>NC_063379.1:3570952-3597010 GCF_021869965.1 Rhincodon typus | reverse complement strand
GGATGAACACAGCAGGCCAAGCAGCATCAGAGGCCCGAAACGTCAGCTTTCCTGCTCCTCTGATGCTGCTTGGCCTGCTGTGTTCATCCAGCTCTGCACCTAGTTATCTCTATGTGGAAACTGTTGAGGTCAAAGCTTCGGATATTCTCAAGGAGGAATTGTCTGGTTCTTACGACTAAAGAGAACAAAGACTGTGGGTCGAAAATGGGACCAAGAATCTGAGTTGGATGGTCAGCCATGATTATGTTGGAAGACTGAGCAGGCTTGAAGTGCCTACTCCTATTTTCTATGTTTCCACAAGCCAGAGAGAAGGTTGATCAGAAGGATCCCATGGATCTGGACTTCGGGGTTTTTATTTAAATTCATCTGTGAGATTTGAAGATCGCTGTCTGGTTAACATATTTGGCTGTCCCTAGTTGCCCCCTTGAGAAGATGGCAGTGAGCTGCCTTGTTGAACCACTCCAGTCCTTGTGCTGTAGTTTGACCTACAATGCCCTCAGGGAGGGAATTCGAGGACTTTCATCCAGCGACACTGAAGGAACGGCGATATATTTCCAAGCCAGAATGGTGAGTGGCTTGGAGGGGAATTTGCCGGGAGTGGTGTTCCCATGTATCTACTACCCTTATTCTTCTAGATGGAATTGAGTTTGGAATGTGCTATCAGAGGATCTTTGAATTTCTGCAGTGCATCTTGTAGCTAGTACACACTGCTGCTACTGAGCGTTGATGGTGGAGGGAGTGGATGTTTGTGGATGTGGTGAGAATCAAGCGGGCTGCTTTGTCCTGAATGGTGTCAACCTTCTTGATTATTATTAGAAATGCATCCATCCAGGCAAGTGGGAAATATTCCATCGTGCACCTAGTTTGTACCTTATTGTGGAGAGACTCAAGGAGCTCAAGTTGTCCTTCACCTTCTGAAAGATGAAAATTCCTGCACAGTGATTTCCTGTCTTAGATTTTGCCAATCTGTTCAGTTAAGGTATTTGCACCAGGTCCTTGCAGGTCACACAGTCGCTGCCCTATAATTTTGATACTTTTTAAAATTCATTTGTGGGATGTGAGCGTCGCTGGCTGGCCAGCCAGCATTTCTTGCCGTAGTTTCCCTTGAGAAGGTGGTGGTGAGCTGCCTTCCTGAACCACTGCAGTCCTTTTGCTGTGGGTTGACCCACAATGCAATTAGGGAGGGAATTCCAGTAGTTTGACTCAGCGACAGTGAAGGAATGGCGATATATTTCCAAGTCAGGATGGTGAGTGGCTTGGAGGGGAACTTGGAAGTGGTGGTGTTCCCATATATCTGCTGCCCTTGTCCTTCTAGATGGAAGTGGTCGTGGGTTTGGAAGGTGCTGTCTGAGGATCTTTGGTGAATTTCTGCAGTGCATGTTTCAATTCCATGCACGTTCGTTAATCGGCTGCCTTCTCAATCTCCTGCTCCGACGGGTGCCACAATATCCCACATTATGAGCAGATGCAGCCGCTGCATCTTTCCTCATCCCCTGATCCACCCAGCCACATTCTGACAGACTTGGCCGCATACCCAATTCTCCTATTTTGGATGGTTCCCCAAAGCACACTTATCCCTTAACTTCTTCCAATGGTTCCCCACCCTTCAATCCCGCAGGGAGTTGGTCACTCGACTAACTGATGCATTCTTTTTTAAGATTCAGCCATTGAAAGAATCTGAAGATCATCATGAACTGTGGCCACCTTCCCATGCTGGTACTGAGAGGCCCCAGTGGTGGTGAAGGGGCTATCTTTCAAAAAGGACTTTTTCAACAGACCATGCCTGCCATCTTGAGAAGAGGTAAATCTCTGATGTCCTGGGGCTAACATGTTTCCGTTAATCAATGTAACTGAAACACAATTCCATAGAATTCCGCAATAGTGTGGAAACAGGTCCTTCGGCCCAACAAGTCCACACCGACCCTCAGAATTTCCCACCCAGATCCATTCCCCAAACCCACCTAATCTACACATCCCTGAACACTATGGGCAATTTAGCACGGTCAATCCACCTAACCTGCACATCTTTGGACTGTGGGAGGAAACCCACGTGGACACGGGGAGAACGTGCAAACTCCACACAGACAGTTGCCTGAGGGAGAATCGAACCCAGGCCCTTGGTGCTGTGAGGCAGCAGTGCTAACCATCGAGCCGCCCTGCTGCCCTCAATCATTGAGCCACCGTGCTGCCCTCTAGTTATCTAATCGTGTCATAGTAGTGTTTAAGGGAGGGAGAAGTGGAGGGTGCTGCTGTATGGAAGTTGCTTGTGATGCCCTGGACACATTTGATGGACTTAATGGGATGGCACAGTGGTTAGCACTGCTGCCTCATAGCACCAGGGACCTGGGTTTGATTCCAGCCTTGGGTGACCGTCTGTGTGGAGTTTGCACATTCTCCCCATGTTTGTGTGGGTTTCGTCCCACCGTCCAAAAATGTGCAGCTTGGCTATGTTAAATTGCCCATAGTGTCTTGAGTGGGAAATGCAGGGATAGGATAGGGGATTTGATGGGCTGAATGGCCTGCTTCTACACTGTAGGGATTCTATGACTGTCGAGCATTCGTAGAGCACCTGAGGTTGTGTAAGACTCTACAATAAGACAAGTTCATTTATTAATTAATAAGCATTTATTATTAGGTGCATCAAAGCAATTATCATAATTAGTGTAAAGTAATAAGAGCTTAGATGTAGTGGGCTTAGATATAGAGGAAAGCTGCCTCAACACTGTCCCAATCTACACTCAGGATAAATACAACACTGGTTCAATTCAGCAAAAATTTCCCCTGTACAAAAGTTCCTCCTTTACTCTGAAGTGAGACATCATTGAATCAACAATTATCTGCTTTGACAAAATTATATTTCAGTTTGGATGGAACAGATTTTGTCAAGTGTGTCCAGGAAGGATTTCTGACTCAATATGTAGATAGGCCGATTAGAGGGGAGGCCGTGTTGGATTTGGTGCTTGGCAATGGGCCAGGCCAGGTGTCACATCTCTCAGTGGGAGAGCATTTCGGTGATAGTGATCACAACTCCCTGATCTTTACTCTGGTCATGGAGAGGGATAGGAAAGTACTTAATTGGGGGAAGTGAAATTACAATGCTAATAGGCAAGAACTGCGGAGCATAAATTGGGAATAGATGTTCTCAGGGAAATGCACGACAGAAATGTGGAGGTTGTTGAGGGAGCAGTTGCTACAAGTACTGGATAGGTTTGTCCCACTGAGGCAAGGAAAGGATGGTAAGGTGAAGGAACCTTGGATGACAAAACGTGGAACACCTAGTCAAGGGGAAGAAGGAAGCTTACTTAAGGTTGAGGAAGCAAGGATCGGACAGGGATCAAGAAGTCTACAAGGTAGCCAGGAAGGAACTGAAAAATGGACTTAGAAGAGCTAGAAGGGGATATGAGAAAACCTTGGTGGATAGGATCAAGGAAAACCCCAAGGCGTACTGTGCTTATGTGAGGAACAAGAGGATGGCCAGAGTGAGGGTAGGGCCAATCAGGGATAGTGCAGGGAACTTGTGCGCGGAGTCAAAGCAGTTAGGGGAGGTCCTTAATGAATACTTTGCTTCAGTATTCACCAGTGAGAGGGACCTCGACGTTTGTGAGGACAGCATGAAATAGGCAGATATGCTCGAATAGGTTGATATCAGGAAGGAGGATGTGCTAGAAATTTTGAAAAACATGAGGATAGATAAGTCCCCTGGGCCAGATGGGATATACCCAAGCTTACTTTGGGAAGTGACGGAAGAATTGCTGCCCCTTTGGCAATGATCTTTGCGTCCTCACTATCCACTGGAGTAGTATCAGATGATTGGAGGGTGGCAAACGTCATTCCCTTGTTCAAGAAAGGGAATTGGGATAATCCTGGGAATTACAGACCGGTCAGTCTTACTTCTGTGGTGGGCAAATTATTGGAGAGGATTCTGAGAGGTAGTATTTATGATTATTTGAAAAAGCACAGTTTGATTAGAATTAGTCAGCATGGTTTTGTGTGGGGCAGGTCATGCCTCGCAAGCCTTTGAGGATGTGACAAAACACATTGATGAAGGCAATGGATGTGGTGTATATGGATTTTAGCAAGGCATTTGATAAGGTTCCACATGGTAGGCTCATTCAGAGAGTAAGGAGGCATGGGATTCAGAGAAATTGGGCTGTCTGGATACTAAACTAGCTGTCCAATAGAAGACAGAGGGTGGTGATAGATGGAAAGTACTCAGCCTAGAGCTCGGTGACCAGTGGTGTTCCGCAGGGATCTGTTCTGGGACCTCTGCTCTTTGTGATCTTTATAAATTATTTTGATGAGGAAGTGGAAGGGTGGGTTAGTAAGTTTGCTGATGACACGAAGGTTGGTGGAGTTGTGGACGGTGTGAAGGGCTGTTGTAGGTTGCAGCGGAACATTGACAGGATGCAGAGTTGGGCAAAGAAGTGGCAGATGGAATTCAACCCGGAAAAGTGTGAAGTGATTCATTTTTGAATGCAGAATACAGGGTTAATGGCAGGAATCTCGGCAGTGTGGAGGAACAGAGGGATCTTGGGGTCCACGTCCATTGATCCCTCAAAGTTGCTACACAAGTTGATAGGGTTGTAAAGAAGAATTATGGTGTGTTGGCTTTCATTGGCAGTGGAATTGAGTTTAAGAGCCGTGAGGTTACGCTGCAGCTCTATGAAACTCTGGTTAGACCACACTTGGCATATTGTGTTCAGTTCTGGTCACCTCATTATAGGAAAGATGTGGAAGCTGTGGAGAGGGTGCATAGGAGATTTACCAGGATGCAGCCTGGACTGGAGGGCAGGTCTTATGAGGAAAGGTTGAGGGAGCTAGGGCTTTTTTCATTGGAGTGAAGAAAGACAAGAGGTGACTTGATACAGGTGTACAAGATGATGAGAGGCATGGATAGAGTGGATAGTCAGAGACTTTTTCTCAGGGTGGAGATGGCTATTACAAGGGGGCATAATTTTAAGGTGATTGGAGGAAGGTATAGGGGAGATGTCAGAGGTAGGTTCTTTACACAGAGAGTGGTGGGTGTGTAGAATGCGCTGCCGGCAGTGGTAGTGGAGTCAGATACTTCAGAGACTTTTAAGCGACTCTTGGATAGGCACATGGATGATAGTAAAATGTAGGGTATACAGGGTAGTTTGATCTTAGTAGGATAATAGGTTGGCACAACATCGTGGGCTGAAGGGCCTGTACTGTGCTGTACTGCTCTGTGTTCTAAAAATTTAGATTCCTTCATCATGATTTCACAACAACAGTTCTTAAATCTCGAGAGTATGATGTCAGTGCAAGTGGAGAGACTGGCAGATTGTTCTTTGAGCAGACAAGGTGGAAGTTGGTTTTGTACAGATATTGAAGGTCAAGAAGAAACTGAATGGGTAAGAAGTAGTCATTTCCAGTGACAGAAGGGTGGCACAGTGGTTCAGTGGTTAGCACTGCTGCCTCACAGCACCAGGGACCTGGGTTCGATGCACAGTCACCCGAGGCTGGAAAACTCCGCACAGACATTCTCCCTGTGTCTGTATAAGTTTCCTCCCACAGTCCAAAGATGTGCAGGTTAGGTGGAGTGGCCATGCTAAATTGCCCATAGTGTCTAGGGATGTGCAGGCTAGGTGGGTTAGCCACAGGGATTGTGGGTTATAAGGGTGTGGGAATGGGTGGGATGCTTTTTGGAGCGTCAGTTTGGACTCAGTGGGCTGAAAGACCTGCTTCTTCACCTTAGAGATTCTATGGTTTAAGGATCAAAAATTGTGAGGGTACAGATTTAAAGTGATTTCTTTCTTTCACCAGAGTGGAGAAAGATTTGTAAGGCTATGGGAAATGTGCAGGTGAGTGGGATCAGGTAGCAATAACATGCATTTACATAGTTCTTTTGTCGTCATAAGTGTCTGAAAGTGCTTCACAGGGGTATTTATCAGATAAAATAATTGACAGTAAACCATTTGAAAAATTAAAGGTATGAGTACAAAAAGAGTGATACATGATTAGAGGTGCAGTGGTTAATGAGTCCTTTACACGATGTTGTTCATGGGAGAGAATTCTGACAAAATATTGGTCAAATATTGGAGATGGAGGAGTTAATGGGTGTAGTGAAAATTGAGGAAGGTTGTACTGGAAAGGCTGACTATGACTATTGGATAAGTCACCTAGACTGGACAGCTTGCATTCCAAGTTGGTAAGGGAAGTGAGAGTGAAGATCCAGGGCAATTCCAGAGGGTTGGAAATTGGAAAATTTGCTACAGTTAGTCAAGAATGACTATTCATAGTTCGCTATAGGCCAGCTGGTTTAACATCAGCACAGGTAATGATTTTAGAAATGGGGGATTGGAGAAGTTTGAATAACAGGCATGGATTTGTAAAAAGCAGAACTAATCTGATTTTTTTTTGATGAAGTAACAGAGGTTAGTGAAGGGTATTGGAGGATGCTACCTGTATGGATTTTATGAAAGCTTTTCACAAGCAGGCTCGTTAAGATGGATTAGGTGGTTCAATATCAGCTCGGATAAAGGTTGCTTTAAAAACAGAAGACAGTGGGTCGTGGTAAACATTTGTTTTGCAGACTGCAGGATGATAGAAAGTCTTCTTTCTCAAGGGTCAGTTCTAGAACCACTGCTTTATATATGATTTGGATAGTACAATATAAGGTATCATTTCTAGAACTTTCTTTGAAAATGGCAAGGTAGAGTGAACCATTACTTAGTGAAGCATTTTTCCAGGACCGTAGGCATCACTGATAAGGCCAGAATTTGTTATCCGTCTCTGATTGTCCTTGAAGATGATGAGCTAGCTGTTGTCATGAACTGCTGCAGTTAAACTGGTGATGGTACAGCCTTAGTGCTGTTAGCGTTGAAGTTTCAGGATTTTGACCCAGTGATAGTGAAGGAATGGCAATGTACTTCCAAGTTGGCATGGTGTATAATGTAGAGGGGATCTTGCAGGAGTGGTGTTCCCATGTACCTTGCCCTTTTAGATGGAAGTGGCCTTGGATTTGGAAGGTGCTGAGGAGCCTTGTTGAAGTTCTGCAGTGCAACTTGTAGATGCTACACACTACTACTAAGTGTTGGTGATGGAGGGAGTGAACATTTGTGGATGTGATGCCAATCAAGCAGGCTGTTTTCTCCCAGCTGGTTCTTTCGTGCTGTTGAGTTACACTAATCCAGGCAAGTGGAGAGTATACCACCACACATTAGGGGGAGGCAATGGCCTAGTAGTATTATTGCTGGACTGTTAATCCAGAGACCCGGATAACATTCTAGGGACCCGAGTTTGAATCCTGCCACAGCAGATGGTGGAATTTAAATTCAATAAGTATCTGGAATTAAGAATCTAATGATGACTATGAATCCATTGTCGATTGTTGGAAAAACCCACCTGGTTCACTAATGTTCTTTAGGGAAGGAAACTGCTGTCCTTACCTGGTCTGGGCCTGCATGTGACTCCAGACCCACAGCAATGTGGCTGACTCTGAACTGCCCTCTGGGCAATTAGGGAAAGTCAATAAATGCTGCCCTTGCCAGCAACGTCCTCATCCCATGAATGAATAAAGAATAAAGAAACACACCTGAGTTGTGCTTTGTGGTAGTGGGCAGGCACTGGGGAGTCAGGCAGTAAGTAACTCGCTTCAGTATTCCTAGTCACTAAAGTCAACTTGAGGGGTTATATGATAGAGGTATAAAGATTCTGACAGGTTTGGATAAGATTGACGAAGAAAAGCTGTTCATTAGGGGACACAATAAGTTTATTGGATCGAGATGTCTGAAGTAGGTGAAGAAACCATTTTTTTTAAAACGAGTGGCGAACATGTGAGTAGTACTGACCGAGTTAAACCACCACCAATCATCTCTCTCTCTGATTGAGAGAGTAGCCCTATGGTCCTTTGGGACTGTGGTAACTTTGACTTTACTTTTTTACTGACCTGGTATCTGCAGTTTGTGAGGACAGTGGAGTGGAAGTGATCAGTGATTTTTAAAAGAGATGTTGGAAAGGCACTTGAGGAAAATAAACTTCCAGATCTACGTGGATGGAAGAAGGGGAATAGGACGTCTGGATCACTCCGCAGAGAGCTGGCACAGTCTTGATGGGCTAAATAGCTTCATGTTTTAACTGTGGATGACCAAAAGCCTGGTCAGAGAACTATGGATGAAGCAGCACATTAAAGTTTGGAAGGGCAGATTTAAAATAGGAAACAAAGAGGGGCATTGTTTGGAAAATAGAGAATGTTTATCAGACTTATTCCTGGATGACAGGACATACAAATGAAGGGAGACTGGTTTGGTTAAGACTATATTCACTGTAGTTTAGAACAATGAGGGGAGATCTCACAGAAACCTATAAAACACTAACAGGATTAACTCCAGAAGGATGTTCCTGGCAACAAGGAAGCGCAGAACCAGGGGTCACAGTTAAGGATACAGTGTAGGCCATTCAGGACTGACATGAGGAGAAATTTGTTCATCCAGAGAATGGTGAGCTTCTGGAATTCTCTGCACAGAACGTGGTTGAGGCTAAAACACTGACTCTGTTCAAGAAGGAGTTAGATATACTTTTTGGGGCCTAAGGGATCAAGAGTATGGGGACAATGCAGGGAACAGGATACTGAGTTGCATAATCAACCGTGGTTACAGTGAATGACAGAGCAGGCTTGAAGGGCTGAATGGCCTACTGCTGTTCCTATTTTCCATGCGGATATGTGGAAAGACAGAAAAGAATAGAGAGGTTCGAGAACTTGAGGCATGTCACGGAATTGCAGAGCAATGAACAGCAGTGGCAGCTGTGCAATTGCTGGAATTTGAGGAATGTAAATTCCCAAAAGGTTATAGGGCTGGATGTGTGTCTGGAAATGGGAGAGAAGAGGCCATCAACCTGCTTTCTCAGCTCACAGAGGAATTTAAAAGTGCAGTTGATGAATTTAAAATTAAGATTTTAGAAGATCAGACGTAAGTATTGGTTATGAGTACAGGGAAATGGCTACATGTTGGAATAATAACAAGTTTACGAAGGGGTGCAATGTGGTGGAGAGTTACTGGCTGAATTTTTAGAACAACGTTGAATTTGACGCAAGAGAGGAACAGATGCAACAAGAATGAGAATATGACAATAACTGCTTTTTAAACTCATTTTCTGCATTCTTTTACTCGATATCCATTGGAACCTCTCCTTGGTCATCGAACAGGATGTTCTGGTCATCCTGGGTGTGAACTTGACCAGTGAAATCGAATCCTGGATGATGAATCTTCATGTGATCTGTGATGGCTTTAATGGTTGGACCATATTCGATCACGCTGTTTCTCTGATTGCCAGTTTTATATTCATATCCTGCAGCATGCATTCCCACCAGCTCACCAGAGGAATTGAACACAGGGGATCCGGAGGCACCATTAAAAAAGCAGCTGTTGTAGGTGATCCTGTCTGAACTTTGGATTTCTGTGAAAGTGTATCTCCTGAAAACCTGCATGTAGTATTGAATATTTCGCTGTTGAATAGGGATAACGAAACAAGTGTCAGAGGATTTGCAAACACCATCAGGATGACCTATAATGTAGACCATTCCATTCCAAGGAGGGCAGTTTTTAGTTTGCCACAAACCTGAAGGTAGAACAGATGGCTGACCGTTGGGGATCTTCAATCTCAGCACTGCGTAGTCAAGTTCTGAGTTAGACACTTCAAACCACGGTTCAATGTTATACCAGCCATTGACAGGCTGCTGCTTCTCTTTGTAGCTAAAGTTTATTGTCATGGCCTTCTCTATAATGGTCTTCCACTCATTGTCAGGCACACCATCTCCTACCATCATCTTCACCACGTGGAAACATGTCAGAATGTAACTATTACCAAGGTAGAAGCAAGAGGCAGTCCCTTGATTCCCATTGTTATCCCATTGGACAAATCCAACAGACTCACTCAATCGCACTAGCATTTCATGGACTGTAATGGGAACTCCATCAGCTGCGATCTTCCCAAATTCTTTCTTGAGCAGATTCCATTCTTTACAGAAATGCTTCTTGCCTTTTTTCTTTCCCAAACGTTCATCAACCTGCTTTCTCAGCTCACAATGCAGCATATTCCTTTCTCCTGGCACACTGTCCTGCTCCTGTCTCTCCCTGGGGCTAGCATTGTCATTATTATCATCATTCTTGTTTCCTGCCTTATACTTTTCATTGCTCACTTGAACTTCAAAACATTTATCACGGAGGTCATTGACAGTGAGGGTGAACTGCAGACATCTGTGCCCTTCGACCAGGCTCCATACATTCTGCTTAATGATGGGCAAGAACCTCCCGTCCTTGCACAGAGCCTCTCGAATGGTCTCACCTTCAAAAGCATAAACGCACATGTCATGTCCGTCTTTTCGCAGGGACCCACAGTTGGTGATAAGTTTTGAACCTGTATGAAGATCGCCTCCTGTCTTTCCAGTGCTCTTGACATGGAATACAACACACTGCTTGCCTGAAGAGTCCTCATCCCGATAGCACACCTCACCTTTAACCCGGTAAAATATCACTTCGAAATGGGTCTTCTCTGGCAGACATTTACACGGCATTCCTAGATTGATGGCACCCATTAATCCCCTTTTCCCGATTAAATGGAATGTCTTGCCCTCACTTTTCTCTTGTTCTTTCTTGAAAACCACAGAAGACATGAGAACGGAATAAACACTTTCATTGGGTTTCCCTTTTGCCACATGCTCGATGCCATTACTCTGTAAGTTGAATGTGAATTCTTTGACTCTGTCTTCGTCACTGTTCACTGTAACCTTGCCCGGGGCTACTGCTGGCACTTTACCTGTGCTGGTTGAGCGATTCCATTCAGTGAGAGGTCTCCTTCTCTCAGGGTGAGGCCTTTTGTCCAAAACTGCAGTGGTTGGTGGATTTTCATCATTCCCCTGGAGTGGAGAGCAATCATAAAATCTAATGAAAATAGTAATGTTATACACAAATACGATGAGGCCATTCAGCCCCTTCTCCAGCCTGTTGCACGGGAACGGGTGGAGGCCAGACAACCTGCCTTTCCATTTGATTGAATTATAACTCCTATTGATTTTACCTCCAACTACTTGACTTCCTTTGGTATGTTTTAAAACCATTGGCCAATAAACTTCTTCAACCTCTTTTTTGACATTTTCAACTGAACCCCAAACTGAGCAGTTTTGTTTTAGGGACAGAGTTTCAGATTTCCTCTGCTCTTTGTGGAATGAAGTGGTTCCCGACATCAATTCCAAATTGCCTGGCTCTAATTTCAAGAATCTCCCCCATTTGTCTCGAGTCTCCCCATGTAAGCAAATAGCATTGATAGGGAGAAACTATGAACTCCTTGAAGTACCTTAAACACCTTGACCAGGTCACCATCAATTTTATATTTGGGATTTGCAATGTAATGGCTATGTTACTGAACTAGGAATACAGCAGTCTGAATTTACATCTCATGATTGCACGTGAAACAGAGGATTTAGGGGGCTCTAATTTTGATATTCCTTGTATACGTAAATGACTTCTGATCAATGAGAGAGATCCTATTTATAAAATCAAGGCCCAGATTTTTGCTGAGGCAAACAGTATTTCTGACATGGTAATCCTCAGGCCCTCCTCTACCCAAACACAACTTCCCCATCTTGAAGGTGCGGGATAGAGTCGAGTCATCAATCTGCGCACTCATGGTTTATGGAGGCAATGCCCATTGAAATATCAGCTGCTTCCACTCCAGTTTGTTTTTCTTGACATAAATACCTAAAACTTCAAGTGTGCAGATGAAACCGGGTTTGGGACCTTATGTATGAACTCACCCTGTGGAAAGGTAAGTTGCCACTTTGGACCTGGTCTTGGGACACCTATCAAGAAGAAATCGGGCTGCCCTTTGGAGGCAAGGTGCCCTTTGGAGGCAAGGTATCCTTTAGGAGTGGCAGAGTGCACATTTGGAATAGAACGTGTGGCTTTTGGGAGTGAAGAATGTAGATATGGTTGTGTGTGGAAGGTATGTAAACTTATTGAAGCTTTCAAAGGGACCTGGCTAGATATTTGAAACTCCAGGTGTTTTTAATCTTTAAATGAACATGTGTGATTTTTATTTCACTCTGTCTGTTAATATTAGCCTGAGGATTCTCATTACTGTATTAGCACAATGTCACTAGCAATGAAATCTTACAAAAACAATATGAAGTGCTTTCCATCTCAAAATCTGATTGACAGCTGCAAGAGGTGTTGGTCTTTTTGATATGTGACTGTGAATTTCAGTGTGTGTCTTCTTAATTCATTCATGGGATGTGGGCATCACTGGCCAGGCAACCCTAATTGGACAGGTAAGATTCAGCCACATTACTGTTGATTTGGAGTCACCTGTAGATCAGACCAGGTAAGCTTGGCAATTTCCAACAATCAACAATGGTTTCATAGTATTCATTAGTTGTTGAATTCAAATTCTACCCTTGATAGGTATGGTGGGTTGGCATAGTTGGTAAAGGGCAAAGATGGTACGTGGGGCCATTAATTGGAATGAGTTGGCACGAAGTTGGCTTAATGCCAAAAAAACAGGGAATTGTTATAGGTTGTAGGTTGGAATGGTGGTTTGCGGTGATGGGTTTGAGTGCAGGGCATCAGGTTTCAAAGCAGGTGACAATGGTTACCATTAGACTTCCTCATCCTAATTTCATACTTTTATTCAATTCAAATTGCATGAGCTCTCATGGTAGCACTCAAACCCATCTCCCAAAAACACCCCGGTGTCACATTTGGGTCGCTAGATTCTTTGTCCAGTAACATTACCACTATTCCACTGCCTCGCCCCATGCTAATCATTGATCTCTAAACATTGTGTGGTGTAGGCAATATCTAAGTGGTATTATCGCTCGAGTATTAATCTAGAAACTCAGCTAATGTTCTGGGGACCTGGGTTCGAATCCCGCCATGGCAGAATTCAATAAAAAAAAACCTGGAATTAAGAATCTACTGATCACGATGAAATCATTATCCATTGTTGGAAAAACCCATCTGGTCTGGCCCACATGTGACTCCAGACCCACAGCAATGTGGTTGACTCTCAGTTGCCCTCTGAATGGGCCTAGCAAGCCATTTAGTTGTACCAAACGCTACAAAGTCTCAAAGAAATTAAACCGGATGGATCAAGCTAGGCACCAGAAAAGATAACAACAGAAACAGCCCTGTTGACCCTGCAAAGTCCTCCTCAATAACATTTGGGGGCTAGTACCAAAATTGGGAGAACTATCCTGCAGACGCGTCAAGTAACAACTTGATATAGTCATACTCAACGGAATCATACCTTACAAACACCACCATCACCATCCTTGGATACGTCCTGTCCCACCAGCAGGACAGACCCAGCAGAGGTAGCGGCACAGTGGTATACATTTGGGAGGGAGTTGCTCTGGGAGTGCTCAACATTGACTCCGGACCCCATGAAGTCTTGTGGCTTCAGGTTAAACATGGGCAAGAAAACCTCCTGCTGATTACCACACAACGTCCTCCCTCAGTTGATAAATCAATACTTATCCGTGTTGAATAACACTTAGAGGAAGTGCTGAGGATGGCAAGGGTACAAAATGTACTCTGGGTGGGGGATTTCAATGTCCAGCACCAAGAGTGGCTCGGCAGCAGTACTACAGATCATGCTGATCAGGTCCAAATGGGCATAGCTGCTGGACTGGGTCTGCGGCAGGTGGTCTGGGAACCAACAAGAGGGAAAAACATACTTGACCTCATCCTTACCAGTCTGCCAGCTGCACATGCATCTGTCCATGACAGTATCGGTAAGAGTGACCATTGCACAGTCCTTGTGGAGACAAAGTCGCGCCTTCATATTCAGAACAATGTCCATCGTGTTGTGTGGCACTATCACCATGCTAAATGGGACAGACTTTGATCAGACCTAGCAAGTCAAGAATGGGCATCCATGAGGCACTATGGGCCATCAACAGCAGCGGAATTGTACTCCAGCACAATCTGTAACCTCTTGGCCTGGCATATCCCCCACTCAACCATTGCTATCAGCCAGGGGATCAATCCTGCTTCAATGGAGAGTGCAGGAGGGTGTGCCAGGAGCAGCACCAAGCACACCTGAAGATGAGGTATCAACCTGTTGAAGCCACCAAATGGAACTACTTGCGCGCCAAACAGCATAAGCAGCAAGTGACAGACAGCGCTAAGCGATCCCACAACCAACGGATCAGATCTAAGCTCTGCAGTCCTGCCACATCCAGTTGTGAATGAGTGGACGATTAAACAACTCATTGGAGGAGGACACTCCACAAATATCCCTGTCCTCAATGATGGAAGAGCCCAGCACATCAGGGCAAAAGATAAGGCTGAAGCTTTCACAGCAACCTTCAGCCAGAAGTGCCGAGTGGTTGATTCAACTTGGCCTCCTCCAGTGGTCCTCAACATTACAGATATCAGTCTTCAGCCAATTCGATTCACTCCATGCGATATCAAGAAACGGTTAGAGACATTGGTACTGCAAAGGCTATGGCCCTGACAACATTCCAGCAATAGTACTGAAGGCTTGTGTTCCAAAACTTGCCACTCCCCTAGCCAAGCTCTTCCAGTACAGTTACAACACTGATATCTACCCAAAAATTGTCCAGGTATGTCCTGTACACAAAAAGCAGTACAAATCCAGCCCGGCCAATTACCGCCCCATCAGTCTCCTCTTGATCATCAGTAAAGTGATGGAAGGTGTCAACACCAATGCTATCGAACAGCACCTGCTCAGCAATAACCTGCTCAGTGACGCCCAGTTTGGGTTCCGTAAGGGCCACTCAGCTCCTGACCTCACTACAGCATTGGTTCAAACATGGACAAAAGAGCTGAATTCCAGAGGTGAGGTGAGAGTGACAGCCCTTGACATCAAGGCTGCATTCGACCGAGTGTGACATCAAGGAGTCCTGGCACAACTGGAATCAGTGGGTTATCTGGGGCAAACTCTCTGGTGGTTGGAATCCTACGTGACACATTGGAAGATGGTCCTGGCTGTTGGAGGTCGGTCATCTCAGCTCCAGGACATCTCTGCAGGAGTTCCTCATGGTTCACAGCCCAACCATCTTCTGCTGCTTTATCAATGACCTTCCCTCCTCCATAAGGTCAGAGGTGGGGATGTTCGCCGATGATTGTGCAATGTTCAGCACCATTCGCGACTCCTCAGGTACTGAAGCAGTCCACGTTCAAATGCGACAAGATCTGGACAATATCCAGGCTTGGGCTGACAAATGGCAAGTAACAATCACGCCACACAAATACCATACTATGACCATCACGAATGAGAGACAATTTAACCACTGCCCCCTGACATTCAATGGTGTTACCATCATTGAATCACTCACTATCAAAATCCTGGCGGTTATCATTGAGCAGAAACTTAACTGGACTCACCACCTAAACACAGTGGCTACAAGAGCAGGTCAGAAACTAGGAATACTGCAGCAAGTGATTCACTTCCTGACTCTGCAAACCTGTCCCACCATCTACAAGGCACAAGTCAGGAGTGTGATGGAATACTCCCCACTTGCCCCTGGATGGGTGCAGCTCCAACAACACTCAAGAAACTCGACACCATCCAGGACAAAGCAGCCCCCACTTGATT
Organism: Rhincodon typus; assembly: GCF_021869965.1. NCBI lineage: Eukaryota > Metazoa > Chordata > Chondrichthyes > Orectolobiformes > Rhincodontidae > Rhincodon > Rhincodon typus. The sequence goes on along the minus strand of NC_063379.1, from coordinate 3,581,431 downwards.
GGCACCACATCCACAAACATCCCACTCCCTCCACCACCGATGCTCAGTAGCAGCAATATGTGCTAATTAGACGCTGCACTGCAGAAATTCACCAAAGATCCTCAGACAGCACCCTCCAAACCCACAATCACATCCATCGAGAAGAACAACGGCAGCAGATATATGGGAAAACCACCAACTTCAAATTCCCCTCCAAGCCACTCACCATCCTGACTTGGAAAATATCGCTATTCCTTCACTGTCGCTGAGTCAGAATCGTGGAATTCCCTCCCTAATGGCATTGTGGGTCAACCCACAGCAGGCTGACTGCAGTGGTTCAAGAAGGCAGCTCACCACCAACTAGGGATGGGCAATGAATACTGGCAATCCAGCAATGTTCACATCCCACAAAATGAAGAAGACTTTTTTTTAAAAATCCCTTCTTGACAATTCATTCACCTCAGTCCACAGCAGTTTGTCCTTGTTAATCCAAAAGAAGGAAAATTATCCAGAGCTCTTAAAGAGTGCTACAGATAAAGTGGACAGGGAGATGATGTCACTCCTAGTAGCCCTTTAGAACTGAGATGAGGAGGAATTTCTTCAGCCAGAGGGTGGTGAATCTGTTGAACTCATTGCCACAGAGGGCTGTGGAGGCCAAGTCATTGAGTGTCTTTAACTCAGAGATAGGTTCTTAATTGTTTAGGGGATTCAAGGGTCACGGGGAGAAGGCAGGAACATGGGGCTGAGAAACATATCAGTCTTGATCAAATGGTGAAGCAGAGTCGATGGCTAAATGGCCTAATTCTGCTTCTCTGTCTTATGGTCTTAAATATCTGTCTTAAATATCCTGCCCCTCTTTGAGCGGTGCCAATAATTTGGATAGTTGAAGACTGTAATTTTAACACACCTATAGCATTTGTAATTTTCCTACAGATTTTTTTGTTCTCTCTCTCTCTTTCATTGATGACCCACTGAATGCAAACATTTGAAATCGGAGCAGTAGTTGTCCATTCAATGCCCTGAGCCTGCCTAAACTCGTGGCTGATCTGATTACTACATTTTCCCACCTCACCCCAATAAGTCCCTTGCGTATCAATAATCTATCTGTTTCTGCCTTCAAAATATTCAAAGACGTTACTTCCACTTCCTTTTGAGGAAGAGGGTTTTTAGACACCCAGCAGTCTCATGATACCTCTAATGTTTCTTCAGATAGATTCTGTCCTTGATCTCTTCCGGGCATCCGGTCTCTCCATCCCCGTAGTATTCCCCTTAATTTATCTGGCCAACCCTCCAGTTTATTTCCTTTTCTATCTTACTTGAATATATATCCAGAAATATACAGAATCCAATCACGGATCATTTTAGTCAATTATTGCCATAACATTATTCTCTCAGCTGGCAGTAGCTCACCAACCTTTAGAAAGGGACGGATGCTCTCCTTTCCCAGTGGTAAAAGTGTTTTGGATTTCCTGTGTGGTGTACGAGGCATGGCTCAGTTTCAGCAGTTATTGCTGGGGAATGACAGACTGTAACATCCTGAAAAACAGTGATTTATAAGGATGAATAATGCACAGACGTTCCACTGTAGTTTGGATGTGGGAGAAGAACTTGTAAATAGTGCAGGCATTATAGGAAAGAACAGAGAAATAACAGGGAGGCCATTCAGCCCCTTAAATTTGTTACACAGGAACAGGAGGAGGTGATTCAGCTTTTTATTGAGCCTGTGACACAGGCACAGCTGGAGGCCATTCAACCCATCAGCTTGTCACTGAGGAACAGGAAGAGGCCCATTCAGCTCCTTCTCAAGACTGTTATCGAAAGAGGAAGGGGCTATTCAGCCCTTCCCCTTTCCATATTTTTTATCTTGTAACCCTTAGGTCCTTGTTGTGCATGGGGTCTATCAGTCTCAGTTTTTGAAATTTTAACTGGATTTCCTGCTTCAATAGCTTTCAATAACCTGTTGGACTATAACCTGGTGTCGTGTGATTTCTGACATTGTCCACCCCAGTCCAACACCAGCACCTCCACATCAATAGCTTTTAGGTAGTGGGTTTCCCTTTCTGAGAAGATGTACTTCCAGTTTTCATCCCTGAACAATCTGTCTCAAGTTTTCGGGTTCTGCTTCATTGTTCTGTTCTCTACCCACCATCATTAGAAAAAGTTTCTCTTAAATTAACCCCATAAACTCCTTTTAATCATTTTAACCACTTTGATTCAATCACCCCTTTATCCTGTGTATGGCTTGGTCATATTGGAATTATGGTGACTGAACGAGGAACACAGAGGCCTGGAGTCATGGCCCAGAGACAGGCTCAGATTTTCAACTCACAACTGGTAGCGATCTTAATGTTTTGGAAAGCGGAGTTAGTCAGGCTGCATTTCCACCTGGAGCGTTCCATCACTGTTGGGTCTGCCTACGGAGGTGGGACGCCCAAACACATTCTCCTTAGGGCTATCAGAGGCAAAGTTTCTATGTGATGGAAGGAGATGAGTGATTCAATTTGCTGTTTTGGTCAGGCTCCTTAATACTACGCTCAATGAACTGTGAGACAGCCATTCGCCAAATTAAGCAGAGAGCTTGAGAGTCAGACAAGGAGGACACCGAATCAAGCAGAGGGACAGTGAGTGAAGCAGACAGCAAGAGAGTGAGTGAAAGACAGGAGATTTAGATGGGCTTTGAGAAAAAAAAATTTCACCCAGAGTGCCTGAGAAGATAACTGAGGCAGGAAATCTCTCAACCTTTAAAAAGTGCTTGGGTGAGTACTTGAAGTATCATTGGAACTAGTGTTGATCGTAGTATCTTTTGGCAGTTCAGACTTGATGGGCTGAAGGGCCTCTTCTGTACTGTATGATTCTAGTGCGAGAGGCTGCAGGGTCCTCAAGTGGAAAATGAGCTGTTGTTCTTTGAGCTTGTGCTCTCGGGCTCCACATCGAGTTTGATAACTTTAGAGCCTGAATTTCTCCTTCCATTTTTTTTTTACCTGCCCCACACCCAGGTCCTGTTATGACATGGGTTGCTTTTTGCAGTATCATGCATTCCCATGTACTCCTAGGCCCATTATCACATTATATGTATTACATTCAGCACAACTAAGCTACTTTCTCACTCCTAGCTCTTGCTATAACTAATTGCGCTTTTCTTCTATTCTGGCCTGCTCTCCATAATCTCATTGTTTATTGCTCCTTTCAAATCTCTCGCTCGCTCATGTGCTGTGTCTATCTTTCAAAACTCGCTCCTTTCTCTCTTGCAAGCACACACACATGTGCACTCTGGTGCTCTGCCTCACCTCCCTCCCCACTTTGACTTCAGCATAATCACCACTTTGTCCTACCTATCAACAGTCCTGATGAACAGCCACTGAACTTGAAACATTATCTGTGCTTTTTCTCCACAGATGCTGCCAGACTTTCTGAGTTTCAACAGCAATTTTTGTTTTTGTTTCAGATCTCTGGCAGCTGCAGTCCTTCATCTCCTTTTTGAAAACCCATGCTTTGGATTCAATTGCTTTATGGTAGAGAATTCCACTGGTTCACCACACTCGGGATGAAGACATTTCTCCTCATCTCAGTCTTACATTGTATCGTTGGACTATGACCCCCTGGTCCTGGACTCCCCGTAAACAACTCCCTGTGTTTACCTTGTCTAGCCCCATTAGAATTTCATAGGTTTCTGAGACTTCCCCCCCACGCCCCAACACTTTAATAAATCCCAGTGAATACAGTTGTAACCGATTCAGTTTCTATTTGTACATTAGTCCTGCCGTCCCACAAATCAGTCTGCTAACCTTTTATTGCAATCCTTCTAGGACATCCTTCCTCAAGGAGACTAAAACTGCACACAATACTCCTGGTGTGGTCTCACCAAGGACCAGTACAATTGCAGACGTCTCTGCTCCTGTACTTGAATCCTATCGGTATGAAGGCCAGCATACCATTTACCTTCTTTAACCTCTGCTGCACTGCACACTTATTTTCAGTGACTGGTGTACAAAGAAACCCAGGTCACATTACACCTTTCCTTTTTTCCAATCTTGGGCCAATCCAATTATTATCTGGCTTTCTGTTTTTGCTTCCAAAGTGGATAATCTCACATTGATCCACATTATACCTCCTCTGCATTCACTTGCCCACTCACTCAAGTTCTCCAAATCACACTGAAACATCTCTGCATCCTCCTCACAGCTCACCCTCACACCCAGCCTCGTGTCACTTGCAAACATGGATATTGAAAGATGACAGATGTGATGCAAACATTGGAAGAAGTGATAGCCAGAAATAATTTCATGAAGATGAAGGGTATGTTTACAACATGAGAGGATATGGTACAAGACAGACGAGCATGACACACCATGATAGCAGATCTGTGGCAAGGTCTTAAGCAGCAGGAGCTTCGTACAGATGCCAGTGTTGTAACTATATTGGAACAGTTAACTAGGGATAATTCAGGAGCACAGATCTTTATTACTAGAATAGTAACATGGTCCATGCATTTTGCAAGTGTTTCTTTATACACGAAGATAGAAATTAGAAGCAGAAATAGGCTATTCAGGCCCTCAAGCCTTTTTCACTGTTCTCTAAGATTGTAGCTGACCTGTTTGTGTTTTGAATTCCACATTCCCATCCTATTACTCCCTTGGTCCCAGATGATCTTTGATTCCCCTGTCTGAAAATAATCTATTTATCTCAGCCTTAAAAATATTCAATGATACTGCCTCCATCCTCTTCTGAGGCAGAGTTAAGGTGCCACAATCGTCTGAGAGAATAAATTTCTTCCTACCCCTCTGCTTGAAGGGCAACCTTTAATTTGTGAACAGTCATCCATAATTTTGCACGCACCCACAACAGGAATGAGCCAAAAACAGAAATTGCTGGTGCAACCAAGCAGATCTGGCAGCATCTGTGGGGAGAGAGCAGAGTTAATGTTTCAAGTGCAGTGACCCAGAGAAAACCCTATGAAGATGTAGCATTTCATTTTCTTCTTGGGAAGCCTGCAGTGTCTAGAACTGAACGTGAAGTTGGATAACTTTACGGCCTGATTCAGTACCTGTGTTTTTTAACTCACTCACCACACACTGGTCCTATCATTTATACAGGTCACTTTCAGTGCAGTCAACACATTCTCTCCTACTCACAGCTCTTATTATCACTTAGTCAGCTTCACTTCTGTCCTGGCCCACTATCAATAAGCCCCTCATTTATTATCTCTTTCATATCTCTCTGAGCTCCATTTCTGCCTATATATTCACTTCTTCCTCACCGTTCCCCTCACCCAACCCCATCTTCAGCATAAATATCACTTTTCTCTCGCTGCTTTCCATTCTGATGGAGTCACTGGACTTGGAGACGTTAACTCTGTTTTCTCTCCATATATGCTGTCACACCTACTGAGTTTCACAAGCAATTTCAGTTTTTGTTTCAGATCTCTATCACCATTCTTTGCTCTATTGTAGAGGAATGACCCAAACAGACTGGAGACTGTTTGCAAAGGCAGGAAAACTTTGTGAAGAAGAAAGGTGGTCATTTCCACTGATACTGTAATGGACAGATGTATCTGTGAATGGTCAACTGATGAGGACCTGATGTAGGAGGTTCACTAATAGTTTCAGGCCACCTTTTACCTAGTCTGTCCCTAAATGTATCTCTAGAATGCAGCAAAATGGCAGACTCTTGGTTACCCTCTGAAATGGCCTAGGAAGACCCTCAGTTCCATCTCAGAGGCATAAGATTGAGCAGTAAATGCTGAACTTGCTAGTGATGCCTCAACTGATCTTACAATTAGACCGTGCAAAATATCCTCAATTTATTCCTTTTGACGTCTGTCTTATTGATTGTAACAGCCATATCAGAAAGTACATTTCGAAACCCAGAGACAGCAATTGCCCATGTGTTTGCTGTGACTCATCTGGGCGGTGGTGAGCTCCACAGGATATACTGGGCCTGAGCCAACTGCTAAGTGCATTTGTTTTTGTTTTTAACTCGTCCCTCTCCTTCTCAGTGATTTTGGCCTTGTTTAACCTTTACTCCCAAAGGTCTACCACCAGTGTAGACCCTATCCCTGCATTTTATCATTAACCAAAAGCCAAGGCAACATTAATTCCTTCTACGTCTCTGAGAGCCAGACTCCAAAATTCAAAGACAAACACAATATTTTAGTGACTTACAAAAAGAAATGGACCGGAGGAAGCTTCAGCTGCCAGACTCCGAAAGGTTTTGCTGAAAGGCGGGAATATTTGAATTCTTCCTTTTTTTAAGTTTAGTTCGCAGTGATTGGTCGCTGATGGGCTTGGTGCACTCTGACCCGGAAAACCTTTCCGACCATTGAACAGAGTCGGAACTGCAAACCCACACGTGCTGTCCCATGAACTCACTTCCCTGTTCCCTAGCCAGTTGGCAGATGCGGGCGTATATATCAGTATAAGATCCAGCATCTTATTTCACAGACGGCTTAATCCTTCCCACTGCTTTCTCTTTAAAAATGAAATGGGATACTTTGATTTAGAATCCCAGAAACATACAGCGCAGAAGAAAACCTGAATAGCCTGTCCCTCTGCCAACTCTTTGCACGCTGTATTCAATTAGTCACACTCCACTACGTCAGCTCCATAGTCCTGTAAATTTTTGATACATGTCCAATTGATCATACTTTGCCTCTTCAAGTACATATCCCGTCACCTGTGTACATATTCATTTCCCAATACCTCCATGCATATTGCCCCTACAATTACACATCGTGATACCCTTCAACTTAATTTTCCTGTCTGCTCCCAACATATCCTGATCACTTGGGTGCTCAAAGTCCATCATCCAAAATCTTCTATTTACTCACTCAGTGGACAGCCACAACTCTCTGAGCTAGAGAGGTCCACAGGTTCTTAACTGTCCATATTAACATATTGTTTCCTCATCTCAGTCTGTTATCCTGAGAATGTTACCTTTGTTATAGATTCCTGACCCATTGGTAGGTAGTTGTGGAGGGCTGGAGGGGAGTAACCTCTCTACCCTGTGGCATTTTTATACATTTCAATTAGGTCACCTTCCATTCTTTTAAACTACCAAAAATAGCGGCCTATTGTACTCAGTCTTTCTACATAGGGTAGCCTTTGCATCCCAGGAATCCTGTTGAATTTTACAGGTTTCTGTGAAATGCCCCTTATTCTTCAACATTACAATTAGTATAGTTGTAACCGATCTGGTCTTTCTTCATATGCCAGTCGTGCCATCCGTGGAATCAGTCTGGCAAACTTTTGTTGCTTTCCCTCCAGAGTTGCCCCTCAGGTCCCTTTTTAAATCTTTTCCCCTCACCTTAAACCTATGCCCTCTGGTTTAAGACTCCACTACTCTGGGGAAAAGACTTCGACAGTTCACCTTAGTCATGCCCCTCATGATTTTATAAACCTCAATAAGGTCATCCCTCAGCCTCTGTTGTAGGGTAAACAGCCCCAGCTGATTCAGCCTCTCCCTATAAGTTGAACCCTGCAACCATGGCATATCTTTTCTGCAACCTTTCAAGTTTCACAACATCTTTCATATAGCAGGGAGACCAGAACTGAACACTGTATCCCAAAAGTGGTCTAACCACTCTTCTGTACAGCCGCAACATGACATCCCAACTCCTATACTCAATGCACTGACCAATAAAGGCAAGCGTGCCAAATGCCTTCTTCACTACTCTGTCTACCTGTGATTCCAATGTCAAGGTCTCTTTCTTCGGCAACGCTCCCCAGGACCTTACCATTAAGTGTATTAAGTTCTGCTCTGATTTGCCTTCCCAAAACGCAGCACCTCACGTTTATCTAAATTAAACCCCTCAGACCATTGGCCAATCTGATAAAGATCCCGTTGTACTCTGAAGTAACTTTCTTTGCTGTCCACTCCACCTCCAATTTGGGTGTCATCTTCAAACTTCCCAACCATACTTCCTATGTTCACATCCAAGTCATTTATATACATGACGAAAAGCAGTGGACCCAGGACTGATCCTTGTGGCACACCGCTGGTCACAGGCCTCCAGTCTGAAAAGCAACCTTCCACCATCACCCTCTGTCTTCTTTCTTTGAGCCAGTTCTGTATGCAAATGGCTAGTTCTCGCTGTATTCCATGTGATCTGACCTTGCTGAACAGTCTGCCATGAGGAACCTTGTCGCACGCCTTACTAAAGTCCATATAGATCACGTCCACTAGTCTGCCTTGATCAATCCTCTTTTTGGTCTGTTCTTTTCCTTTTAATCCAAGCTATCCCAAAGTCCATCCAACATTTCCAACTCCTAATGAAAAATTGATGAAAAGAATAAAATAAAAATAATGAAAAATCAGTGAGCGTTCTGGTAAGCTGCCATCCTCAAAAACATGAAATACCATTTTTATGGAAGGTGACTTCCATGACAAAGTTAGTAACTTGTAGATGACAAACAAAACACAATTCAGAGTGAGTCGTTCTTCCACCAGATTTGTTTACATTATTCAACTTTCTTGGTCATGTTCTTAAATTGATGACAGATAACTTTTGGGATACAGCATCAGCAATTATATTTTCTTTCTGGAAAATATGTACAATTGTTATGTTAAATGGCTGAAGATCCAAGCTTCTTCTGAACAATCATAAAATTTTATTTTTAACCATATCCGTGAAATTTGATAGAAAGTGAGTGGCAAAACTCGCAGTCTAATTGTTTTCATATTGGACATAAACACCGCATCTTTGAAGAATTGTTAATACTACCAACACTTTCTTTTCCTTCATCGAAATGTGGCTGGGGTTGCCTTAAAACCAAATGGCATAATATGATGTTGGCACAATCCAAGTGTGACAAATGTGGAAATTTCCTTAGCTCGCGTTGTGAGTGGTGCTTGCCAATGTCGTTTTAACAAATCAATTGTGATAAAGAATAGTGTACTTCCAACCCTATCAATGCAATTCTCCAGGCTGGGAATAAGATGTGAATTGTCTTTGTTACTGCATTCATTTTCCTATAGTCTACACATAATCAAATTAATCATAACCTCCTTACGATGATCTGAAGTGTCCATTTGCTTGAAGAAGACCACCATCTTCACGGTACTAAAGAAAACTCATGCAGTGTGCCTCAATGACTACCGCCTAGTGGCTCTGACCTCCATTATTATGAAGTGCTTCAGGAGGTTAGTCATGCCTTACAGCTGTAGCCTCCCAGCATGCCTTGATCCCTTTGCAACTCGCCCACTGTTGCAACATGTCCAAGGCAGATGCCATGTCCCCGGCCCTACAGTCATCCCTGGAACATCTGGATAACAAGGATACCTACGTCAGGCTCCTAATTATTGACTACAGCTCCGCCTTCAACACTATAATTCCAATCAAACTAATCTCTAAACTCCGAGACCAAGGTCTCTGTTTTGCTCTCTGCAACTGGATCCTTGACTTCCTGATCCACAGACTGCAGTCTGTGAGATGGATGTCAGCACCTCCTCCACAATGATCCTCAACACCACAACCCAGCAAGGCTGTGTACTCAGCCCCTTACTATACTCCCTATACACTCATGACTGTATGACCAAATTTCGTCCTAATTCCATCTACAACTTCGCTGACCATGCCACCATTGTAGGCTTGATCTCAAAACAATGACAAGACAGAATACAGGAAAGGGAGAGCGTGCTTAGTGGCATGGTGTAAAGATAGCAATTTCTCCCTCAACATTAGCAAGAAAGAGTTGGTCAATGACTTCAGGAAGCAAGGTGGAGGGCACATCCCTGCCTACATCAATGGCGCTGAGGTGGAGATGGTCCAGAGTGACAATCTCCTGGGAGTGATGATCACCAACAATCTGTCCTGGTCCATTCACATTGATGCAACATTCAAGAGCCCACAACAGTGCCTCTACTTCCTCAGGAGGCTAAGGAAATTCTGTAACATCGACAAAGACTGTTACCAATATTTATTAGATTACAAATGAGAAAGCATTCTACCCAATGCATCATGGCTTGGTATGGCAATTGCTCTGCCCAGGACTGTACGAAGTTAGAGAATTGTGAACACAGCCCAGTCCATCATGCAAGTCAATCTTTCATCTATTGACCCCGTCTATATTCTCGCTTCCTTGGGGAGATAGCCAACATAATCAAATGGTAGAGATAACAAGGTGCAGAGCTGGATGAACACAGCAGGCCAAGCAGCATCATAGGAGCAGGAAGGCTGACGTTTCGGGCCAAGACCCTTCTTCAGAAATGGGGGAGGGGAAGGGGGTTCTGAAATAAATAGGGAGAGAGGGGGAGGTGGATAGAAGATGGGTAGAGGAGAAGATAGGTGGAGAGGAAACAGACAGGTCAAAGAGGCGGGGATGGAGCCAGTAGAGGTGAGTGTAGGTGGGGAGGTAGGGAGGGGATAGGTCAGTCCAGGGAGGATGGACAGGTCAAGGGGGCGAGATGAGGTTAGTAGGAAGGAGATGGGGGTGGGAGGAAGGGATAGGTGGGAGGAAGGACAGGTTAGGGAGGCGGGGACGAGCTGGGCTGGTTTTGGGATGC
>NC_063379.1:3538071-3565952 GCF_021869965.1 Rhincodon typus | reverse complement strand
GGGCTCACCTTTGTCCCCCTCCACCCACACATCAACGAATACCGCTCACGTTTGGACATTGAGCGGTTTTTCTGCCGCCTCCGCCTCCGCGTTTACTTCTTCAACCGTGAGCCTAACCCCTCCTCTACTAACCCCTTCTCCCGCCTCCAACACACCCCCTCCTCCTGGACACCACCCCAAGGCCTCCTACCCTCCCTCGACCTCTTCATCTCCAACTGCCGTCGAGATATCAATCGCCTCAACCTCTCCACCCCTCTCACCCACTCTAACCTCTCCCCCGCAGAACGTGCAGCCCTCCGCTCCAATCCCAACCTCACCATAAAACCCGCGGACAAGGGAGGCGCAGTTGTAGTATGGCGCACTGACCTCTACATCGCCGAGGCCAGGCGCCAACTCTCCGACATCTCCTCCTATCGCCCCCTTGATCATGACCTCATCCCCGACCACCAAACCATCATCTCCCAAACCATCCACAACCTCATTACCTCAGGTGACCTCCCACCTCATCGTTCCCCAACCCCGCACCGCCCGCTTCTATCTCCTTCCCAAAATCCACAAACCTGACTACCCTGGTCGACCCATTGTCTCCGCCTGCTCCTGCCCTACCGAACTTATCTCCACCTATCTCGACTCCATTTTCTCCCCCTTTGTCCAGGAACTCCCTACCTATGTCCGTGACACCACCCATGTCCTCCACCTCCTCCAGAACTTCCAATTCCCCGGTCCCCAAAACCTCATCTTTACCATGGACGTCCAGTCCCTATACACCTGCATTCCCCATACAGATGGCCTAAAGGCCCTCCACTTCTTCCTGTCCCGCAGGCCCGACCAGTCCCCCTCCACTGACACCCTCATCCGCTTAGCCGAACTCGTCCTCCCCCTCAACAACTTCTCTTTTACTTCCTCCCACTTCCTACATACAAAGGGGGTGGCCATGGGTACCCGAATGGGCCCAAGCTATGCCTGCCTCTTCGTAGGTTACATGGAACAATCCCTCTTCCGTACCTACACTGGCCCGAAACCCCTCCTCTTCCAACGTTACATTGATGACTGTAACGGCGCTGCCTCATGCTCCCACGAGGAGCCCGAACAGTTCATCCACTTCACCAACACCTTCCACCCCAACCTTAAGTTCACCTGGACCATCTCCAATATCTCTGTCTCCATCCTGGACCTCTCTGTCTCCATCTCTGACAACCACCTAGAAATCGATATCCATTTCAAGCCCACCGACTCCCACAGCTACCTAGAATACACCTCCTCCCACCCACCTTCCTGCAAAAATGCCATCCCCTATTCCCAACTCCTTCGCCTCCGCCACATCTGCTCCCAGGATGAGGCATTCCACTCCCGTACATCACAGATGTCCTCATTTTTCAAGGACCGCAACGTCCCCCCATCGGTGGTTGAGAACGCCCTCGACCGTGTCTCTCGCATTTCCCACAACTCATCCCTCACACCCCCTCCCCGCAATAACAACCAAAAAAGAATCCCCCTCGTCCTCACGTACCACCCTACCAACCTCTGGATCCAACGCATCATCCTCCAATGCTTCCGCCATCTGCAATCTGACCCCACCACCAAAGACATTTTTCCCTCCCCACCCTTATCTGCTTTCCGGAGGGACTACTCTCTCCGGGACTCCCTTGTCCGCTCCACACTCCCCTCCAGCCCCACCACACCCGGCACTTTTCCCTGCAACCGCAGGAAGTGCTACACCTGCCCCTGCACCTCCCCCCTGACCCCCATCCCAGGCCCCAAGAAGACTTTCCACCTCAAGCAGATGTTCACCTGCATATCTGCTAATGTGGTATACTGCACCCGCTGTTCCCGTTGTGGCCTCCTCTACATCGAGGAAACCAAGCGGAGGCTTGGGGACCGCTTTGCAGAACACTTACCCTCGGTTCGCACTAAACAACTGCACCTCCCAGTCGTGAACCATTTCAACTCCCCTTCCCATTTCTCAGACGACATGTCCATCCTGGGCCTCCTGTAGTACCACAGCGATGCTACCCGAAGGTTATAGGAACAGCAACTCATTTTCCACTTGGGAACCCTGCAGCCCAATGGTATCAATGTGGATTTCACAAGCTTCAAAATCTCCCCTTCCCCTACCGCATCCCAAAACCAGCCCAGCTCGTCCTCGCCTCCCTAACCTGTCCTTCCTCCCACCTATCCCCTCCTCCCACCCCCATCTCCTACCTACTAACCTCATCCTGCCCCCTTGACCTGTCCGTCCTCCCTGGACTGATTTATCCCCTCCCTACCTCCCCACCTACACTCACCTCTATTGGCTTCATCCCCGCTTCTTTGACCTGTCTGTTTCCTCTCCACCTATCTTATCCTCTATCCATCTTCCATCCGCCTCCCCTTCTCTCCCTATTTATTTCAGAACCCCCTTCCCCTCCCCCATTTCTGAAGAAGGGTCTAGGCCCGAAACGTCAGCCTTCTTGCTCCTCTGATGCTGCTTGGCCTGCTGTGTTCATCCAGCTCTGCACCTTGTTATCTCAGATTCTCCAGCATCTGCAGTCCCTGCTATCCCATAATCAAATGGTACCTCGCATCCCTTTTCCAACGTCTTCTGTTGGGCAGAAGATCCAAAAGCTTAAATGCACATACCAGCCGAATCAAGAACAGCTTCTTGCCCACAGTTATTAGACTTCTGAGTGGACCTCTCAAATTTTAAATATTATGTTGATCTCGCTCTTTGTTCGTCTTCTCTGCAGCGTAACATTGTATTCCTCGCTTTGTTCTATTCCCCTATGCATTTTGTATGGAATGATTTGCCTGTACTACACACAAAACAAAACTTTTCTCTGTACCACCACCTCAAAAAAATTATGTGAGGTTTGTCAGGTATGACCTACCTGTCACAAATCCCTGCTGATTCTCCCTGATTAACTGAAAATGTTCAAGGTGTTCACTTACCCCATCTTTGATTATAGGCTGCAGCAATTTCCTCACCAGACACTGGAATGTAATTTCCTGGTGTCCATCTTAAAAAGCAGAGTGGCATATGCAAGTTTTCCAATCCAGAGGGATGACTCCTGTATCCAGGGAGCTCTGAAAGATTATAATTTGGCTGTCGACAATGTGCTCCCCTATTTCCTTTAACACCCTCAGATGGAAACCATCAGGTCACTCTTTAATTACATTAATTTCCTCATTATTGACATTTTACTGGCATATACTTTATCAGTCCCTGTTCCTGATCCACTATTAATTTCCTTGGGAATTCTGTCAAGCTATGCCCCTTTTTAACGGTAAATACTGAGGCAGTGTAATTACTCAACATGACTGCCATTTCCCCATAGTCGTTGACAATATCCCCACATTCAGTCATTTGTGGACAACGCTGTTCCTGACCACCAGCTTCCGCTTTGTGTAACTATGATATTTATTCTTCTTGATTTTGATGAGCCTGGCAGGTTTCCTTTTATAATCCCTTTTACTAGCTATTATAAGCTGCTTGTAGCCCTTTGCTGGTCTTTGTATCTTTCCCACTCAGCAGGATCTGTACTGTTTTTTTTTGCAGTCTTTTAAGCCCTTTCTTTAGGTTTTGTGCTGTCCCTTATATCTTTAGTTGTCCATGACTATTTTCTCTGTGAAGAAGAGTTTTTCCCTCACAGGGATATAAACTGATTTGTATTGTGTTACATGTTTCTCTTAAACATCCTCACACTGTTCTTCAGTTGTTTAACCCATTAAAAGATTTTCCCACACAAAGCAGAAGTTCCTGGAAAAGCTCAGCAGGTCTGGCAGCATCTATGAAGAAAAAAATCAGAGTTAACATTTCGGGTCTGGTGACCCTTCCTCAGAACTGATGGTAGCTGGGAAAACGTTGGTTTATATGCAGAAAATAGGGAGGAGAATGGAGTAGGAAGTAAACAATAGGATAAAGGATAGAGCCCGAAGAGAGAGAAGAGCAGTTGGATAGACAAAGGAGTTGATAACGATCTGGCTAGGAGGATGAATAGCCGTTAATGGGGACTCAGTGACTGTTAGTGAGCAGATTTTCCCAATTAACTGTCGACAGTCTCTGTTAAAGTCGGCCTTACCTAAATCTAACATACTACACACTTATGTAATTTCTGCACTTTAGAGCTGCTACCAGGGGGTCGATGCACAGCACCTACTACAGTTTTAAAACTTTTACTGTTCCTAGGTTCCACCCGCATGATATCCGCTGAATGCTTTCCTTTCATTATATCCTCCCTCATCATTGCAGTAATTTTGTTTGTAATGATCAGGGCTACTCCTCCTCGTCTGCCATTTTCCCTGTCTGTCCTGTAAATCTTATAGTCTGGTATATTTACTTCCCAATCTTGATCATCCCTTAGCTGTATATCAGTAATGGCTATGGGGGAGGTGATGGCCTAGTGGTATTATTGCTGGACGATTAATCCAGAGACCCAGATAACATGCTGGGGACCCGAGTTTGAATCCCGCCATGGCAGATGGTGGAACTTGAATTCAATAAAATATCTGGAATTAAGAATCTAATGATGACCATGAATCCATTATTAATTGTCGGAAAACCCCATCTGGTTCACTAATGTCCTTTAGGGAAGGAAACTGCCATTCTTACCTGGTCAGTCCTACATGTGACTCCAGACCCACAATGTGCCTCTGGGCAATTAGGGATGGGCAATAAATGCTGCCTGGCCAGTGACGCCCTCATCCTGTGATTGAATTAAAAAGAAATCATAATGTCCAGTTTAATTTGGGCCTGAAGCTTGTTTAATTTATTCCTTGCAGTCCATGCATTTATATATAAAACTCTTACTTGCACCATACACTGTAACGTGCTCCTCAGTACGGACGCTTTACTCACGTGTTTTTTATTTCTCTCTTTAATGAATGCATTCCTCATAGCTTTGCCATTGCCTGCCGTATTTGAATTAGGATTCTTGTCTGTTTCTTTGCTTGCTGTCCTGTTACTTGATTTTGAGACTTCTTCCCCACCAACCCACATGATTGTTTCTGTCCTTGTCACCAGGCTATTCAGCCTTTCCGCGAGGATACTGGTCCCAGACCACAGTGATCATACGCAACCTTCATCCAGCAGAGCCGTTGGCAATTACTCTCTGTCGTCCATTTCTGGGGCGCACAAAACAAACCATACAAGGCAGCTGTGGACTGATAATGATTGACCAGATGCATGGCTGAGCTTTAAAGACAGTGCTGGTAACAGCAGTTCTGGTAAATCCTGGCATTGGCAAGTACTTCCACCTGTGATAAATGGGAGAATATGACCAGAGGGGCATCATAGGGACTTACTGCATTTTAATAAGGTGGGAAAATGCTACCAGAAAGCTCACTAAATGCCTAAAATGTTCAATTCTGGTCTCCTTGCTATAGGACAGATGTTGTGAGACTTGAAAAGCTTCAGGAAAGATTTACAAGAATGTGGCCCAAGTTGGAGGGTTTGACCTGTAGGGGAAACCTGAATAGGCTGGGGCTATCTCACATAGTTTTATAAAATCATGAAGGGGCATGGATAGAGTGAATAGCCAAGGTCCTTTTCCCCAGGGTAGGGGAGTCCATAACTAAGGGCATAGGTTTAAGGTGAGAGGAGAAAGATTGAAAAGGGACCTAAGGGACAACTTTTTCACACAGAGGGTGGCGCGTGTATGGAACGAGCTGACAAAGGAAGTGGTGAAGGCTGGTACAAGTACAACATTTAAAAGGCATCTGGATGGGTATATGAATAGAAAGGGTTTAAGAGGGATATGGGCCAAATACTGGCAAATGGGACTAGATAAATTTAGAATATCTGGTCAAGTTGGACCAAAGAGTCTTTCCAAGCTGTACAGCTCTGTGACTGTGTCAGCAAATTTCTGGTGAGATTCAGATTCTTTTGAGATCAGGGTGGACCTCGCAATTAATTCCCCTGACCTTCTGCTAAACAGACCATAGAGTTTGGTCAATTATTGTCATTATCAGTCCACCCCAACCAGTCAAGAGATTTTCTGTCTTCCCAATAGTCTAAATTCCAATTATCTTTTTAGGTTCCTGGATATTACATGAATCAGGTTGGATTTCTTCAATAAACATACTTCTATCAGGTAGAGAATAGGAATTGAATTCACTGAATGTTTGACACAGAAGACGAAATGAGAATTTAAGTTTTAAATACACGTATTTGTTATAATAAGCAAGCATGCAATTTGATAGTTATACAAATTGCTTTAATTCATTAAATCCCGAAAAGAAATGGTAGCTAGTTTTTTTTAAGTGTCAAAACTGTGCTTCCCAATCATAGCTATTAAATGATAAAACATGGTTAAATACATCCACTTACAAACATAAACAGTGAAACGAATGAGATCAGATGCAAAGTGGATGGATCTAGGTCCGGGCTAGATTTTGCAGACAGTGTTGTAGAGACAGTATTTTCCGCTAACCTCAAAGAAAACATCCAAGGAAATCTTTGGTTCGTTCCTCTCAGGTCGAACCGGAAGAAGGACGCTCTATAGGGGGAAGAGTTAAATTGGAGCGCGGGGAGTCTCGATTCAGGCATGTTCCTTTCAGGAGGCGACAAGGTGTAGAGCTGGATGAACACAGCAGGCCAAGCAGCATCATAGGAGCAGGAAGGCTGTAGGAACGCGCGGGCAGCCACTCTTTCCTGTGGGGTGGGCGGGGGAAAGGGTTTCAGTCTTGGTTAGGGGTAAAAGTTTGTGTTAACCCGTTCATTCCCTTACTGCTACAGGTGAACAAATCTCACTGCATGACAGGGTTCGTGTATCTCAGGCTTTGTAAAGGGTCGGTACAATTAGCTCATCTTCTGGTTAGGACAGGGACTTAAGGTAGTGAGTGAGTTGGGGAGGGGAGCTGTTTGTTAGAAAGTAATAACTGTAAATCTTAGGTAGCTAATTAAAACTTAACTTGAAATCTAACAGCAAGTAGAGGTTTAGTCATGGAAACAATAGGGACTACAGATGCTGGAAGCCAGAGTCAATAAACGTGAGGTGGAAAAGCACAGCAAGTCAGGCAGCATTCAAGGAGCAGGGAAGTCAACGTTTCGAGCCAAAGCCCTCTGGTTCAGGTTCTGGCACCTGCGGTAATTTGCTCCTACATAGTGAAGAAGGCATTTGTTTTTTTTTCATTCATTTGTGGGATGTGGGCATTGCTGGCTAGTCAGTATTTGTTGCCTGTCCCAAGTTGCCCTTGAGGAAGTGGTGGTGAGTTGCAGTTCATGTGCTGTGGGTTGACCCACAATGCCCTTGGGGAGGGAATTCCAGGATTTAGACGCAGCGACACTGAAGGAATGGCGATATATTTCTAAGTCAGGACGGTGAGTGGCTTGGAGGGAAACTTGAAGATGCTGGTGTTCCTATGTATCTGCTGCCCTTGTCCTTCTAGATGGAAGTGGTCGTGTGTTTGGAAGGTGCTTTCTAAGGATCTTTGGTGAATTTCTGCAGTGCATCTTGTAGATGGTGCACACTGCTGCTACTGAGCATTGGTGGTGGAGGGAGTAGATGCTTGTGGATGTAGTGCCAACCATATGGGCTGCTCTATCCTGGATGGCGTCAAGCCTCTTGAGTGTTGTTGGAGCTGAACCCCATCCAGGCAAGTGGGGAGTACTCTATCAGAAAACATTTAAAAGATATTCCAGGGTTGGAGGGTATGAGCTGGGGCTATTTTACCAGGAGTATCGGAAGCTGAGGGGTGACCTTATTGAAGTTTATAAAATCATGAGGGGCATGGATAGGGTGAATAGCCAAAGTCTTTCCCCAGGGTAGGGCATAGGTTTAAAGTGAGAGGGGAGAGATTTAAAAGGGACCTAAGGCAACTTTTTCACATAGAGGGTGGGGTGTGTATGGAATGAGCTATCAGAGGAAGTGGTGGAGGCTGGTACAATTATAACGTTTAAAAAACATCTGGATGAGTACATGAATAGGAAGGGTTTCATAGAAACGTAGAAGATAGGAGCAGGAGGAGGCCCTTGAGCCTACTCCACCATTCTTAATGATCATGTCTGATCATCCAACTCAATAACCTAATCCTGATTTCTCCCCAAAACCTTTGATTCCATTCGCCCCAAGTGCTATATCTAGTCACCTCTTGAATACATTCAATGTTTTGGCATCAACTACTTCCTGTGGTAATGAATTCCACAGGCTCACCACTCTTTGGGTGAAGAAGTGTCTCCTCATCTCCGTTCTAAATCATCTACACCGAATCCCGACCCCTGGTTCTGGGCACACCTACCATTGGGAACATCATCCCTACATCTAACCTGTCCAGTCCTGTTAGAATTTTATTAGTCTCTATGAGATCCCCCCTCATTCATCTGAACTCCAGCGAAAACAATCCCAATCTAGTCAATCTCTCCTCATATGTCAAACCCGCCATCCCCGGAATCAGCCTGGTAAACCTTCGCTGCACTCCCTCGAGAGCAATGGCATCCTTCCTCAGAAAAGGACACCAAAATTGCACACAATATTCCAGGTGTGGTCTCACAAAGGTCCTGTATGACTGCCAGAACACATCCCTGCTCCTGTACTTAAAACCTCTCACAAAGAAGACCAAAATATCAGTTGTCGTCTTTACTGCCTGCTGCACCTGCATGCTTACCTTCAGTGACTGGTGCACAAGGACACTCAGGTCCTGCTGCACAGTTCCCTCTCCCAATTTATAGCCTTTCAGGTAGTAATCTGCCTTCTCGTATTTTGCTTCCAAAATGAATAACCTCACATTTATCCAAATTATATTTCATCTACCGTTGATTTACCCACTCACCCAACCTGTCGAGATCATGCTGAAGGATCTCTGCATCTTCATCACAGTTCATCCTCCCACCCAACTCAGTATCATTTGCAAACTTGGAGATGTTACATTTTGTTCCCTCATCCAAATCATTAACATACATTGTGAATAGCTGGGGTCCCAGCACTGATCCCTGTGGCACCCCACTAGTTACTGACTACCAATTTGAAAAGGACCCATTAATTCCTACTCTTTGTTTCCTCTCTGCCAACCAGTTTCATATCCACCTGAATACACATTCCCACTAACCCATGCGCTTTAATCTTGCACATTAATCTCTTATGTGGGACTTTGTCAAATACTTTCTGAAAGTCCAAATATATTATATCGACTGGCTTCCCCTTGTCAACTCTACTAGTTATATCTTCATAGAATTCCAACAGATTTGTCCAGCATGATTTCCTCTTCATAAATCCATGCTGACTCTGTCTGATCCAGCAATTTCTAAATGCTCTGCTATAAAATCCTTGACAATGGATTCGAAAATTTTCCCCCCTACTGATGTTAGGCTCACCAGTCTATAGTTCCCTCCTTTCTCTCTACCTCCCTTTTTGAATATTGGAGTGACTTAGCCACCCTCCAATCTGCAGGGACTGTTCCAGGGTGTGTAAAATCCTGGAAGATGACCACCAATGCATCCACTATTTCTAGAGCTACTTCCTTAAGTCCTCTGGGATATAGATGATCAGATCCTGGGAATTTATCAGCCTTCAACTCTAACAATTTTCTCAGCACCATTTCTCTACCAACATTGATCTCCCTCAGTTCTTCCCTCTCACTAAATCTTGCATCCTCAAATAATTATTGTATCTGATTTGTGTCCTCTTTTGTGAAGACAGAACCAAAGTATGTATTCAGTTCATCAGCCATTTATTTGTCCCCTATTATACATTCCTCTGTTTCTGTCTTTAGGGAACGTGAATTTATCTTTACCAGTCTCTTTCTCTTCATGTACCTATAGAAACTCTTGGCATCAGTCTTTATGTTCCCTGCAAGCTTCCTTTCGTGCTCTATTTTATCCTTCTTAATCAATCCCTTGGTCCTTCTTTGCTAAATTTTAAACTGTCCCAATCCTCAGATTTATTATTTTTCTTGGCCAATTTGTATGCTTCTTCCTTGGACTGGATACTATCTCTTATTTCCTTTGTAAGCCATGGATTGGCCCTCTTAGCCATTTTGCTTTTACACAGACAGGAATAAACAGTTATGTTGCAGTTACCCCATGCATTCCTTGAATATTTGCCATTACCTATCGACTGCTATCTCTTTAAGTAACTCTCCCCAATCTATCAAGGCCAGCTCATGCCTCATATCCTTTTAGTTTCTTTTATTAAGGTTCAGCACCCTAGTCTCTGATTCAACAACCTCATTCTCCATCTTGATAAAAAAATTCTATCATGTTATGTTCGCTCTTCCCCAAAGGGTCTCACACAGCGAGATTGGCAATTATTCGCTTCTCATTACACAGTACCCAGTCTAAGATGGCCTTCTCTCCAGTTGGTTCCTTCTCATTAAGGTCAAGAAAGCCATCCCATATACAATCCAGGAATTTCTCCTCTGTGGCATTGTGGCTAATTCGATTTGCCCAATCTATGTGCAGATTAAAATCGCCCATGATCACTGATATTCCCTTATCACATGCATTTCTAATTTCGAGGGATATGGGCCAAACGCTGGCAAATGGGACTAGAATAATTTAGGATATCTGGTCGGCACGGACCAAAGGGCCTGTTTCCATGCTGTACATCTCTATGACTCTATGATAATTACATCTACAGGAAGGTTACCAGCTTCAGCTGCTCACCGAATGAATGGATCAGCTTGAGTGGCAGTTTGAGACTCTGAGGAGCACACAAATGGGGGAGCATGCCATTGGATGGAAGTGACAGAGACGTGGTCACACCCAAGGTACAGGAAGATAGATGGGTGACTGTTAGTCAGGGCAGGCAGTAGGTGTAGGAGCTCCCTGCAGCTTTCCCCCTGTCAAACGAGTATCCTGTTCTCTATACTGATGAAGGGTTGGCCCATCAGGTAGCAGTAGCAGCCAGAGCAGTGGCACCATGCCTGGGCCTGCTGTACAGTGGGGAGGGACAAAGCATAGAGCAACAGTAATTTGAGATTTGATAGGGGCATAGATAGGCACTTCTGTTGCCACAAGACAGACTTCAGGATGGTATGTTGCCTCCCTGGTGCCACGGTCATGGATGTATCTGAGCGGGCATCCTGAAGCAGGAGGATAAACAGACAGAAGTTATTGTCCACAAATGACACAGGTAGGAAGAGTGACAAGATCCTGCAATGGCGGTTGAGGAAGTTAGGTCGTAAACTAAAAAGCAGGACCTCCAGGGTAGTAATCTCAGGATTACTTCCCCACGCCATGTGCTAGGAACAGAGACAGAGTACAAGTAAACACGGGGCTAAAGAGCTGCTGTATGGGAGAGGGCTCAGAGATATCCATGACCCTGGCACCAGGGAGGCAATATACCATCCTGGAGTCTCTCTTGCAGCCACACTATAATCCCTACCAAACTAATCTCAAAACTCTGAGACCTAGGTCTCAGCTCTGCCCTCTGCAACTGGATCCTTAGCTTCCTGACCCACAGACCACAATCTGTGAAGATAGACAACAGCACCTCCTCCACACTAATCCTCAACACATGTCCCACAAGGATGCACACTCAGCCCCCTACTGTACTTTCTGTTAACTCGCAACTGTGTAGCCAAATTTCACATGAACACCATCTACAAGTTTGCTGACGACACTATTATTATAGGCCAGATATCAAACAATAATGAGTCAAAATACACGAAGGAGATAGAGTGCTTGGTGTCATGGTGCAGTGATAAAAATTTCTCTCTCAACGTCGGCAAAACAAAAGAGCTGATCATTGACATCAGGAAGAAAGGAGGAGAACATGCCCCTAACTATATCAATGGAGTTGAGGTGGAGAGGATAGAGAGTGTCAAGTTCTTAGGAGTGACGACAACCAACAATCTGTCCTGGACCTCCCACATAGATGCAATGGTCAAAAAGGCATAGCAAGGCTCCTGAGGAAGAAGAGGCATTAGGAAATTCAGCATGTCCATAAGGAACCTCACCAACTTTTACAGATGCACTATGGAAAGCGTTGTATCTGGGTACATCATGTCCTGGTATGGCAACTGCTCTGCCCAGGAACGTAAGAAACTACAGAAAGTTAGGTGCACGGCCCAGACCATCACGGAAGCCAACCTCCCATCCATGGACTCCATCTACACTTCTCGTTGCCACAGAAAGGCAGCCAACATCACCAAAGACCTTTCCCACCCCGGTAATACTCTTTTCCAACCTCTTCTGTCTGGCAGAAGGTACAGAAGCTTGAACATATGCACCAACACTTTCAAGGACAGCTTCTTCCCACTGTTATTAGACTGCTGAATGGACCTCTCTAATCTCAAATCAAATGTTGATCTTTCTTTTGTGCATCTCGTATGCAGTCGTAATTTTATCTGCCTCGCTCTGTCTAAGCACCCTATGCTCTGTATGTCCTTGTTTGTTATGATCTACCTGTACTGCTCACAAAACAAAACTTTTCACTGTACTTAGGTACGTGTCATAACCATAAATCAACCCAAATCAAATCAGATATGTGGCTCAGAGATCGTAGGAACTGCCGATGCTGGAGAATCTGAGATAACAAGGTGTAGAGCTGGATGAACGCAGCAGGCCAAGCAGCATCAGAGGAGCAGGAAAGCTGACGTTTCGGGTCTGGACCCTTCTTCGGAAAATCTTCAGAAACCCTTCATCCAGCTCTACGCCTTGTCATCTCAGGTATGTGGCTCATTGGGATGTCTTGGGAAAGTGGGATCTATACAAGAAGGTCACTGATATCCTGGCAGGGAAGTCTGCTAGTGCCACTTGGCAGGGCTAACATAGTGTGGCAAAGAGGATGGAATCCAGAGCAGCAGATCAGTAAGTATGGAGACTGAGGAAGAGCTTGAGCAGAAGACAAATATAACTAAGAAAGAAGTCACACGACACCAGGTCATAGTCCCACAGGTTTATTTGAAATCACAAGCTTTCAGAATGCTGCTCCTTTGTCAGGTGAATAAACCAGTTGGACTATAACCTGGTGTTGTGTGACTTCTGACTTTGTACACCCGAGTCCGACACCGGCACCTCCCCATCAAATATAGCTAAGAGGGTAGAGCAGTCAAGGAGAAGTTGCTGAGCTCAGCAGAACTGGAAGTTTGGGCTTCACTGTAAGAACTGTAACCGTTAAGATGGATGAACTTAGAGCCCGGATTAACGCATGCAGTTATGATGTTGTTGCTATCACAGAGACATGGTTGAAAGAAGGACAGGACTGGCAGGATATTGATGTTTTAGATGAGACAGAACTGGATGCAAAAGAGGTGTGGGAGCATATCAAAGCTGTGTTGAGGGATGACACCCTGGGGTGAACTTGCAATGAGATATTATGGGTACTGCTCAGGAACAAGAAGGGTGCAGTCATATTGCTGGGATTGTACCACAGACATCCCAGCTGCCTGCAGGAGGTAGAGGAAGAGCTATGTAGCCAGAATCTGGAACGATGTGAGAATAACAGGATTATTTAACTTACCACATATTGACTGAGGCTCCCTTAGTGCAAAGGGGAGCAATTTGTCAGCTGTAGGGTATTTTGAAACAGTATGTGGATAGTCCAGTGAGGGAGGGGTCTATACTGGACCTGGTGTTGGGAAATGAGCCTGACCAGGTGATCCAAGTTCCAGTTTGGGAGCATTTTAGGAATAGTGACTGTAATTCTGTAAGTTTTCAGATACTCATGGATAAGGACAAGGATGGACCTTGGATGAAGATATGAAACTGGGGGAAAGCCAACTATAATCAGATTAAATAAGAATTGGAGAATGTAGAATGGGACCAGCTGTTTGAGGGATATCCATATGTGGGAGTCTTTTAAGGACAAGTTGATTGGAATGCAAGATAGGCATGTTCCTGTGAAAATGAAGGACAAGAATGGCAGGATTCAGGAATCTTGGATGACAGGGGGAATTATTAGCTTAGTCAAACAAAGAAGGAAGCCTACCTGAGGTCTAGGCAACTAACCACAGATGAAGTCCTCAAAGAATATAGAGAAAGTAGGAAGGAGCTCAAACAGGGAGTTGGGAGGGCTAAAAGGGGCTAC
The DNA here is from genome assembly GCF_021869965.1 of Rhincodon typus. Lineage (NCBI taxonomy): Eukaryota > Metazoa > Chordata > Chondrichthyes > Orectolobiformes > Rhincodontidae > Rhincodon > Rhincodon typus. The sequence continues at coordinate 3,552,009 of NC_063379.1, read as the reverse complement.
GAAATGTCCTTGGCCAGCAGGGTTAAGGAGAATTCCAAGGTATTTTATATATATAATTAGGATCAAGAGTGTAGCTAGGGGAAGAGTAAGCCCATTCAATGCTAAAGGGGAGAGATTGTGTGTGGAGCCAGAGGAAATGGATGAGATCCTTAATGAGTACTTTACTTCGGTACTCACCAAAGAGAGAAAGTGAGGGATGTTGAGGTTAGGGAAAAGTGTGTGAATATTCTGGGGCAGGTCAGCATAATGAAGGAGGAAGTGTTGAATATCTTGACATGCATTAACAAAGACAGATCCCCAGAGCCAAATGGCATCTGGCCCAGGATGGTGTGGGCGGCAAGGGAAGAAATAACTGGGGCGTTAAAAGATATCTTTGCATCCTCTTTGGCCTCAGGCAAGGCTCCGAAGGAATGGAGAATGGCCAATGTTGTTCCTTTGTTTAAAAAAGGAAATGTAGAATCCAGATAATTACATGACGGTGAGCCTGACATCAGCGGTGGAGAAGCTGTTGGAGAAGTTGCTGAGAGACAGGATTCGTTCACATTTGGAAGCAAATGGATTTGTTAGTGATAGGCATCATGCGTTTGAGGGGGATGGTCATCTCTCATCAACTTGATTGAGTTTTTGAGGAGATGACAAGGATGATTAATGAGGGGAGGTCAGTGGATGTTGTCTGCATGGACTTTAGTAAGGCATTTGATAAGGTACCTCATGGCAGGCTGGTACAAAAGGTAGAGCGGGAACTATGGTGAGCTGGCTAGATGAATACAAAACTGGCTTGGTAGACAGAGAGTAGCAGTGTTTTTTGGAATGGAAATCAGTAACTAGTTGTGTTCTGCAGGGACCAGTGCTGTGACCTTTGTTGTTCTGTAATATATAAATAATCTGGAAGAAAATATAAATGGTCTACTAGGTTGTGGATGACACCAAAATTGGCAGGTTTGCAGCTAGTGAGGGGGATTGTCAAAGGATATAGCAGGATGTGGACAGATTGCAGATTGGGGCAGAGAAGTGGCAGATGGAGTTTAATCTGAACAATTGCGAGGTGATGCATTTTGGAAGATTAAATTCAGGTATGATTTACACAATAACTGGTAGAACCCTTAGGAGCATTGTCATATAGAGGGATCTGGGCGTACTGTTCCCTGAAAGTGGCAACACAGGTGGATAAGATGGTCAAGAAGGCATACAGCACGCTTGCCTTCATCGGCAGGGGCATCGAATGCAAAAGTTGGCAAGTTATGTTACGGCTGTACAAAAATTTGGTTCGACCTCATTTGGAATATTGCATGCAGTTCTGCTCATCATTCTACCAGAACGACATGGATGCATTGCGGAAGCTGTAAAGAAGGTTTACGAGGATGTTGTCTGGTCTGGAGGGTTTTAATTATGAGGAGAGGTCGGATAAACTTAAATTGCTTTAACTGGAAAGATGGAAGCTGAGGGGTGACCTGATAGAGGCATAGATAGGGTGGATAGTCAGAGGCTTTTTCCCAGAGTGGAACCGTCAACTACAAGAGCGCACAGGTTCAAAGTAAGAGGGGGAAAGTTTAGGGGAGAAGTGCGGAGAAAATTTTCGATACAGAGGGTAATGAGTGCCTAGAGCGCACTGCCAACGCAGGTGGTGGAAGCAGGCGGTTTGTAACATTTAAGGCGTATCTTGATAGACACATGAATGGGAGGTGAACAGAGGGATAGAAACTGTACATGGGTGATAAGTAGCGGAGATAAGATAAAATATACAGGACAAAGGCAGATGCTTTTAGTTAAACGTCAAGAAAAGCTATTCTCAATGTTCCATTGTGTTAAAAATTGTTTCTGGATGCTTGGTATCCCAATTTCTTACTCAACCTTCTTCCCAGAACAGAACCTGATTAAACTTGGAATGGTGTTTGTGTACACCATGTTTGAAGGCTAGCATTGTAGTTCCATATTCAAATCGATAATGAGGGTATCCAACACTAGCACAATGCATGGCAATAACTTCACCTTCGGAGTTTAATACTGGGGAGCCAGTGGAACCTTGAGAGAAACAGATACCATATTTAAGATGGTGGCAGTTTTGATCTGTGACCAACATGTCTTTTGAAAAAATATACGTTGTGACTAAAATCTCTTCCAGTGGTTAGGAGAGTGGGTAAAGAAGTGGCAGATGGAGTACAATGTGGGAAAGTGTGAGGTCATGCACTTTGGTAAGAAGAATAAAAGCATGGACTATTTTCTAAATTGGGAGAAAATTCAGAAGTCTGAAGTTCAGAGGGACCTGGGAGTTCTAGTCCAGGATTCTCTCAAGGTAAACTTGCAGGTTGAGTCAGTAATCAGGAAGGCAAATGCAATGTTGGAATTTATTTTGAGAGGACTTGAATATAAAAGCAAGGATGTACTACTGAGGCTTTATAAGGCTCTGGTCAGGCCACATTTGGAGTATTGTGTGCAGTTTAGGGCCCCATATCTCAGGAAGGATGTACTGGCCCTGGAGCGGGTTCGGAGGAGGTTCATGAGAATGGTCCCAGGAATGGAAAGCTTAACATATGAGGAACGTTTGAGGACTCTGGGACTATACTCATTGAAGTTTAAAAGGATGAGGGGGGATCTGATTTAAACTTACAGAATACTGAATGGCTTGGACAGACTGGATGTTGGGAAGATGCTTCCATTGGTCGGAGAGTCTAGGACCTGAGGGCACAGCCTTAGAGTAAAGGGAAGCCCTTTTAGAACGGAGATAAGGAGAAACTTCTTCAGCCAGAGAGTGGTGAATCTATGGAATACACTGCCACAGAAGGCTGTGGGAGGCCAGGTCATTGAGTACATTTAAGACTGAGATAGATAGGTTCTTGATGATCAAGGGTTATGGGGAGAAAGCAGGAGAATGGGGTCGAGGAACTTATCAGCCATGATTGAAAGCTGGAGCAGACATGATGGGCCGAATGGCCTAATTTCTGCTCCTATGTCTTATGGTCTTATGGTTTCTCTGAATCAAGTTTCTTTGTCATTTCTTCATGAGTATGCTGTGCTGTCTGGTTGCCTTTAACTATACCATGTAAAACCTTTTTCCTATTTCCATTAGAATGACCAGTGATGAAGATTGATTCTTGTTGTAGGGCCCCACTGCTGACTGCTTGATGAGATCTTCCGTGATCTTTTCCAAGATGACCTGAAAAAGGCTTAGATGCTCTCTGCGGACACTGCACCAGCTCAGAAACAGCATATTCGAGCTCTTGTGAATATACGGTAAGCCATTATTTCAGTTTGTAACTTGGACCCTGAACTTTGGTATATTCATATTCAAATGTGACTGTTACTTTCTGGTGGAAAATCTTTTCTGTAGGATCACTCTCATAACTTTATCGTTGTTTAACACCATTTTCTCAACAGCTTGGTAGCACGTGAGGATATATTCACCTGTCAGCAAGAAGTCCCTGAGACTTCTCCAGATGATATAAAGCCAACTGATAAATTCTGCATCTGAAGCATTGGGAAATCTTTGACTGAAATTGAGATATTCTTCTGTGGTTGGTATTTACTCTTCAGGAAATTCACAATTGCTGATTGTGACTCGTCACCAGTTGTCATTTTTCTCACAAAATTCTGAAAACCAAAAATGATTGCCTTGTTTCTGTCAGACATTTACCTTTCATTGCACACATTAAAATTAAGTCTGAAGTGTTGCATTCCTTTGAAGATTTTAACTGTGTTTTAACAACTGTTGCTGTACTCTGGGTCATAGTGTTTTGGCCCTGACTTGCCTCATTTTTTGCATCATTGACTTTTATATCAAATACTTGTCCACTTCATCTATACACCCTGTCATTGAACTGAATTTTAGTTACAGAGTTGCCAGTTGTTTTAAGTTAACAACAATCAGAACCTATTTTGGCATTAAATCGCCCATCCATCTTTGAGGCCTCTTGTATATTCTGTCCCTCAAAGCCTAAGACGCAAAGTTTGTTTTGCCCCTCGTTTATCTTGTCAGATTCGACAATTTTTCGAATAGCTCCTCCATCTGTTGTCGCATTTGGAGAAACATAAAACAAAACATGACATTTATCCCAAGATGGCTCAGTCGATATTTTTTCACCATTCAAGGACTTGATATTGGAAGTGTTTTTCACCAGTGGAGGACTGGTTTTTGGAAGTTTTCACAAACTTCAACTCAAAGTGGCTTCCTGTTGGCAGAAATTGGCAGGGAATCCAGCGACTGATAATTGATTTAATAGGCTGAGACAAATAAATAGCAACTTTTTTGGTCACTTTTGAATGCTTTAAATTTTGCTAAAGAATGCATTGCATTCTGTTGGCTTCCCAGAGAAATTATACTTGACATGCTTGTTATCCTGAAAGCTGCCCGTGAACTGGGTCAGTTCATGCTCTTCTCTATTACTGTATGGACCATCTGAAGCCAGTTGTTGATTCTCTTGTGACTCGTTGCTCTAGTCCATTCTCAGTTTTGATCATTTCAACTTTCTCAGTTTTTACGCTTCTCAAATCAGAGGGGATTTCTGTTTGATCAAGTTTCTTAAAAAAAAGAATTGTACATTTAACCTTCAGCTTATTTGCTGCTATAACTCTCATCCATGCCTTTATTCATTCTTGATTTGAGCAAGCCTCTGGGTTAGAGAACTCAAAAGAGTCACGACCCTCAGAGTCCTCCTCATCTCAGTCCTAAACGGTTTGCTCCTTATTCCGTGACTATGTCTCCTGTTTCTAAATCCCAAACATTTGCCTTTCCAATTGCTTGCTATATTTGCATCTAGCTTTTGGCAACTTATTGACAAGGACACACAGACACCTTTGAACATCAACATTTCTCCCACAATTAAGATCTTCAGCACCTACAGTATTTTTCTTAAATAAGCAAATGTATCACTTTGACAGATATCTGCTATTTCCAGCCTCTTATCTCTATGATCATTTTGGTGAAGCTAGATCCAATGCAGTGACCCAGGCAGCAGTACTCGTCATCCTGGAGATTTATTAGAACAGCACCAGCAAGCAGAAACTCTTTACCTGAAGAGACAGGAGATGTTGTGATTGTTTTCCTTTGAGAAAGACAGTGCAGGAGAAATTTATTTGAACAGTACCAAGTTGAGAAGGCTTTTGATAAAATAAGAAGAGACAGTTTCTGCTGATGCAGGGGTTTTGAGGACATTTGATCCAGTAAGTTGTTGTGACCTGGAAAGGGCAATGGGAACATGTTCAATAGGAGCTTTCAAAAAGGAAGTTGGATAAGTAGCTCAAGGGGAAATGTTTACAGGACTGCAGGGAGAGAGTACAGAAAAGAGTCTAATTGGATCAGATTTTTCAAGGAGCTGTCAATCTGTGCTGTTCCACTCTGCTTCTCTTTTTTTGTTTTCAAATCCAGACACTGATATAAATCAGAAAGAGGTTCACTGTAATGCTCTCTTCCTGTTATAATAAAAGCAAAATGTTGTAGATGCTGCAGATCTGAATAAAATAAAAAGCATTGGACAAACTAAGAAAGTCTGGCAGCATCTGTGCAAAGTGAGAGTTAATGTTCTGAATCTAGTCTAACTCTTTTTTGCTATTGAAGTGAGGTGCAAGTTTGATAGATATTATCCTGTTGAAGAGGGAACAGGGAGAAACATGAAACAGAAGGGAGCGTTGGGAGGTTAGAAAGTGAGGGAGATTGGGGGTCAAGAGTACCATAGGGTAAAAGGAGAAGGGAATGGCCATGGTTGTACAGCAGAGACAAAGCATTGCTCCAGAGTAAGTGTTAATGGTAGGATGAAGATCTGACTGAAAGAGAAAGAAATGAAGATACGATACAATCAGTGGGGAAAGTTATCAAAACGGAGGATAGCATTGATGGGTCTCAAGTTGTTGAACTTAATATTGAGTCTGAACCAATGCTTTGTCTGTTGAGTCAGTGTAAACATTTCAATTCTGCTTTGTAAATCTAATTTCTGGCCAAAAACCTCTCTTAACATACTGAATATATATATGTAAATAGTATCTAACGGAACAGGGGATGATTTAAAATTCGTTATCAAGACATAAGCATCACTGGGTCGGGACAGCAATTATTCCCATCCTCAGATCCCCTTAGAAAAGCAGTGCTGGGCCATTTTCTTGAACTGCTGCAGTTGTCAGGTTAAAGGGGCACAATACTGTTTTAACTGAGAGATATCCAGGATTTTGACCCAGCGACACTGAAGGAACAGCAATACATGGGCGGCACGGTGGCTCAGTGGTTAGCACTGCTCACAGTGCCGGGGACCTGGGTTCGATTCCAGCCTCAGGCAACTGTCTGTGTGGAGTTTGCACATTCGCCCTGTGTCTGCATAGGTTTCCTCTGGGTACTCCGGTTTCCTCCCACTGTCCAAAGATGTGCAGGGTAGGTGGATTGGCCATGCTAAATTGTCCCATAGTGCCCAGGGATGTTTAGGTTAGGTGGGTTAGACATGGGGAAATGCAGGGGTAGGAGAATGGGGCTGTGTGGACTTGTTGGGCTGAATGGCCTGTTTCCACGCTGTAGGGATTCTATGATATTTCCAAGTCAGGATGGTGAGTGGCTTGGAGGGGAACTTGCAGGAGATAGTGTTCCCATGTATCTGCTGCCCTTGTCCTTCTAGATGGAAGTGACCATGGGTTTGGAAGGTGCTGCCTGAGGATCTTTGGAGAATTTCTGCAGTGCATCTTCTAGATGGTACACACTGCTGTTGCTGCTGAGCGTCGGTGGTGGGGGGAGTAGATGTGTATGGATGGGGTGACAGGGAAAATGGCTGGTTTGTCCTGGATGGTGTTGAGCTTCTAGAACAGAATAGAATATCTTTTATTGGCACTTATACTACAATACAGAGGTATAGGAGTACATGACGTTTTTTTACAATAGCTGCCTTTTAATGGTGCCATCTTAGGTACAAGCACCTAGGTACAAATTTTACAGAGTAAGAAGAAATATAGTTTACTTACACAAAGAGGATTAAAGGATAGCATAAGCATTACTGACAGAGGTAGTTACAGCATAGTGAAAAGGTTTTAAATTACAGTCCGATAACAGCAGCTGAGCATGTGGTGCCAGGCCCAAGTCCAGCAATTGTCCTGCATTGCTCCAGCCTCCAGTCTACTCCCAACCAGCACTCAGTAGCAACCAGGTACTTTGCCATGTACCTGAGATTCATACCTTGGCCCTTCCCTCACTCTGGGACTGGGCCCCTCCCTCACTCTGGGACTGGGCCCCTCCCTCGCTCTGGGACTGGGCCCCTCCTTCACTCTGGGGCTCGGCCCCTCCCTCACTCCGGGGCCCCTGTATTCCATCACACTCCCGACTTGTGACATTTTGGTGGTGGACAGGCTTTGGGGAGTCACGAGGTGAGTTACTTATTGCAGAATTCCTAGCCGCTGACCTGCTCTTGTAGTCACTGTATTGATATGGCTGCTCCAGTTGAGTTTCTAATCAATATTAACCTATAGGATGTTTATTGTAGGAGTTTCAGCAATGATAGTGCCATTGAATGTCAAGGAGCGATGGTTAGATTGTCTCTTTTGGAGATGATTATTGCTGGGAGAGGGAGGGGAGAGATCCAATTGTTGTCATCCAAGTTGGTTCCAAAAGCCTTGATAGGATTGGTAAAGATGTCCTTCTGAAAGAAGTCAAACAATTAGGACCTAAATTAGAAAGCAGAATCTCCAAAATAATAATCCCTGGATTCCAACCAGAGCCACAGGCAAACCAGCGTAGGGTAAATAAAGACATGGTGTTAAATGCACAACTCAAAGGTTGGTTTGGGAGGAATGGGTTTCAATTCATGTGGTACTGGCACCAGTAATGGTGGAAGGGAGCTGTTCCAGTGGTACAGGTTTTATTTGCACTGTGCTGAGATTAGTATCCTGGCCAATCGAGTAACCAGGGACGTCGAGAAGGGCTTAAACTAATTAGATGGGTGAGAGTCTGGGAATGAGGAATGCAAGAAGATAAGACTGTTATTTGCATTGCACAGAGGAATAGTTATTGACAGGTAAAAAGAGTTTGACATCAGTGTCTGGTCACTAGTCCAACCACAAATCAGCTACTGTTGCGGCTAAATCTCAATGCACACACTGCCCCGAGGCTCCAGCTCCTCGATAATCAAACTTCCCCCAGTGCTTGAACAAGAAGCTGCATAAACAGCAGTTACAACAAGTCTCAGATAACTTGCTTTTAAAAAGGGCAGCAATCCTTGGCTTTCAAACCAGTCCTTTTCCCATTTCAGTCCACAATCAAAAATACAGAAGAATAAAGAAGATATTGTCTTTACACTATAACAACAGTGATCGCACTCAAACAGAAATTATATTAGTTGCAAGCATTGTGGTGCTGAGGATATGATAGGAAATGCAAAGATCATATCTTTTTATTTTTTGTGCTTTTTAAAACTGTGGACTGAAATGAAAAATAACTATTTTGAAACCCCGGGGTTTATAAAGATGGCTATATGAATTGAAAGTAAGGAATTTGATACGTGTTCTGAACCCTGTTTGTGTACCTGTGGCTTCCAGCAACGTGCAGACGAACTGGAACTGAGGTATTGTTTACAAGTCAAGCTGATTGGCTTACGGACTAGGTAAGAATGACCAATGATGAAGATAGTCTGCCTGTCAACAACGAGTGATTTGTTGTCATGTAACTACATAGTTTGGGCTGTGAACAAGACAGAGAGAGGCTGGACAGACCAGAATAGACACCAGCAGGTCTATAGCAGCCAAAAAACAAAACCTCTCTTTCTCAGTTCTGTACAGTAAGCCACTTTAAACCTGAAGAACGCCAGCTTATCGTTCCTTCAGCATATACTACGAGTGGTGACTTTGAAGTTCATAAGCCAGAGACCTTTCACAAATGAACCAGCCACCCTGTATCTTTTGCAAACCATTGGAAACATTCAGGAGAAAGAAAGGTCAAAGAAAAACCGTTGGATCAGAAAGAACCAACCCAACAGATCCCATAAAAAGAGGTTACAAATCCGTTTTCCCAGTTTTTGCTCTGCCTATGTTTAATTTCCTGTTTGTGTTTGTCTGGGTCTGTGTGTGTCAGAGGGCATTTATAAGGGGATTAGAGTTTTAATTTGTAGAGTTTACTTAATTTAGTTTAATTGTAGCTCAAGTCTAATGATCTGTCATAAATAGTGGTTCTTGTTAATCTTGGTCCATGCTTTCTATCAACCTGGGTCTGAAAATCAGGTAGTTTGGGAATTCGGCATATTCTTTTTAAAATTTTAACTTTTGCGACAAGTCCAGGAATATCAGGGTTTGATTTCCAACACACTACCATAGTGAGGTGTGACAGAAATGACATGAATGGAAACTCTTCAGTTTATCTGTTGTTCAGGATTGTGTTCCTGCAGGATTGTGTTCCTGCAGGGTCGTGTTCCTGTAGGGTCATGTGCCTGTTGTATACTAGTTCTGTAGGTTAGTGTTCCTGCCACTGGATGTCATCAGTGAGCTAAACAAAGCATTTCTGAAGAAGGGTCCCGACCCGAAATGTCAGCTTTCCTGCTCCTCTGATGCTGCCTGGCCTGCTGTGTTCATCCAACCCTACACCTTGTTATCTCTATATTGGAAGAAAATATTCCCTTTTCTACAGCCTCTTTCTAGAGCGCAAGCATCTGACAGTATTCTCACAAATTATTAAATAATTTCTGTGGAGTATTAACTGTTGTAATGTCAGGAAAGTGCAGCCTTGTTGTGAACAGAAAACCTGTACAACTAGTAATGTGATAGTTATCAGATAACCTATTCTCCTCATGAGATTGGTTGGCTAAATATTATCCCCAGGACACCGGGAAGAGCCCTCAACCCTCTAGCCCCATTTGGATCTTCTTCCAAAGACCCTGTATCTCAGACTCTCATCAGAAAAGCAGCATCACACAGCACTCACTCTGTTCAAAAGAAAAGTATTACCAGAAGGGAGACATCAATCCAAAACAAAAACAGAAATTGCTGGAAAAGATCTGGCAGCTTCAGTGGAGAGAAATCAGAGTTAACGTTTCGGGTCCCATGACCCATCCTCAGAACTGATGGTAGCTAGGAAGAAGTAGGTTTTTATGCAGAAGACAGGTGGGAGGGAGGGAGGTAAGGAGTAAAGATTGGTGGAGATAGAGCCCAAAGAAAGCGAAGAGCAGTTAGACAGACAAAGGAGTGGTTAACAGTCAGGCTAGGAGAATGACTGGCTATTAGTGGCTAACAATGGGTTGTGTGTAAAAGCAGACCATGCGATTACGAGACCTGGTGTGTAGCGTTTGGGGTAAGGACATAAGAAATGGTGCCTCGAGGCCTAAAATGGTTGAACTCGATATTGAGTCCAGAGGGCTGCACAGTACCCAAGTGGAAAATGAAGCACTCTTCTTCCGCTGAGCTTTGCTGGAACACTGCAGCATGCCCAAGACAGAGATGCTGGAACAAAGTAGTGTGTTGAATGGGCAGGCAACTGGAAGCTCAGGGTCATTTTTGCTGGCAGAACGTAGGTGTTCTGCGTAGCGGTCACTCAGTCTACGCTTTGTTTCCCCAATGTAGAGGAGACCACATTGTTAGCAGTGAATGCAGTAGACTAGATTGTGGGAAGTGCAGGTAAAGTGCTACTTCACTTGGAAGGTATGTCTCGGCCCTTGGATACTGGGGAGGGAGGAGGTAAACGGGTAGGGGTTACATTTTCTGCGGTTGGAGGTGAAGGTGCCGTAGGGGTGTGAAGGGGTGTTGGCAGTGAAGGAGGAGTGAACCAGACTGTCCCAGAGGGAGCAATCCCTGCGGAAGGCGGACAAGGGAGGGCAGGCGATTATGTGTCTGGTGGTGGCATTTTGCTGGGGGTGGCAGAAATGTCAGCTAATGATCCTCTGGATGTGGATGCTGATGGGATGGTAGGTGAGGACAAGGGGAACCGTATCACTGTTGTGGGAGGGAAGAGAAGGGGTGAGGGCGGAAGTGCGGGATATGGGTCAGACCTGGCTGAGGGCCCTGTCAACCACAGTTGAGGGAGAAGGTGGCCATTTCAGATACCCCCTTGTCAAAATTGGCATAATCAGAGCAGATGCGACAGAGATTGAGGAACTAGGAGAATGGAATGGAGTCTTTACAGGAAACAGGGTGCGAGGATGTAGAATCAAGGTAACTGTGGGTGTTCTGAGGAAGGGTCATCGGACCTGAAGTGTTAACTCTGTTTTCTCCTTCACAGATGCTGCCAGACCTGCTGAGCTTTTCCAGCAACTTTGTTTTTGTAACTGTGGAAGTCGGTGGGTTTACACTGGATATTGGTGGCCAGCCTATCCCAGGAAATAGAATCACAGATGTCGAGGAAGGGAATGGAGGAGTCAGAGATGGACCACGTGAAAGAGAGTGCGGGATGGAAATTAGAAGTGAAATAGATAAACTTTTCCAATTCCAGAAGAGAGAGTGAAGCAGCATCAATGATGCAGTCGATTTACCAGAGAAAGAATTACGGTTGGGGGCCGGAATAGGTTTGGGAAAAGGAATGTTCCATGTACCCCAAGAAGAGACAGGCATAACTGGGGCCCATGCGGGTACCCATGGCCACGTCTTTGACCTGAAGAAAGTGAGAGGAGTTAAAAGAGAAGTTGTTCAGGGTGAGGATGAGCTCAGCCAGTTGGAGGAGGCTGGCAGTGGATGGGGACAGTTCAGGCTTTTTTCCAGGAAGACGCAGAGGGCCCTGAGACCCTCCTGATGGGGGATGGATGTGTAAATGAGTTGCACATCCATGGTAAACCGGAGGAGGCTGGAGCCCGCAAACTGGAAATTCTGAAACTGATGTAACCCGTCAGAGGAATCGCAGATGTAAGTTAATCCAATGTTAGCAAACCCAAGTTCAAATTAGGATAGGGGACTGGCAGAGTCTCGGCTGAGCTGAGATTCCAAAGAGAAGGCTAGGACATCAATGGATTGTTTGAATCTGGATGAGGATTTCAACAGGAGCTGAGCGAAGCCAGAGACATCACAAAGGAGGTGAAATGTGGGAAGTCCTGGTGAAGGGGAGGTTATGGGGTAAGAAGTTCAACTCAGTGTCACATAGGACTCCGAGGCTGAGGTTGAGGTAAGTGAGAAAGTAGCCTATGGGAGGGGCCATTGAGAGATTTTTATTTAGAAAGCAGGTTTGGCAGCAATTGGAAGACAAAGCAGAAGTATTTGTATCTGTCTTCAGCCATCTCGTCCTCCTCCAGTAGTTCCAAGCATCACAGATACCAGTATTCAGTTAATTTGATTCACTTTACATGCTAATGAGAAATAGTTGGAGACACTGGATACTGCAAAGGCTACGGGCCCTGACAACACTCCAGCAATAGTTCTGAAGGCTTGTACTCCAGAACTTGCCGCTCCTCAAGCCAAGCTGTTCTGGTACAATTCCAACACTGGCATCTACCCGATAATGTGGAAAGTTGCCCAAGTATGTCCTGTACACAAAAAGCAGGATAAATCCAACCCGGCCAATTCCCGACCTATCAGTCTATCATCAATCATCAGTAAAGTGATGGAAGGTGTCAGCACCAGTGCTATCGAACAGCACCTGCTCAGCAATAACCTGCTCAGTGATGCCCAGTTTGGGTTCCGCCAGGGCCACTCAGCTCCTGACCTGATTACAGCCTTGGTTCAAACATGGACAAAAGAGCTGAATTCCAGAGGGTGAGGCGAGAGTGACATCAATACTTCTTGACATCAAGGCTGTATTTGACCGAGTGTGACATCAAGGAGCTCTAGCAAAACTGGAATCAATGGGTATCAAAGGGAAATCTCCGTGCCGGATGCAGTTACATCTAGCATGAAGGAAGATGGTTGTGGTTGTTGGAGGTCAGTCATCTCAGCTCCAGGATATCTCTGCAGGAGTTCCTCAAGAGAGTGCCCCATGCCCAACCATCTTCAGCCATTTCATCAATGACCTTCCCTCCACCATAAGGTCTCCACATCTTTATTACAATTCAGGGTGAGGAGCAGAATTTTGATAGCTTATCATTGATCAAGTCTCTCTGCACATCCCTATTCCCACTCCTGTGCTGCCCCTCCATCGAACCCACATGTGGCTTTTGCTTACGGACAAACCAGAATAAAAGGTCCGGGTGTATATGGCAGGACACTATCTCACGGGTAAAAGTATAAGGAGCCGAGGTAGCTGACATGAGGGGGTAAAGATCAAACAGGTTTGACAATGATCGCTGGCTCGGTCCATGCTGTGGGATTTGGTTTACGTCAGGAATCAAAGCAATCCCAGCACGACAAGGAGGAGTAGGAAGCACCGACCATCTCAGATGGCAGCAGAGTAGGACACTACAACCGGAACTCCTCTGCTCCTCCTGTTCTTTTTCTTTTTCTCTTTCCTTGAGTTTTTTTTTGAACTTTTAACTTTCGAACTTACTCGGAGAGGAATGGAGGAGGCGTGTCCTGGACCGGAGACCATGGCGGGGAGGCGATTCCCAGACCAGAGGCTGTCACGGGGAGGAGAGTCCTAGACCAAAGGCCGTGCTGGGGTGGAGAGTCCCGGACCGGAGGTTATCATGTGGAGGAGAGTCCTAGACCAGAGGCCGTGCTGGGGAGGGGAGTCCCGGCCTGGAAGCTGTCACGGGGAGGGGAGTCTTGGCTTGGAGGCTATCACGGGGAGGAGAGTCCCAGCCTGGAGGCTATCACAGGGAGGTGAGTCCCGGACCGGAGGCTATCACGGGGGGGTGAGTCCTGGCCTGGAGGCTATCACAGGAAGGGGAGTCCCGACCTGGAGGCTATCACGGGGAGGTGAGTCCCGGCGTGGAGGCTATCACGGGGAGGTGAGTCCCGGCCTGGAGGCTATCACTGGGAGGTGAGTCCCGTCCTAGAGGCTGTCACGGGGAGGTGAGTCCCAGCCTGGAGGCTATCACAGGAAGGGGAGTCCCGGACCGGAGGCTATCACGGGGGGGTGAGTCCCGGCCTGGAGGCTATCACAGGAAGGGGAGTCCCGACCTGGAGGCTATC
>NC_063379.1:3532694-3538061 GCF_021869965.1 Rhincodon typus | reverse complement strand
GGCCTGGAGGCTATCACAGGAAGGGGAGTCCCGACCTGGAGGCTATCACGGGGAGGTGAGTCCCGGCGTGGAGGCTATCACTGGGAGGTGAGTCCCGTCCTAGAGGCTGTCACGGGGAGGTGAGTCCCAGCCTGGAGGCTATCATGGGGAGGTCAGGCCCTTGCAGACTGAGTGCAAGGCCTTGGGCTTTGAGGCCTGGTGCAGCCTGGAGGCGCGGTGCTGGCACAGCCCGGGGTGAAAGGATTATAAATTGAGTACTTTTCCTCCTTGTTATTCTTATTCTGGGCTTTTATTAATTACTCTTTCAATTTTGTACCAAATACTTAAGTCCCTGCACCTAGGTATCCTGTACCTCAGGTGGCCCACAAGCCGTGACATTGCAAACTCTTCACGGTACTCAGTGATGCGCGTGTGACAATAAAGCTCATTCATTCATGCGCTCAAATCTGCCTCTGGGCTGAATCTTATATTTTATTGTCTAAGTGTTCATTTGTTTGATTTGTATGGAGGGTTTCCCTCTGTGAGGCCTGTGAGGGTTTGATCATGGTTTTGTCAAAAAACCTGCTTCATTATCGACATGCCCCAGCGCTGGCCCAATCCTCAACACCCCTACCCAGCGGATCTCTGTGTGCCATGATCCCTGGCACTGCCAATTCCAACCTGACACAGGGGTCTTTAAAAGGCTGCCATGCATCTGAAGTGGCACTGTTGGCCCGGAGCTGCCCTGCACAGTCTGTGACGTTTGGTCCAAACGTGGCTCCAGCTTTATGGAGGAAGGTCCAGTAGTTTAAGAAGCAGGTCAATAACCTTGTCCGCTGTGCCATGGCCGGTGCCTTTCTCTCCTCCCTGCTACCTCACACTCACTCTGTCTCTGGCAACGTACCCACCTCCCACCAAGGCTCACCCTCTGACATGCTCACTCTCACTGGCTCCCCCCAAAGCCTGTCCATCATCTACAAAACACAAGTGGGGAGTGTGATGGAATACCCCCCACATGCCCTGGATGGGGGCAGCTCCAACAACACTCAAGAAGTTTGACACCATCCCAGGACAAAGCAGTGCCCGCTTGATTGAAACCACATCCACAAACATCCCACTCCCTCCCCCACCGACGCTCAGTAGCAGCAGTGTGTACCATCTACAAGATGCACTGCAGAAATTCACCAAAGCTCCTTAGACAGCATCTTCCAAACCCATGACAACAAGGTGCAGAGCTGGATGAACACAGCAGGCCAAGCAGCATCACAGGAGCAGAAAGGCTGACGTTTTGGGCCTAGACCCTTCCAAACCCATGATCACTTCCACCTAGAAAGACAAGGGCAGCAGATACATGGGAACACCATTCACTGCGAATTCCACTTGGAGCCATTCACCATTCTGACTTGGAAATATATCGCCGTTCCTTCAGTGTCGTTGGGTCAAAATCCTGGAAGTCCCTCCCTAAGGGACATTGTGGGTCAACCCACTGCACATGGACTGCAGCGTTTCAAGGAGGCAGCTCACCTCCACCTTCTCAAGGGGGCAACTAGGAACAAGCAATAAATCCTGGGGCCAGCCAGCGACGCCCACATCTCTCAGATGAATTTTTTTTTTAAAAAATGCTTGCAACATCTTCTGCACTCACTCCCACCTACCGCGTCCCCTAACAGCACTAACCATGCATGGACTCCATGCTGCCTCACTCGGGAAACCTCCACACTTTTCTCACCCCAAAGGTATCAGCATTAACAGTGGGGCCACCCACTTTCACACTCGGTAACCCCAGATTCCAGAGGGAAGCGGCTCACAACATGGCAGAAAGAGGCGGGACCGGCGGTGGGATCCTCACCCCTGACGAGGAGATGGTCTTGACCTTGACAGCCCTGGACGAGTGACTGACTGTGACGAGCCCTTCTACTGGGAGTTGAAGCTGCTGTTTACCGACTGTGCCCGGATCCCTCACCTATCCTGATTGAGGACAGTTCCCATTCACTGAGGCCAACTAGGACCAAGCTTCCTTGGGGGCGGCACAGTGGCACAGTGGTTAGCACTGCTGCCTCACAGCACCAGGGACCCAGGTTCGATTCCAGCCTCGGGTGTCTGTGTGGAGTTTGCACGTTCTCCCCGTGTCTGCGTGGGTTTCCTCCGGGTGCTCCGGTTTCCTCCCACAGTCCAAAGATGTGCAGGTTAGGTGGATTGGCCATGCTAAATTGCCCGTAGAGTTCAGGGATGTGTAGCTTAGACGGGTTATAGGGGGATGGGTCTGGGTGGGATGCACTGAGGGTCGGTGTGGACTTGTTGGGCCAAAGGGCCTGTTTCCACACTGTAGGGATTCTATTCTATTCCTAGCTCTGAGTCTGCTCAAGGCGAGACAGAAGTATTGAGGGTCTGGTGTCTCTGGGACGGGGTTTGGAAAAATGCGAGGTAAGGCAATGGGATGCTGCGATTATCTGGGAAGACTCAAAAGTGAACCCAGACATGCAGCCTGGTCCAATTTGTCAGCTGGGTATCCGCCCCTGTGCAGCAACATTGCAGTGATAGGCACCCGTGCACTCCCAGGTACGGCTTTACCGTGCAAAGCGTACTGTCGGAGGATCGGAAGGCACAGAGTCAAAGAATCATTACGGTGCCGGAGAAAACCATTTGGCCTGTTGTGCCTGCACTGCTTCTGCCAGCGAGTGCCAACTTCCTGCCTTTCCCCCCATACCCCTGCATGCCATTTCTATCCAAATGACCATCCAGTGCCCTTTTGGAATGGCTCAATTGATTCTTCCCTCAACACATTTCCAGGCAGTGCAATTCCACACCCTCACCCCTTGCTGGATGAGAAAGTTTCTCTTCACATCACCCTTGCTTTGTTTGCAAGTCATTTTAAGTTCCTTTTACGAGTGGGAACAGCTTCTCCCTATCTGCTCTGCCCAGCCCCCGCTCCTGATTCTGAAAAACTCTTTCAGATCTCCCTCTCAGACTTTTCCTCTCCCAGGAGAAATGTCCCACCTCCTTCAGTTTCTCATTCCCAGAACCATTCTTGTAAATCCCTTTTGCACTCTCTCCCTAATTCCATATAAAAACGTATCCCCTCTCGGACACCATGTGCAGCTGCAGGATCCAGCCTCTGGAGGGAGTCCTTGTTCTAAAAGGAAAGGAGCTCGTTTGAGGCAGACAAAACTGTGAAAGCGAGAGATTGGCATTGGGTTGGTGTAGAAACTGGGATGAAAACAATCACCGTAGTAACATTTCAGGTTTAGGACTTACATCAGAACATTACAAACTGACAGAGGTGCCTTGCACTGACAGCTCCTGTCCTTAAGTGAGAGGGAACGTTCCTATTCAGACAACACTTGCCCCTGAGGTTCCATTCCTGGACTCAGCCGGTGATAGTGTGTGCTCACAGCAATGTTTCAAACCACAGTGTGCCAACACTCACCAAAAGCCATGTTTATTTGCCTTCAATCACATAAACAAAGATCAAACACGGTTCCCAGTCTTCTGCCCTGTACTTCAGTTCCGAACAAGAGTCAGACTGGACTCAAAAAATTAACTCCCTGGGTATAGGAAGATTAATCACACGCGAACAAGAGTTAAATCAGTAACTCACTGGATATAGAGGGATTAATCTCACAAGAACAAGAGTAAAGTCAGTAACTCACTGGGAGTTTAATCAGACAGGAACAAGAGTAAAGTCAGTAACTTCCTGCTGTGTGAGATGTGAATATTAATAACATCTTTTATCCAGCATCCTTTCTGAAGGTTCTGACATGGAATTGTATTGGATTAGGTGGTGTTTGTGTGGAAGGTGTTGTAAAGTAATGCTATGATTTGCCATCGTATTCTTCGGAGCAGCTGACTATGAGACACTATCCCTCTTATCCCTGTCATTAAGTGTATCGGATAGAGTTACAGGCTGTCATCAACACATTGCCATGTAAGCAACCCACCTTTCATAGCCAACAAGCCTGGGTGAGTAGTATTGGATGGAAAGCAGAGATAAAGACACAGTCATCTGTGCCACATGGCAGAGTAAACATGAGTAGAGTTAATAACTCACTGGCAAATTGTAGTGGGGGTGACTGTAACAAGAATAAAAGCATATCCCCCAACTTTTTGTTAAAGGTCAAAGGGTTTGTGCGCAGCAAGACACCACAACTGGCAAGTGAGATGAATGATCTGTTTCTCTTTTTCTTCTCAATGCAGATAGTTAAAAGAGGATTGTCACCCTGTATTCCCATTGTGTCTCCATCTTGGCAGAGCCTTTAAAGAGGGATATCTATGTTTTAGAGATGCAACAGAGGAGATTGACCTGAAAGGCACGAGGGATGAGGGTCTTCGGTTACTCTGGACAGACTGGAAAAGCTGGGTTTCTTCTCTTTATGGCAGGCAGGATTAAGAGGAGATTGAATAGGGTCATAAAGGGTTAAAAATAGCAAGTGAAGGGAAATCTTCCAGCAGCAACACCAAAGGTCACAGTGTGAGACCTGCAATGAGAAGAATTGTTATCTCTTGCCTCCACACTGGCACAGGAAGTCTTGCCATTGATGTCAACGGCATGTGTCGGGAACCAGAATTATATGCCAAAGGAACCCCAAGTGAAGTGACTAATCTGCTTAAGGACCTCATTCTCCCACTCTTCCCCCATCCTACCACCTCCCTGACCTCCTCTCTTGCTCCCTCACTGCCCCTGGAAAGATGGACACACGAGGTTGAGAAGGAAGGCGAGAGAGCAAACAAGAGAAGTAAAGGGAGATTGTGAGAAAAGACTGGCAGCTAACCTAAAAGAAAATCCCAAAGCCTCCGAGAAGCGTATCAATAGTAAAAGGTGAGAACTGGGCCAGCTTAAGGACAAGAAAGGGGATTTATCTGTGGAGGAAGGTGGCATGGCAAAGATTTTAGATGGATATTTTGCATTTATCATTACCTACGAGGCAGGCACTGCCCAGGTCGTGGTGATAGAGAAGAAAAGTCAGTCAGTACGAAAGTTGATAAGCAAGAGGTATTGGACAAGCTGTCGGTACTTAAAGTAGACAAGGAGCCGATACCAGATGAGATGCACCCGCTGGATATTGAAGGGTAAATTGCAGCAATAGCCTTTCAATCTTCCCTAGCCTCAGGGGAGGTGCTGGAGAATTCCAAACATTTCGCCCTTGTTCAAAAAAGGTAAAGTAGATCGACCCAGTGATTACAGACCAACCAGTCTAATTTTGATTGAGGGGAACCTTCCAGAGACAATTATTTGGGACAGAATTATTAGTCACATTGAAATTTCTGAAGAAGGGTCCAGACCTGAAACGCCAGCTTTCCTGCTCCTCTGATGCTGCTTGGCCTGCTGTGTTCATCCAGCTCCACACCTTGTTGTCTGAAATTGTTGGGCTTATTTTAGAAAGGATCTGC
>NC_063379.1:3509417-3532684 GCF_021869965.1 Rhincodon typus | reverse complement strand
CATCATCTCTAACAGCTGTGTTCGTCCAGCTCTGCACCTTGTTGTCTCCAACAGACTCTTGCTGGGTTTTTTTTATGAAGAAGTAACACAGAGGCTTGATGAGGGTAATGCTGTTGATGTGATGTACATGAACTTCCAGAAGGTTTTTAATACAGTGCCACACAACAGACTTGTGAGGAAAGCTTATTATAGATCATGGTGTAAAAGGGATAGTAGGTATATGGATACAAGATTAGCTGAGTGATAGAAACAGAGAGGATTGGTCAGTGGATATTTTTCATGCTACAGGAAGGTTTGTAGTGGAGTTTTGCAGAGGTAAATATTGGACCTTGCATTTATATATGAGTGATCTGGATCTCAGTATGCTGGAGGCAATTACAGAGTGGAAGGCAACATTAAACTTGGGAGAATTGTAACTGTGAACAGGACAATGTAGAAGTACAAAAGGACACTGACAAGTGGGTGGCAGAGGTGAAAAGTGTGAGGAGATACAATTTGATAAGAACATGGAGAGAGGGAGAGACAGTATACCATACAGGGTACCATTCTCAGGAAAGCACTGGAGAAAATCAGCAGGTCTGGCAGTATCTGTGGAGAGTGAAACGCAGTTAACGTTTCAAGTCCCAATGTGACTGTTTCTCGGAACTGAGAGGGGCTGGAAAATGACGTTTTCCATGCTGTCGATAGAGAGGGAGGAGAAGTGAGTGGAACAAACGGTAAGGGTGCCCAGGCTGAAAGACAAAGGGATTTCTAAGGGAAAGAAAAGATGCCAACTAGGTATTTGTTACGCTATGAATAGTAGACAATAAGTCAGCACTGCTGAGCAAGATACTGGGGGTGGGGGGGACAGGGTTGGGGTGGGGGGTAATTAAGTCAGGGGCAGTGTTCATACAGGGAAGTTGTTGAGCTCACTGTTGGGTCCTGAAAGCTGTAATGTGTCTGAGCAGAA
The DNA here is from genome assembly GCF_021869965.1 of Rhincodon typus. Lineage (NCBI taxonomy): Eukaryota > Metazoa > Chordata > Chondrichthyes > Orectolobiformes > Rhincodontidae > Rhincodon > Rhincodon typus. The sequence continues at coordinate 3,531,735 of NC_063379.1, read as the reverse complement.
AATGAGATGCTGTTCCTATCACTTAAGTTGGGCTTCACTCAAACCAGCCAGAATGGAAATGTTCACATGGAGCAAGGTGGGATATTGAAATGACAAACCACTAAGAAATTCGAGGCTAACTCTCTGTCCCTATTCCTCTTTTTCTCTGTCTCACTCTCTCTAACCCCTTTCTCTTCTCTTTCTGTCTCCCACTCTCTCCCTCATTCTGTCTCTCTCTCTGTCTCCCACTCTGACTGTCCCTCATTCTCTGTCTATCTGACTCTCCCTCTCTCTCTAAATCTCTGTCTCTCTAGTTCCCTGTCTCTCTCTCTATCTTCCTCTCTCTTTCTGTTTGTCTCCCTCTTTCATTCTCACTGTCTCTTTTTCTCTGTTTGTAGCATTCCTCTTGCCTGACTCTTTCTTTCTATCTAACTCTCTCTCTCTCTTTCTTTCTCTCTCTTAGAGAGTCTGGATAAATTTGGATTGTATTCATTGGCGTTCAGGAGGGATTTCACAGAAACATATAAAATTCTAACAGGACTAGACAGGGTAAACACAGCAAGAATTTTCCCAATGACCAGTGAATCCAGAACTAGGGGGTCACAGTCTAAGGATACCAGGTGAGCCATTTATCACTGAGATGTGGAGAAATGTCTTCATCCAGAGTGTGGTGAGCCTGTGGAATTCTCTCCCACAGAAAGCGGTTGAGGCCAAAACAATGCATGTTTTCGAGAAGGAGTAAGAAGTTGTTCTTAGGGATAAAGGGATCAAAGGGTGTGGGGGAGAACGTGGGACAGGAGACTGAGCTGGATGATCAGCCATGATCATTTTGAATGGTGACCTAGCCTTAGAGGATCGAATAGCCTACTCCTGGTTCTATTTTCTATATTTCTGACCATGTGTCTATCTCTCCCTCTGTCTAATTCCTTCCCTCTCTCGGACTCACTCTATCTGTCTGTCATCTCTTTCTCTCCCTCTCTCTCTGTCTTGCTGTCTGTTTATCTCTGTCTGTGTGTCTCTTTCTCTCTCCTGCTCTCTGTCACTCTTCTTGTCTCACACTGTGTCTATCCTTTGTTCCTCTGCTGGTCTATCACTCTGTCTACCACAATCGTCGTCTCTCTCACAATCTGTCTGACTCTGTCTATGATCTCTGTCTCTCTCTCTCTCCTTGCGCAGCTCTTTCTGTCTCTATCTGTCCCCCTCTTGCTCTCTCTCTCTCTCTCTCTCTCTCTCACACAAATGCTGTGTCCCTGTCCCTGTCTCTCTGTGTCTCACTCTATGTTTCTCTCACTGTCTGTGGGTCTGATTTCCTTTATGTCTCTCTCCATCTCTCTCTGTCTCTCTCTCCCTTGGCTAGATCTCCCTCTTTCTGTTTTTCTCTCTCTGTCTGTCCCTCTCTCTCTTTCTCTTCCCCCCATCTCACCGCAACCTCAAAGATAAACCAAGGGAAACCCTTGAATATCTGCCCAGACCTTCTCTCCGCCATGATTCAGCCCTGGCCTCCGTTTTCTTTTCCACAGGTGGCAGTTCCATGCACTGGGCCAAGAACCACTATTTCCAGGCAGCATTTGCTTAGCTTTTTGTGCATATTTGCCCGGCAATAGTTTGAAACCCCACTCTCCGCCAAATATTTTCCCCCAGCTCCCCTCTTTGGGATGCGCCATTGAGCACAGGATAATCAGGAAACACCGGAGAGAGTTCGGGCTGTTTCCGTCCTGTTGGAAGGAGACGTCTGACATCTGATCCCACTGAAGGAGGGAAGATTATTAACCCTGGCAGAACAAGGCTGACTGAACAGCAGGAATTCCAGAGGTGAGGAGAGGGAACTGGTGAGGGAGAGAGAGACAAGGGAGGTTGGGGCAAGTGTGGTTACCATGGGTTTAGATCAGCGAAGGATCGTTTTCTTAGGAGTGGTGAAATGACATTGCAAATCATAGAACAGAGCAGCACTGAAGGAAGCATAAGGGCAGAACTAGGCCATTCAGCCCATCAATTCTGCACTGCCATTCAGTGAGATCATGGCTGATCTGATAATCCTGATCTCCACTTTCCTGCCTTTTCCCCATAACCCTTGATCCCCTATCTCCTTGAGCCCATCAGCTCTGTGCTATCGTCTTCAAAGAACTGCATTGTGAGCCTTGCTACCACCCCCTGCTCTTGCCCCACCCTCCCTGCACTTTCTTTTAATATCTCTTACACCCTATTCCCTTTGGAAAGTAACCACTGCAATGATAAGCACTGGCTTTTCCGTGCCAGGCACCTGTTATTTCACATCTCAGCCCTAAATGGAATTACTATAATAAAACTCTGCTGGTATTCTTGGGGCAAAAAAAACGAAAGAACTGTGGACGCTGCAAATCAGGAACAAAAACAGAAGTTGCTGGAAAAGCTCAGCAGGTCTGGCAGCATCTATGAAGAAAATAGTAAGAGTTAACGTTTCGGGTCTGATGACCCTTCCTCAGGCTAGCCTCAGGGAGATTTGATGCAAATCGAACAAGATGGCGGCACAGTGGCAGGCCTGTGCGTGGGCTTATCTGTTCCCGTCTGCTTTCTTTCCTGTTTCTCCCCTTTTAACTTCTGCTCTTCTTGTTTTTTTTTTGTTCGTTTGGTTTTCTTTTTCTCCGTTTTCTTTGCTTTGACGCCTTTTGTGGCGGGTTCATTGGGCGGCACCAGCAAGAGCGGGATGTGCGCAAAATGGCGGCAGCCTCCCGGTGGTCTGAGGCAGCGGGATGCGACTCTTCCCTGTGACTGGAGGCGGCGACAAGGACATGCTTCCGGAATTCAGGTCCGGCAGGGATCGCAAAGCGATCGGAGGCGCCAGCAACAGCAGGAACATGGCTCCTTCCCAGCGATTGATGCAAGATGTGAGCCTGACCAAGGCTTTAGGCTGTGGCTAGGCCTGAGTGTCTGCATCACTAGTTCCAAACACCTTTATGGCGGTCAGACTTAGACTTTGACACCTGGATGTTTTTCTTACTTCTTGGCTTTTATTCATACACAGGATGATTCACTGGCCAGGCAGCATTTAATGCCCAGCCCTAATTGCCCAGAGCGCAGTCAAGAGCCAACCACATTTGCTGTGGGTCTGGAGTCACATGTAGGCCCAGAGCAGGTAAGGATGGCAGCTTCCTTCCCTAAAGGACATGAGTGAACTAGATGGGTTTTTCCTGACAATCGACAATGGATTCACAGTCATCACTAGACCCTCAATAAATGCTAGCCAAGCCAGCAACAGTCTCATCCCATGAATGAATCCAGTCTGGGATACAGAGTTGACCTCAGTGGCGGTGATTATCCTAGGTTTTTGTTTTAAAAACACTCTTCTGGTTCACTGAAATCACACAGGGAAGGGAATCTCATCGGGCCTACGGGTGTCTCTGGACCTGCGGCTACATAGCGCCCTCTGAAATGGCCTAGCGATCCTCTCTCTGTTACAGCAAGCTGCAACAGAAAGCTCCGACTGGGGCCAGCTACAGTGGTCTGAGATGGCAGCTGACCATGCCCCCTTAATTCGAGGGCATTTGGGGGGTTTGGGGGATCAAACGTCGGCCTTGCCCCTGCAAGAGTTAGAGATGTACAGCATAGAAACAGACCCTTCAGTCCAACTCGTCTGTGCCGATCAGATATCCCAAATTAATCTTGTCCCATTTGCTAGCATTTGGCCCATATCCCTCTAAACCCTTCCTATCCATGTACCCATCCAGATGCCTTTTAAATGTTGTAATTGTACCAGCCTCCACCGCTTCCTCTGGCAGCTCATTCTATAACATGGGGAGGCGATGGCCTGGTGGAATTATCATTCGACTGTTAATCCGGACACCCAGTTAATGTTTCTGGGGACTCAGGTTCAAATCCTGCCATGGTAGATGGTGGAATTTGAATTCAATAAATATCTGGAATAAAGAGCCTAATGAAGACCTGAAATCCATTGCCAATTGTTGAGGAGGAAACCCATCTCGTTCACTCATGTCCTTTAGGGAAGGAAACTGCCATTCCTACCTGTTCTGGCCGACATGTGACTCCAGACCCACAGCAATGTGATTGACTCTGAACTGCCCTCTGGGCAATAAATGCTGGGCCTAGCTAGTGATGTCAACATCCAATGAATTCATTTTTTTTTTAAGTTGCCCCTTAACGTCCTATTTAAATCTTTCCCCTCTCACCTTAAACCTATGCCCTCTAGTTTTGGACTCCTTCACCCAGAAAAAACACCTTGTCTATTCATCCTATCCATGCCCCTCATGATTTTATAAACCTCTATAAGGTCACCCCTCAGCCTCCCACACCCCAGGGAAAGTAGCCCCAGTCTATTCAGCCTCTCCCTGTAGCTCAAACCCTCCAAACCCAGCAATATCCTTGTAAATCTTTTCTGAATCTTGCCTCTGACCTTCTGTCTGTCTTTCTTTCTCTCTGCTATTGTTTCTCTCTCTGCTTTTCTCTCCCGCTATGTTTGCGTCTCTCCCGTTCTCACGGTGGCATTGAGGAAGCTGGGAGGCTACAGATGAACTTGGACAGACTAGGAGAGTGGGCAAAGAAATGGCAGATGTAATACAAGGTGGGAAAGTGTGATGTTATGCACTTTAGTCAGAAGAATAGATGCGTAGAAATCTGAAGTACAAAGGGACTTTGGAATCCTAGTTCCAGACTTTCTTAAGGTTAACATGCAAAATCATTTAACAGTTAGGAAGGCAAATACAATGTTAGCATTCATCTGGATTGGACTAGAATACAAGAGCAGCGATGTACTACTGAGGCTGTATAAAGCTCTGGCCAGACTGTATTTGGTTCTTGATTAATAAGGGGATGAGGAGTTATGGGGAGAAGACAGGAGAATGTGATTGAGAAACATAATCAGCCATGATCGAATGGCGGAGCAGACTCGATGGGCTGAATGGCCTAAATGTGCTCCTATCTCTGATGGTCTTCTGGTCCTTTCTCTCGTTCCTTTTCTCTTGTTCTAACCTCTTGCTCACTCTTTGTTTCTGTCTCTGTTCTTTTTTTTAAACTCTCTCCTTATCTGTGTCCTTTCTCTTCCTCCTCTTCCTCTGTCCTCTTTCTCACACTTCTTGTCCCTCTTTCTGTCCTTGTGTCTGTCTCAGCCCGTCTCTCTCTTTCGCTCACTCTCTTGTGTGTTGTTATTTTTCTCTCTCTCCTTGTCCTCCTTTCTCCCATCGATTTTCTCCGCCTTTATCTCTTTGTTCCTCTCTGTCAATTTTTACATCTCTCTCTGCTTCTCCATCCCATCGGTCTGTTCTCTGTCTTGTCCCTAACTGTCTCTCACGGTCCTTCATTTTCTTCTCTCTCTCTTTCACACGTGATGGGACAGGGGACATACGATGCTGTAAAATGCTAACAAGTTTGATGCTGTAAAACAAATGGGGAGACGGCAATGAGTGTCAGGTGCCCGGAGGCGAGATATTTCTGAAACCATTGCTCACAGGGAAACGAGAGATTAAAATGATGACAGACCGGAGTTTGAACACTGTCCAACGTACGTGCCAACTTTTCAGAGTGTGTCTTGGCTGATGTTCATGCCCCACTCTCCAGGGACGTGCCTGAATGTGGAGGCTGGAGTCCTGGTGGTCTGACACAGCTTCTGACAGCAACTGGAAAGCATGTCGCATATTCAAATATTTTGTACGCATATTTGTCCGGCTCGCAATCGCCTCTCCAGCTGGCATCCGATTCGTGCCAGGCTCCAGGAGGGATTTTTCCATTGCTGTTCCGAAGGGGCAGGTGTAGTTGAAGCCAGCCTGAGATTCAGTGGGAATGAATGGTAGTGGGTGGGGAAAAACGTAATCACATTAATCGCACCCTAACTCCCCAACCAACTCAGACAGGTCCGGGGGGAGTTGGGGCTCTAGGAAGGAGGCAATGGTCCAATTCCTGGCCTCATTGACACTGATGGAACAGGTTTAGCAGCATTCTACAATTAAGCTCAGGATTGATCCTCCGAGCAGCACTGCCTCAGTACTGCGTAACTAAATGGCCTTCTTTTCACATGTCACAGGCATGAGAGGCTGAATTGCCTCCTCCTGTACGTTTATAACAGACCCCTAGGGGGCTGAATGGCCTCCACCTGTTCCTTTATAACAGACTTCAGAGGCTGAATGATTGGCCTCTGTTCCTGTGTAACAGGTTTGAGAAGGGACTAAGCGGCCTCCAATTGTCACAGTGTAACAGTGTTAAGTGGACTGAATGGCCTCCTCCTGTTCTCCAAGTAACAGGCTGGAGAAGGGGCCGAATGGCCTCCTACCATTCCTGTGTAACAGACTGGAGAAGGGGCTGAATGGCCTCCTCCTGTTCCCATGTTTTGCTTTGAAAACATGGTATGTTCTGTTCTGACTGGTAATCATTCAGGAGAGGCTATAGAGTAGAATAGAGAAGACGTGAGTTCTGAACCACACTCTGAGGAACAAGAGAGCAGAGTAAACTTGAGTTTTCTATTTTATTCACCAGATGTGGGCGTTGCTGGCTGGGCCCAGCATTTATTGCCCATCCCTAGTTGCCCCCCTTGAGAAGGTGGTGGTGAGCTGCCTTCTTGAACCGCTCCAGTCCATGTGTAGAGGTAGACCCACTATGTCCGTAAGGAGGGAATTCCAGGATTTTGACCCAACGACACTGAAGGATCGGAGATATATTTCCAAGTCAAGATGGGGAGTGGCTCGGAGGGGAACTTGCAGGGGGGTGATGTTCCCATGTATCTGCTGCCCCTTGTGCTTCTAGGTAGAAGTGGTCGTCGGGCTTGGAGGGTGCTGCCTGAGGATCTTTGGTGAATCTCTGCAGCGCATCTTGTAGACGGTACACACTGCTGCGACTGAGCGTCGGTGGGGGGAGGGAGTGGGATGTTTGTGGATCTGGTGCCAATCGAGCGGGGGGGGCTGCTTTGCCCTGGATGGTGTCGAGCTTCTTGAGTGTTGTTGGAGCTGCCCTCATCCAGGGGCAAGTGGGGAGTGTTCCCTCGTCCTCCTGCCTTGTGCCTTGTCGATGGTCAGAAAGAGTTTGGGGAGGGAGGAGGTGGATCGCATCACCGACGCAGGCTGGTGTTTTAGTGCCTTATCTCATGGCAGTGGGATTTTTGTGTGCATGACTGGTTGCCACATTGCAAGAGAGAGGCCCACACTGCCTGTGCTGTGTTTTCAGTGAAGAGCTTTGTGGAACTGGGGGAATCTTGTAGACGTCGCGTTGTCTGACCCGGCCTCACACCACAGACCAGCTCTTAACCCGAGACCCAGGACCCCAGAACAACAAAATCACTGGGTCCTCAATGCACTGTGCTCCTGTGTGTGTGTCCGTGTCTGCCGAGACTCCAGGCCACGTTTTCACACAGACTCTGGGGTGTCACGGTGCTCTCGCACCGCACCAACACCACCCCCGCCCCTCACCCCTCCCCTCGCTGCAAGTCAGTAAAAGTCACTCCACAGTTTCCAGGCTGCCTGCGGTTCACGCAGTTCAGCTCCAGTTCACACGCATCCCGAAGAATACTATCAAAGCACTCTATGCTGCTCTCTGCACTGCTCAAGGAGCAATCAATCATAAAAATGCTTAGGATCACAGGAACGGGTTACTGCAATAAAGCCGTGGCTGAACCCTATAGACATCTTTATTTCCCCCTTGTTTCTCTCTCCTCTTTCTCTGCCTCTCTCCAACTTTTACTGTCTGCCTTAATGTCTCTCTCTCTCCTTATCTGACTCCCTCTCACTCTATTTGTCTCTATATTGTGCTCTCCCTCTCTCTCTTTCTTGCTATTTCTGTCTTCTGTCTCTCTCACTCTCGCTCTCCCCGTTTGTCCTTATCTCCCCATCGCTGCGTGTCTGCCTCTCTCTGACTCACTGTCTTTTAATTCTCTCCCTGCGTATGTTCTCAACTCTGTCTTAACCCTCTGTCATCTATCCATGGCTCTATTGTGGTTACCAGTGCTGCACTCTCTTGTATAGGTCTCAGTCTTTTTCTGTATTTCTCTCTGACTGTGTCTCACTGTCTCTCTGACTCTGTCTCAGTATTTCAGTTTCTATGAATCTCTGTCCTTTCGCAATGTGTGGCTATGTTACCACCTCAGATTCTTCCTCTCTGTTGACTTTCTTTCTCTTTATATTCCTTTCCATGTGTTTCTCTCTCTGTCTCTCTCTCTATTCCTTTCCCTGTGTTTTTCTCTGTATTCCTTTCCTTGTGTTTCTTTTTCTCTCTCTTTATTCCTTTCCTTGTGTTTCTCTTTCTCTCTCTCTTTGCCTTTCCCTGTGTTTCTCTCTCTGTTCCTTTCCCTGCATTTCTCTTTCTGTCTCTATTCCTTTCCCTGTGTTTCCCCCTCCCTTTCTCTCTCTGTACGTGTAAACATAGTTAGTATTTCTCTCCATCTCTCTTGTGTAAACTCGATTCTGACCCCAACTCTGACGACTGAGACTGCACATACCAGACTGCCTTCTCACACACCCCTCACCGATAGCAACTTCAAACCCACAGCTTCCTTCAGATCCCTTTCACTCGTGTCTGCTTCTGTTGGAGAAACAAATTTTCTTCTTGTTTATTCATTCACGGGATGTGGCTATCTTGGCAAGACTAGCATTTATAACACTTCCCTAATTGCCCTTTAGTGAAAGTACATCGACAGCACTGTTAGGAAAGCAGTTCCCAGACTTTGACCCAGCAACAATATTTCCAAGTCAGGATGGTGAGTGGCTTGGAGGGAGATGTGCAGGGAGTGGTGTTCTGTCTTTGTCCTTCCAGATGGAAGTGGTCGTGGGTTTGGAAGGTGCTGTCTGAGGATGTTTGGTGAATTTCTGCAGAGCATCTTGTAGATGGTACACACTGCTGCTATTGAGGGAGTGGATGTGGTGCCAATCTAGTGGGCTGCTTTGTCCTGGATGGTGTCGAGCTTCTTGAGTGTTACTGGAGCTGTGCCCATCCAGGACAAGTGGAGAGTATTCCATTACACTCCTGACTTGTGCCTTGGAGATGGTGGGACAGGCTTTGGGGGGAATCAGGGGGTGAGTTACTTGCCACAGTACTCCTATCCTCTGACCAGCTCTTGTAATCACTTTGTTTATGTGGTTGGTCCAGTTGAGTTTCTTGTCAATAGTAACCCCCAAGATGTTGGTAGTGGGAGATTTAGCAATGGACATGCCATTGAATGTCAAAGGGCGGTGGTTAGATTGTCTCTTGTTGGAAATAGTGTTTGGCATTTGGCCTAGCATTTGGATGGTGCAAATGTTACCACTTATCTGCCCAAGTCTGGATGTGACCTCTCCAGTAGCTGAGGAGTCGCAAATGGTGCTGAATATTGTGCAATCATCAGTGAACATCCCCACTTCTGATATTATGATGGAGGGAAGGTCATTGATGAAATTGCTGAAGATAGTTTTGGGCCAATTGACTGGAACATCTAAATTGATCATTTTAGAGTTTATGCTGGAATCCTCCAAACTTGTTTACATCCTGACTGTGGACCACTCCCTCCGTTCAGTCGTCTGAGAACATTCCCAGATCAGTCCTGTCTCAGCTCCGATCCCTCTTCTAAGGGAAGACAACCCCTCCTGCTTTGGATCAGCATGTTAACGCTAGTCACCCTGTACTCTCCCCACATCCCACCCCCCAATTTTCCTCAGGGCCCATAGCCATCCCTGAACTGACATCGCGATTTGTCCCACTTAGAACGTCATTCAGATCTTGTGTACGCAGCACCATGGCAATAAATTTCACTCTAAAGCAATTATTTAAATCGGTCCTGTCCTCCGGTAACCTTACAGCTCTCCTGATTGCTGTTTCCCCTTTCTCCTCATTTCTCCCACATTCCTCACTCTCTTATGCAACAACAACAGCTTAGATTTATCTCCTACCTCTAACGTCACAAAACATCCCAGAGTGTCAGAATGCGAACTATGACACCGAGCCACACACAAAGAGGTCAGGTGACCAACAGCTTGGTCAAAGAGTTAAGTTTGAAAGATTTTCAAAAGCAAGGGAAAGAGTTTACGGAGAGAGTCCCAAACACTCGGGGCCAAAGCAATTGAAAGCACAGCCACCAACAGTGGAATGATTAAAATTGAGAAAGCACAAGAGGGAATGATTAGAGGAACACAGTTCTCAGAGGGTGGTTACAGAGATGCACAGAGTGGGAGTATGATGTGGAGCAATTTGAGAATAAGGATAGAAATATACCTGAGTGCTAACATATTCAAGAACAGCTTCTTCCTCGTTGTTATCAAACTTTTGAACGGACCTCTCAAATGTTAATGTTGATGTCCGTCTCTGCACCTTGTCTGTGTCAGTAACACTGTATTCTGCACTCTGCTCGGCTACCCTGATGCACTTTGTATGCTGCAATCTGCCTGCACTGCACGCAAAACAACACTTTTCACTATACCTTGGTACATGTGACAATAATAAATCATGTCAAATCAAATCAACCTTCTATCCATGCCACTGTTCTACATACCACATCATGAGCTTTTATTTTCCACAAATAACCTTTACAAATGAAATTGACGTACAGTATATCCATCTGTTCCCCTTTTTCCACAGCACTTGTTCCCTCCTCAAAAAACTCCAAAAGATTTGACAGACATAATTTCCCTTTCACAAACCCATGTGACGGTGCCTGATTGTCTTGAATGTATCCAAGTGCCCTGTTACAACATCTTTAATAACAAGCTTCTAATGTTTTTCCTATGACAGATGTTAAGTGAACTGGCCTGTAGTTCCGTGATTTCTGTCACTCTCCCTTTTTGAATAAACGAGTTACATTTACTATTTTCTAATGTAATGGGAATTGGCAAATTAAGACTAATGCATCAGGTATCTCTCTCCAATATCTGTAATCATTCTGATAGGATTATACTATAGGTCCCCCAACAGCAACTGATTCATTGAGGAACAGATATGTAGGCAGATTATGGAAAGATACAATAAAAACAGACTTGTCATAGTGGGTGACTTTAACTTCCCCAATATTGATTAGGACTCCCTTAGAGCAAGAGGCTTAGACAGGGTAGAATTTGTTAAGTGCATCCAAGAGGGTTTCTTGAAACAGTATGTGGGTAGTCCAGCTAGAGGAGGGGCCATACTGGACCTTCAATTAGCTAAACAGCCTGGTCAAGTGATTGACCTTTCAGTGAGAGAGCATTTTGGAAACAGTGATTACAACTCAAGTTTTAAGGTAGCTATGAATAAGGATAAGTCAGGAACTTGCAGAAAGGCACTACATTCGGGGACAGCAAATTACGTCAGTATTGGGGAGGAGCCAGGGAGTGTTCACTGGGTGGTGCTGTTATGGGGCAAGTTCACATTTGACATCTGGAGCAGCAGAGGCTGAGGGGAGACTTGATAGAAGTCTATAAAATTATGAGATGTAAAGATAGGGTTGATGGTCAGAATTTTTTTTTGCCAGAGTTGAAATGTCTAATACTGGGTGTCATGCATTAGGGGTGAAAAGAGAAAAATTCAAAGAAGATGTGAGGGGTAAGTTTTTACACAGACAGCAGTAGGAGTGTGGAACACGCTGCCGGGGTGGTGGTGGAAGCAGATATGATAGGGGCATTTAAGGGACTTTTAGATGAACACATTAATATGCAAGGAATGGAGGGATATGGACCAAGGGCAGGCAGAAGGGACTAATTTAATTTGGCATCATGTTCAGCACAGCATTGTTTGATTGGATTTGATATATTGTCACGTGTACCTAAGTACAGTGAAAAGCATTGTTTGCGAGCAGTACCAGCAGATCACAGTAAGCGAGGACATACAAATCATAGGGTGAAAGAAAACTTGAACAGAGTAAGTCATACAGGTTACACAACACAGGGTGTGCCCAAGGCAGGATCAGCATTAACAAGATTAACACTATTTGAGTTTAGAAGGACCATTCATCAATGGCAGGGAAGAAGCGGTTCTTGAGCCTGTTGGTGCGTGTGTTCAAGCTTCTGTATCTTCTGCCTGACAGAAGAGATTGTAGGAGAGCATTACTGGGCTGGGGTGATTCTTTGATGATGTTGGCAGCCTTTCTGCTGCAACGGGAAGTGTAAATGGGGTCCGTGGATGGGAAGTTGGCTTCTGTGATGGTCTGGGCCGTGCGCACCATCTTCTGTAGTTTCTTCAGGTCCTGGGCCGAGCAGTTGCTGTACCAGGCCATTATACACCCGGACAGTATTCTTTCAATGGCGCATCTGTAAAAGTTGGTGAGGTGCCTTATGGACATGCCAAATTTTTTGAGCCACTTGAGGAAGAAGAGGTGTTGTTCTGTCTTCTTGACCATTACATCTACGTGGGAAGTCCAGGACAGGTTGTTGGTTATCGTCACTTCTAGGAACTTGATGCTTTCAACCCTCTCAGCCTCTGCTCTGTTGATGTAGATGGGGACGTGTTGTCCTTTCTTTCTGAAGTCAATGATCAGTTCTTTTGTTTTGCTAACATTGAGAGAGAGATTATTATCATTGCATTACGTCACCAAGCTCTCTATTTCCTTTCTGCATTCTGACTCGTTGTTATTTGATATCCATCCTACCACAGTGGTGTAGTCAGCAAACTTGTAGGTGGCGTTCATTTAGAATTTGGCTACATAGTTGTGGGTGTACAGGAATGACAGCGGGGAGCTGAGAACACATCCTCTGAGGGGTTCCAGTACTGTTATCGTGGAGGAGGTGCAGTTGTCTACCTTCATGGATTGAGGTCTATGGGCCAGGAAATTGAGGATCCAGTTGCAGAGGGCTGGGTGTTGGAGTTTTGAGATCAGTCTGAAAGCAGTAATGGTGTTGAAGACAGATCCGTAGTTGATGAGCAGGAGTCTGGCGTAGTTGTCCTTGTTGTTCAGATGTTCCAGGGATGAGTGCAGGGCTAGGGATATGGCATCCTCTGTGGACCTGTTACATCGGTAGGCAAATTGTAGAGGATTGAGGCAGGCTGGGAGACTGGAGTTGTGGGCCATGACCAGCCTTTCGAAGCACTTCATGGTTATGGAAGTCAGAGCCACTGGTTGACAGTCATTAAGGCACAATTGCATGTGCTTTCTTAGGTACAGGGATGATGGTGGTCTTCTTGAAGCAGGTGGGGACTTCGGCTTTTAGGAGGGAGAGGTTGAAGATGTATGTGAGTACTTCCACCAGCTGGTCCGCACGGGATCTAAGTGCACAGCCGTGGACTCCAAGTCCATCGCTTTCCTTGGGTTGACTCCCAGGAAGACCGATCCGACGTCTGCAGCAAAGACAACGGGCACAGGTGTGTCTGGAGCTGTCTGGGCAAGGCAGCACCGCACCGATGGCACTCTGCTCGAACCACGCGCACACAGCATTGAGCGCTTCAGGGAGGGATGTGTCGTTGTCCGCTACCTTGCTCTGCTTCATTTTGTATCCCGTTATGTTGTTTAGGCTTTGCCACAGGCAGCGTGAGTCCATATGGTTGGTTTGGACCTCTAACTTGGTCCGGTACTGCATCTTGGCATCTTTGATGGCTTTGTGGAGGTCACATCTGGATTTCCTGTATAGGTCTGGGTTGTCCGACACGAATGCCACATGCGTGGCCTTCAGTAGGGAGTGGATTTCTCGTTTCATCCAAGGTTTCCGGTTGGGAAACACCCAGATTGACTTCTTTGGTACACAGCCTTCCACACATTTGCTGATGAAGTCGGTGACAGTGTTGGTGTATTCGTCTAGGTTTCCCACTGAGTGCTTGAATACGGTCCAGTCCATCAAGTCTAAGCAGTCCCAGAGACGGACTTTCATTGCCTCAGATCAGCATGGTATTACTTTTTGCAAAAGATCTTCCCATTTCAGCTTCTGCCCCTAGGCTGAGAGGAGGAACACAACGCTGTGATCTGACGTCGTGGACCATAGGTCCATCGTTCCTGTGCTGTACTGTTCTACGTTCTATCTCACTGGCCACTTGTTTTTAAGACCCCCCCCCCCACCCACCCCAGGAGTTTTGACCGATTTCAGTCAGAGTTACTGTGAGAAAGTGGTCCATTTGCCTGCCACAGACAGAATCCTTCATCTGTTTACATCCCTTGCTTCAAGCAGCTGCATTGCATCTCAGAGACGTAGCTGAATTCCTACATGGAATGACGAGCTGAAAGCTGTGTTCTCCAATCAGCTGGTCACCATGCACCACTGCCGAAAATGTGATGCTGCTCAAGATGGGTTTCTGGCCCTGTCACCGAGCCACACACTGTCACCTTGGCCCGCGTTCAGCAACAACAACAACAACTTGCATTTTCGTAATGACCCCTGGCATCACACCAAGAAAAGTTCCACACTGATTGAATCAGCTACCTATTGGAACCTTGAGGTGTGATTGAGGCAGGAGCTGGTCAGAGAGGTAGTGTTTAAGGAAACACCGCAAGGGACAATATGGAGACACAGAGAGAGAGAGAGAGAAAAACAGAGATCGATTGGAGGATGGAATTCCGGAATTCTGCTGTCTGGAAATGCGGCTGCCACTGGTGATGCATTGAAAGAAATGAACACAGTACACCAAGAGGTTTGAATTGGAGGAGGTTTGAGAGATCGGGAGGGGTGGTAGGGGTTGGGAGAGGTTATAGAGATAGGGAGGGGTGTAGAGGCTGGAGGAGCTAGCAGAGAAAGGGAAGGGTGTAGGGACTGGAGAAGGTTACAGAGACAAGGAGGGGATGTAGGGGCCAGAGGAGGTTACAGAGATAGGGAGGGGGTGTAGGGGCCAGTGGAGGTTACAGAGATAGGGAGGGGGTGTAGGGGCCAGTGGAGGTTACAGAGATAGGGAGGGGGGGTAGGGGCCGGGGGAGGTTACAGAGATAGAGAGGGGTGTAGGGGCTGGAGGAAGTTACAGAGTTGGGAAGGGGTGTCAGAAACAGAGGAGGTGACAGAGATTGGGAGGTTATGGCTCAGGAGGTGGTTAGGGAGGGGTGTCAGAACTGGATGTGGTTACAGAGATAGGGAGGGGTGACAGGGTTGGGAGAGGTTACAGAGATAGGGAGGGGTGTAGGTGCTGGCGGAGGTTACAGAGATAGGGAGGGGTGTAGGGGCTGGAGAAGGTTACGGAGATAGGGAGGGGTGTAGGGGCTGGAGGGGGTTATAGAGATAGGGAGGGTTGAGAGTCCTGGATTAAGATACAGAGATAGGATTTGAAATGAAGACTGGAGGATGGTTCCAATGATGGGGAAGGTCCAATCCAGCTTATCAGGGTAGGTTTGGGGATTGGGGGTGGTGGAGAGCTATCAGAATGAGAATTTTATGGCCAATTCAGGTAACGGTGTATCAGTGTGGGTCATCACACACAGCCTAAAAGGATGGGTGAATGTGACTTAATGCTGTGCAAGTCTCTGACTCTCTGAGTGCATTTTCGATGAACTGAATTTTATGGGGCATACATGGTGGGTGTGTTCGAATAGTCAAGGCGAAAGGCTGCAAAAGATCAGATGCAGCTTTCAGCACCAGATAAGCTGGGCACGAATTATAAGTGTTATAACCAGCGCACGCCTGTGAACCAGCTGTGAAACAGAAGCCCCAGCCGAATTTTACCTACGCACATGTGTTCTATTACATTGTCTTCCCACAGCACTCCGTCACGCTCTCCTTCCCTGGGATAAACCCATTGAAGAATATTTCTCTCCATACACGCACATTCATATACAGACGCTCACACACTCACACTTACATGCACGCAAAAATGTTTACTCGCACACGCAGACAAACCACTCATGCACATGCACATTCTTAGACACACCACAAATACATATTCACACTTGTGCAGAAACCCCCTCATAAACACACATATGCATTCACACGTATGCACACACAAACATGCATTCACACTCACACACATGTGCACTCACACTCGCACATGTATGCACATGCACAAATCCATACATGCGCATACACGAATCCACACACATTTGCACTTATACACACATTACACAAATGCACTCATAAACGCACACGCTGTTCATATTGAAGGCAGAAGCGTGCTCAGTCCCCAGATCGTAGCAAGTCACACTGCTTATGTAAGTACGGTGACAGGTTCTCAGCCTACAGTTCCTCCAGCACAGCCTGATCCCGCTCCTCTCTCATGTAGTTGCTGGAAATTCCGGCAGACTCCAGACACATCGTAAAAACAACAGCTCAGTTTCTTTTCTATTCCTTGCTGTCTTTCTTTCACCCCCTTCGTGTGGTTTCACATTGCAGGGAGATCAGAAAATGCCAAGGGAAAATCAGTAACAGAAGTTGGGCCTGTTGCAAATGAGCCAGCACACACCATCCTGACTTGGAAATATATCGTGGTTCTTTCAGTGCCGCTGGGTCAAAATCCCAGAATTCTCTCCCTGAGGGACATTGTGGGTCAACCCTCTGCACATGGACTGCAGCGGTTCAAGAAGGCAACTCACCCCCACCTTCTCAAGGGGGCAACTAGGGACGGGCAGTATGTCCTGGCCCTACTAACAACGTCTAGGTCTCGTAAAATAAGTCTTAAAAAAAAGTCAGCATTTTTCAACACCATCTAAGAGATGATGGATGGTGTTAGCCAATGGATTGTAACAGACCCATCCCATGCCATTGTCACTCTGAGTCTCGGAAAGTTCTCTGCTCCTGGCTAACCTGTAGCCCCAGTGGCACCAGTGGTAACTGTGACCTGATCTGCAATTACAAGGGGTCTACAAGCAGATCAGGTCAGAGTTCAGGAGCATGTAGGAGCAGGTGGTTCTCTCCTTTATTTATTCATTCATTTTTGAGGGATTTGGGCCAGCCTAGCATTTATTGCCCCGTCCCTAGTTGCCCCCTTGAGAAGGTGGGGGTGAGCTGCCTTCTTCAACTGCTGCAGTCCGTGTGCTGTGGGTTGACCCACAATGCCATTAGGGAGGGAATTCCAGGATTTTGACCCAGCGGCAGTGAAGGAACGACGATATGTTTCCAAGTCAGGATGATGAGTGGCTCGGAGGGGAACTTGCAGGAGGTGGTGTTCCCATGTATCTGCTGCCCTCGTCCTTCTGGATGGAAGTGGGTCGTGGGGTTGGAAGGTGCTGCCTGAGGATCTTTGGTGAATTTCTGCAGAGCATCTTGTAGATGGTACACACTGCTGCGACTGAGCGTCGGTGGTGGAGGGAGTGGATACTCATGGATGTAGTGCCAATCAAACAGGGCAGCTTTGTCCTGGATGGTGTTAAGTGTTCTTAAGCTTCTTAAGTATTGCTGGAGCTGCCCCCATCCAGGGGCAAGTGGGGAGTATTCCATCACACTCCTGACTTGTGCCTTGTAGATGGTGGGATAGGCTTTGGGGATTCAGGAAGGAGTTACTCGCTGCAGGATTCCCAGCCTCTGACCTGCCCTTGTAGCTGCTGTGTTTATGTGATGAGTCCCGTTAAGTTTCAGTTTGAGTTCCTGAAGACTGTGATGATGGAGTATGGAGCTGAGGCCTGTGGAAATGGGAAGGGAGATATTGAGGGTGGCAGGAGGTTGGCAGAGAATCCAGTAGATAAGTTTAGGAAGTGGTCAAAAATTTAACAGATGGAAAGCAAACGTTAAATAGGTTGGGACTCAACCCAATGGACTTCAGAAGAATGAGCAGTGATCTCATTGAAATGTATTGGATTCTTAAGGGGCTTGACAGAGTAAATACTGAGAGGATGTTTCCCCTCAAAGGAGAACCTAGGACCAGAGGGCATAGTCTCAGAATAAAGGGCTGCCAATTTAAGATTGAGACGAGGAGGAATTTCTTCTGTCAGAAGTTTGTGAGTCTTTGGAACTCCTTGCCACAGAGAGCTGTGGGGGCAGAGTCCTTGCTGAGGTAGATAGATTCTCGATCTGCCGGTAAATCAAGGGTTACGGGGAAAGGGCAGGAAAGTGGACGTGAGGAGTGTTGAATCAGCCATGACCCTATTGAATGGCAGAGCAGGCTCGAGGGGCTGAAAGGCCTAATCCTGTTCCTATTTCTGACAGTCTTGTGGAATATATTGTGGGGAAATGTGAGCTTATTCACTTTGGCAGAAAGAATAGAGGAGCTGAATATTATTTAAATGGAGAAAGTCTGCAGAAAGCTACAGAACAAAGGGATTTGGGAATCTCGTCCATGAATAACAAAAGGCTAGCACACAAGTTCAGCGGATAATAGAGAAGGCAAAGAAAATGTTGGCCTTTATTTCAAAGGGATTGGAGGATAAAAGTAGAAAGTTTTGCTAAATGTATACAAGACATTTGGCAGACTGTACCTAGAAGACCGTGAACAGTTTTGGTCCCATTACCGAAGGAAAGACATACTGATGTTGGAGGCAGTCCAGAGAAGGTTCATTAGGCTGATACCAGGCATGGAGGGACTGTCTGAGGAGGAGTTGGGCTTGTATTCATTGGAGCTTTGGAGAATGAGAGTCAACCTTATTAAAACATGTAAGATTCTGAATATGCTTGATAGGGTAGTTGCAAAGAGGTTGTTTCCCCTTATGAGAGACTCCAGGACCGGAGGGCCTAATCTCACAGTGAGGAGTCACCCATTTGAGACAGAGATGTGGAGGAATTTATAGGAATGCTTGCCTTTACTACCTGATGCACACAACGCAAGAGCAAAGAGGTAACAGCATTGTGTAAGATACTGGTGAGACCATAACTGGAGTGTGGTCACCACACTATAGGAAGGATATGATTGCACTAGAGAGGATTTACCAGGATCCTGTCTAGGCTGGAGATTCTGAGTTATGAGTGAAGATTGGATACACTGGCATTGGAGCAGTAATAGTTGGAAGAACTTTCTTGATATAAGTTTATAAAATTATGAGGGATATCAAGGAGGTGCTGGACATCTTTAAAAAGTGTAAAGGTGGATTAATCCCCGGGACCTGATCAGGTGCACCCTAGAACTCTGTGAGAAGCGACAGAAGTGATTGCTGGGCCCTTTACTGAGATATTTGTATCATCAGTAGCCACAGGTGAGGTGGCAGAAGACTGGAGGGTGGCTAACATATTTAAGAAAGGTGGTAAGGAAAAGCCAGGGAACTATTGACTGGTGAGCCTGACATCGGTGGTGGGCAAGTTGTTGGAGGGGATCCTGAGGGATAGGATTTACATGTATTTGCAAAGGCAAGGACTGATTAGGGATAGTCAACGTGGCTTTGTGCATGGGAAATCGTATCTCACTGACTTGATTAAGTTTTTTGAAGAAGTAACAAAGAGGATTGATGAAGGCAGAGCAGTGGCTGTGATTTATGTGGACTTCAGTAAGACGTTCAACAGGATTCCTCATGATAGACTGGTTAGCAAGGTTAGATCACATGGAATAGAGGGAGAACTAGCCATTTGGATACAAAACTGCCTCAAAGTTAGAAGATAGAACCTGGTGGTGAGGGTTTGCTTTTCAGACTGGAGGCCTGTGACCAGCGGTGTGCCACAAGGATTGGTGCTGGGTCCATTGCTTTTTGTCATTTATATAATTGATTTGGATGTGAACATAGGAGGTATGGTTAGTAAGTTTGCAGATGACATCAGAATTGGAGGTGTAGTGGACAGTGAGGAATGTTACCTCAGATTACAACGGGATCTTGATCAAATGGGCCAATGGGCCAAGGAGTGGCAGATAGAGTTTAATTTAGATAAATGTGAGGTGCTGTATTTTGGAAAGGAAATTCGGGGCAGGACTTATAGACTTAATGGTAAGGCCCTGAGGAGTGTTGCTAAACAAAGAGACCTTGGAGTGCAGGTTCATAGTTCCTAGAAAGTGGAGTTGCAGGTAGACAGGATAGTGTCGAGGATGTTTGGTATGCTTGCCTTTATAGGTCAGTGCATTGACTATAGGAGTTGGAAGGTCATGTTGCGTCTGTGCAGGACATTGGTTAGGCCACTTTCGGAATATTGTGTTCAATTCTGGTCTCCCTGGTATAGGAAGGGTGTTGTGAAACTTGAAAGTGCTCAGAAAAGATTTACAAGGATGTTGCCAGGGTTGGAGGGTTTGAGCTACAGGGATAATAGGCTGGGGCTATTTTCCCTGGAGCATCGGAGGCTGAAGGGTAATCTTATAGAGGTTTATAAAATCATGAGGGCATGGATGGGGTAAATCTACAAGGTATTTTCCCTGGGATGGGGAGTCCAAAACTAGAGGGGCATAGGTTTAAGGTGAGATGGGAAAGATTTAAAAGGGACCTGAGGAGCAACTTTTTCACACAGAGGGTGGTGCGTGTATGGAATGAGCTGCCAGAGGAAGTGGTGGAGGCTGGTACAATTACAACACTTAAAAGGCAACAGGATGGGTATATGAGTAGGAAGGGTTTAGAGGGATATGGGCCAAATGCTGGCAAATGCGACTAGATTTATTTAGGATATCTAGTCAGCATGGATGAGTTGGACCGAAGGGTCTGTTTCCGTGCTGTATATCTCTATGGCTCTATTACTGTAATAGGGTGGACACGAAGACACTTTTTCATTAGCAGACAGCATAAAAATGAGGGGCATAGATTTAATAGGTTGAAGGCCAAGAGGAGAATTAAATTCTTTTCCCCTCAGATATTGGCAGGAATCTGGAAAGGTGGTCGAATCATTTAAGCAGTATTTAGATCGTCACTTGCATTGTCATAGCCTCCAGGACAATGGACCATTAGCTGCAAAATGGGATTAATGGAGCCAGCACATGTTGGCTGGCAAGGACAAATGATCTTCTTAGATGTCTGTGAGACTATGGGAACCTCCTTTAAATAAAAACACATCACCTAGTACAGAGGAATGAGACAGGTGTGTGTTTAATTTAGGGAGCGTTTGAGAAAAGAGTGATCATAATACTTCCATCACCCCCAACACCTCCCCACAGCCCTACGGCACCTTCCCCTGTAACTGGCGAAGGTGCAACACCTGCCCATTTACCTCCTCCCTCCCCAGTACCCGAGGGCTCAAACATACCTTCCAGGTGAAGCAACACTTCACCTGCACTTCCCAGAATCTAGTCTACTGCATTCGCTGCTCACAATGTGGGCTCCTCTACACTGGGGAAACGAAGCATAGATTTGGCGACTGCTTCGCAGAACATCTACGTTCTGCTCGCAAAAAAGTCCCTGAACTACCTGTTGCCTGCCATTTCAATGCACCACCCTGCTCCCTGGTCAACATCTCTGTCTCTGGCTCGCTGCAGTGTCCCGGTGAAGCCCAATGCAAGCTGGACGAACAACACCTCATTTTCCGCTTGGGGGCCCTACAGCCCTCCGGACTCACTATTGAGTTCAATAATTTTAGGGCCCATGTCCCAGCCCCCTACCCCACACACCAGGCCTTGTTACCACATAGCCTGCCACTACACACCCCCTGTTGTTAGTCACTAACAGTCCCCATTAACAACTGTTCACCCTCCCAGCCTGATCGTTAGCAACTCCTTTGTCTGTCCAACTGTCTTTCTCTCTCTTTGGGCTCTATCCTATCGTTTACTCCCTACCCCACCCACCTCCCTATTTTCTACATATAAACTGACGTTTTCCCAGCCACCATCAGTTCTGAGGAAGGGTCACCGGACCCGAAACGTTAACTCTGTTTTCTCCGTCACAGATGCTGCCAGACCTGCTGAGCTTTTCCAGCAACTTTGTTTTTGTTTGTGATCATAATATTGTTCAGTCTGGAACAGTTATGGGAGAGGGCAAAATAAACTCAAGCATGAACCAAGATGTAACTGGAGAAGGGGTGTCTTTCGGGGGTTGAAAATGGTTGAGGCCCCAAAGAATTGGAATCAAAACAACACAATACGTGAATTCCGATGAGGAAGAGAAAGGGTAGTTTCATGAAAGTAGGTAGTTCCAATGAAAAGCAAGCACAAGTCAGATGAGCTGAATGGACTTCTTTTGTGTCGTGTGGTTCTAGGATTCGATCTTATGCAGTCTCCTGCTGCCCCTTCCCTTCCAGAAACATGAGCAATACATCCAAGTTTTTGGTAATTCAACACAAAGCCAAATAATGTTGGACTTCCCCAGTGTCTGATTCATGAGCTGTGACCCTGCTAGCCACAAGGCTGTGAACTTCACAGAGTCTGGTTTTCATTTGACATTTCACATGCAGCTTTGAAATTCCTTCCCGCTATCGGGGAGAAACACAGGGCAGCTATGTCAGCTCTCTGCAGATCGAAAACATACGAGGTATTTGTCAGCAAGGCCCAGCCAACTTCAAGTGCATGAATCTCAGCGTCTGCTGCAGTGCTGCTCTGATTGCACTGTCCACATAACCCAGCAGCAGAGACAGCCCCCATCCCCAATCCCAGCAGAGACAGTCACCATCCCCAATCCCAGCTCCTCCAGCAGACACAGTCCCCTACCTGAACCCCAACTCCTCCAGCAGACACAGTCCACCGCCCCAATCCCAGCTTCTCCAGCAGACACAGTCCGTCCCCTACCTGAACCCCGACTCCTCCAGCAGACACAGTCCACTGCCCC
>NC_063379.1:3509081-3509407 GCF_021869965.1 Rhincodon typus | reverse complement strand
CTCCAGCAGACACAGTCCACTGCCCCAATCCCAGCACCTCCAGCAGAGACAGCCCCCTACCCAAATCCCAGCTCCTCCAGCAGACACAGTCCTCTGCCTGAACCCCGACTCCTCCAGCAGACACAGTCCACCGCCCCAATCCCAGCACCTCCAGCAGACACAGTCCCCTACCTGAACCCCGACTCCTCCAGCAGACACAGTCCACCGCCCCAATCCCAGCACCTCCAGCAGAGACAGCCCCCTACCCAAATCCCAGCTCCTCCAGCAGACACAGTCTGTCCCCTACCTGAACCCCGACTCCTCCAGCAGACACAGTCCACTGCCCC
>NC_063379.1:3503961-3508981 GCF_021869965.1 Rhincodon typus | reverse complement strand
TCCCTGTGTAACAGGCTGGAGAAGGGGGCTGAATGGCCTCCTGTCCCCTGTGTAACAGGCTGGAGAAGGGGGCTGAATGGCCTGCTTTTGTTCCCTGTGTGACAGGCTGGAGAATGGGGCTGAATGGCCTCAGCGGATGCAGTACTCACTGACCTGAGGGTGTGAATCTTGCAGTCGGGCCTTATCAGGGCCGCACACAGCTGCGAGACCCCCGAGTCTCCCAGCTGGTTGTGGTCGAGGTCCAGCTCGATGAGGGAGCGGTTGGCGGAGAGAGCCCAGGTCAGGTTCCTGATGCACACGCTGGTTATCCCTGTCCCGCACAATCTGAGAGAGACAACACACCCAGCGGAATCACTCGCGGGCGAACACCGCAAAACAACGCCGAACCCAGCAACGACGGCGATCTCCCTCTTCCTGAGGCTGGGACGCGTCGCCAAAACCCAAGGAAATTGCCTGGAGTCCTTCAGGAAGCCCATCGGGCCTCCAGATTCCCGGCACTGTGGATGGTTGAGCCCCCCCGCCCCGTACAGCTCTCTGCGGGCCTGGAGTCACAGCTGCAGCTGCCGAATCCCTCCTTTCGAAAGGGTAAGACGGTGGGGGCAGGTTTCGGGGACGTTACGCACCCGGAGCTGGTGGGTCCCCTGTGTCAGAGGGATGGGCGCTACCACTACTGCACCCCGCCCCTGCACCCCGGTGCTGGGATTTGAACCCGTCTTCCCCAGGGCGTTAGCTGCACTGCAGGCGCGGCGATGTTATGGCTGCTCTGATGTCTCGCGGGAGGCCATTCAGCCCCTCGACTCTGCTCTGCTAGGAACCTGTGGCCTGACTTCACAGCCCCATCCTTGGCCCCTATCCCTTGGGATCCCTTGCTCAACATGGAATTGCGTATCTCAGACGTCAACTTAGCAACTGGATTCCTTTCAACCATGCGGGAGTGGCACAGGATGTTAACTCTCTGGTCGTGGGGAACGGAATCCCATCGGCGCTGCCCCACCCCTATATCCCAAAATCCAGCCCTGAGGCAGTGACGGAGATTAAACTTTTTATCCAGTATTTATTGCCCCCCACCCCCACGTCCCTAGTTGCCCCCTTGAGAAGGTGGGGGTGAGCTGCCTCCTTGAACCGCCGCAGTCCATGTGCTGGGGATTGACCCTTGGGAAGGGAATTCCAGGATTTTCACCCAACAGCGATGAACGAACAGAGATCCATATTCCTAGTTCCGAAGGACAGTGAGTGCCTTTTTTAAAGAATCCGTTTGCGGGATGAGGGCGTCGCTGGCTAGGGGCAGCATTTATTGCCCCATCCTTAATTGCCCAGGGGGGCAGTTCAGAGCCAGACACGTTGCTGTGGGTCTGGAGTCACATGTAGGCCCAGACCAGGTAAGGATGGCAGTGTCCTTCCCTAAAGGACATTAGCGAACCAGGTGGGGTTTTTTCCCAAAAAATAAAACGACAACGGTCGTCATTAGACTCCTAATTCCAGATACTTTTTTGAATTCAAATTCCATAACCTACCATGATTTGAACCTACGTCCCCAGAAAATGACCTTGACCTCTAGACTAACAATCCCGTGATAATACCGTTCACCTCCTCAATGAGAAGGGAGCTTGCAGGGGGTGGGGGTCCCATGTATCTGCTGCCCCTTGTCCTTCTGGATGGAAGTGGGTCGTGGGTTTGGAAGGTGCTGCCTGAGGATCTTTGGTGAATCTCTGCAGCGCATCTTGTAGACGGTACACACTGCTGCGACTGAGCATCGGTGGGTGGAGGGAGTGGGATGTTTGTGGATGTGGTGCCAATCGAGCGAGAGGCTGCTTTGTCCTGGATGGTGTCGAGCTTCTTGAGTGTTGTTGGAGCTGCCCTCATCCAGGGGCAAGTGGGGAATCTTCCCTCCCACTCCTGCCTTGTGCCTTGTAGATGGTGGACTGGATTTGGGGAGTCAGGACGGGAGTTACTCGCTGCAGGATTCCTAGCCTCTGACCTGCTCTTGTAGCCGCTGTGTTTATGTGGTGGGTCCAGTTGAGTTTCTGGTCAATGGTAACCCCCAGGATGTTGATAGTGGGGGGATTCAGTGATGGTAACACCATTGAATGTCAAGGGGACGGTGATTAGATTGTCTCTTATTGGTGATGGGCACAGCTTGGCATTTGTGTGGCGCAAACGTTAATAGTGTGATTGAGAAAGTAGACTGAATTCTTGCCTTTACCAGTCGAGGTGCAGCTTCTAGGCGCAGGGAGGCGATGTGGGAGCTTAACGGGACTTTGGTGGGACTCCAGCTGGAGCACTGTGTGTGTGGTCCTGGTCCCCCTCACTGTGGGAAGGATGGGAATTGTACTGGAGCCGGGGTGCAGAGGGAGATTCACCAGGACGTTGCCCTGGGATGGAGCATTTCAGCGACAGAGAGAGAGACTGGATAAGCTCAGGTTATTTTTTTTAGAGCAGGGAAGGCGGGGTGGGGGCAGGGGGTGGGGGTGGTGGTGGGGGCGGGGGTGGGGGGGCGGGGGGATCTGATGGGAGGGTGTAAGGTTATGAGGGTTAGAAAGAAGCTGCTCCCCTTAATTGAAGCATCAGGAACAAGGCAGGGGGTGGGTACACTTTGAAAGTGGAAGGCAGGAGGTTTAGAGAGGATTTGAAGAAATATTATTCACACAGAGGGCAGTGGGGGTCTAGAACGCCCTGCCTGGGAGGGGAGTTGGGGCAGGAAGGCCTGGCAGTACTTGGATGAGCCCTTGAGGTATCACAGCATTCAAGGCTACGGGGCCTGGTGCGGGAAAGTGGGATTGATATAGTTTTAGTAGTACAGACTCGATGGGCTGAAGGGCCTTTTTTGCACTGTATGATTCCATGAAAACTTGTGAGCCGTACACAGAGCATTTGGAAAACGATCCACAACGTTTGAAGAATTGAACGGATGATTTAAAAGAAAAACAAAAGCTTGAAATCGTGTTGATGGAGACAAGGCCTTCGGACTTTATCACGCTGAGTACAAACTCAACAAATTATGCGGTGAGTCCTCAAGTCATGAGGAAAAGCAGTGAGTGAGGTATATCAATGTTAAAGTAATACTATGGGAAGGAGGCTAGTCAAAGTATACTGACAGTGATGAAAGGAATGAGGAGTAAAATTTCAACAAAAAACAATCAGAAAATTCAAAAGTTTAGCTTCCAGTCATCAGACTGAACACTCTAAAGTACCAATATGTTTGATAGAATACTATGCTTTCTCCAAGACAAGTGATTTACAGAGATATAACAGACTGATGAACTGATTTATGTGAAGAAGCCAGGACATATATATTTGACGAGATGTGATTTTCATGTCGGGGATGTGTTACCCATAAAACTACAATCATACAGACTCAATTCAGAGATGGTAACTGCCATTGGTGGGGTGTAGGTCTCGATGCGAGCTGGGACGTGGTGTTTAGGAGCTGATGTCAGTGGTGTGGGGGGGTGGTGGGGAGGGGGCTGGCCTTGCGGTGGCGCTTGAAGTCTGAGACGCTGGAACGTACAGACCCCCTCACACTGGGGGAGCCCCTCGCTTACCTCAGGGACCGAATGGTACAGCACCGTCTCCTCAGAGCGTCACACAGCAGCTTCATCGTAGCCTCTCCGACCTTGTTGTAACTTAAGCTGAGCAACTCCAACGACTGGTTCTTAACCACAGCGAAGGCTAGGGTTTTGGTTCCAGTGCCTGTCAGCTTGTTGTAATCGACCCTGTTAGGAAAGGTGTGTGTGCGGGTGGGGGGGGAGGCATCGATCAGGATTGAACAACATGGCATCCACATGCCCACGACATGTTTTGGGAGCCCCCTCTGCATTCACTTGCAGCCTTTTAGACGCGGAGAATGGGAGCAGGAGCAGGCCATTCGGCCCGTCGTGGCTGATTTTCCGACTCGGCCCCCTGTTCCCACTTTCCTTCCCTCCGCCACCCCCATACCCTTTGATCGTTTTTAGCCCTCGGAAACATTTCCAACTCCTTCCTGAAAACGCTCCATGTTTTGTCCTCGACTGCTTCCTGCGCTCCCCACCCCGGTTCTGCACTCCCTTGTCGTCGAGTCGTGCAGCACAGAAACAGACCCTTCGGCCCATCCTATCCATGCTGACCATAGTCCCAAACTAAACTAGTCCCCCTCCCCTGCCTGTGCTCGACCCCTATACTTTCCTATTCATGGACTTATCCAAATGTCTTTCAAACTTTGTAACCTGCATCCTCAGGAACCACTCTCTGTGTAAAACTAAATTGACCCTTCATGTCTTCTTTAAGCCTCTCACCTTAAAAATGTGCCCCTGAGTCTTGAAATCTCCCACCTGAGGGAAAAGACACCTTATGTATGTCCCTCATGATTTTATAAACCTCTATAAGGTCACTCCTCAGCCTCCTACGCTCCAGTGAAAAAATGTCCCAGCGTATCCAGCCTCTCCCCTTAAGTCAAGGCCTCCATACCCGGCAACATCCTGGTAAATCTCTTCTTGAACCCTCTCCAGTTTAATAATATCCTTCCTATAACAGGGAAGACCAGACCTGGGCACAGTATTTCGGAAGAGACCTCATGGGGGAATGAGTCTGGCTAACCTTCGCTGCACTCCCTCCATTGACAGAACATCCTCCCTCAGAAGTCGTTGACTCTGGAGGGTAGGGGAGGGGGTAGTGTGTGTAGAGGGACCCAAATGCTACAGGGCTCAAAGGGTGAAGTGATGGGTATGGGCATCACAGCCTGAGTTGGTACTTCTCAGTCCGGTTGATGTGGGGGGAACAGGGGCTGGGTGTCCTCGCTGTGTTTAGAGATGATGAGAGCCACTGATGGGGTTAGCAGGCAGTTACTATTCCCTCCATTGTTGGGAGGACTGGGAGCTAGGCACATCCAGAACAAAGATGGAGCACCTCACGTTGGCGAGGCGAGGCCTAGAAATATTTCCTCACAGCAGACAGAGAGAAGGGATATCCTGAAATTCTACCTCACTGTTCCTGGTGTGACAGGCTGGAGAAGGGGGCTGAATGGCCTCCTCCTGTTCCCTGCATA
>NC_063379.1:3501392-3503951 GCF_021869965.1 Rhincodon typus | reverse complement strand
GCTGAATGGCCTCCTCCTGTTCCCTGCATAACAGGCTGGAGAAGGGGCTGAATGGCTCCTCCTGTTCCCTGTGGGACAGGCTGGAGAAGGGGCTGAATGGCTCCTCCTGTTCCCTGTGTAACAGGCTGGAGAAGGGGGCTGAATGGCCTCCTCCCGTTCCCTGTGGGACAGGCCTGAGAAAGGGGGCCGAATGGCCGCCTCCTGGACTCATGCCTGACCTGAAATTCCTCAAATAAAAAAACCCTGACAAATGCGGTGTTTTTGGGCTGGAGTTACAGGACCAGCGGGTTGACCAACTCGAGTCCCTGGGTAGGGAGCTCTGGGAGTTCAAATCACTGACGTACGGCGAACGCCGGAACATTCTGGAAATAAAAAGCCAGACGAGCTGCGGCCTTGTAAATTCTCGCAACCCCCTTCCGGTTCGCTGTCCCCCTTTTTGGGACTGAAAGCCTCCGGCCTTCGCCGCTTTCCGGCCTACAAAGCGCTAACGTGGCCTACTCTGAATGTGCCTCTGGCCCCTGGGTTCAGGGCCTTGTCCGAGGGGGTAGCGATCCCCGTGAACGAGCAGGAAGGTAACCCACCAGAGCTCCCGGATAACGCAGGCCGGCTCGCGTAACGCGGAACACAGTATTTTCGCTCCCGAGTCTCCCAGGTTGTTCCAGTTCAGCCTGCAACACAACGCACAACATCCCGTTAACTACCCCCGCGCCTCCCCCCCCAACCTCCCAATTGGACGCCAGCACATTGCCCACGGAGGAGAGTGGGAGGGTGGGTAGAATCGGTGGCTCGAGGTGACAAGAGAGTCAACAGGCCCGTGGGACCGGGAGCAGGCCCTTCGGCCCATCGAGCCCGATTCAGTGAGGCCAAGTTCGACCGGATAATCCTCAGCTCCACTTTCCTGCCTTTTCTTGAATCGCCGACTGATTTAAAAACCCGATTTCAGCCTTGGCTTTACTTTGGTTCTCGTCTAATGGGTTTATTTGAAAATGCAAGCTTTTGGAGCCTCGCTCCTCCTCCAGTGTGAGAGAGGTAGCATCAGGCACAGAATTTATAAGTCAAAGATCGAAGGGTCACACCACTGATGAGGATGTATTAAACAACCCTAAGATGCTGTTAAATCTTTATCAATCAGTTGGAAGGTTTTGATTGATTAATATGTGTATGTACATGGGGTTACAGGGTTAATGGCAGGAATCTTGGCAGTGTGGAGGAACAGCGGGATCTTGGGGTCCACGTCCATTGATCCCTTAAAGTTGCTACACAAGTTGATAGGGTTGTAAAGAAGAATTATGGTGTGTTGGCTTTCATTGGCAGTGGAATTGAGTTTAAGAGCCGTGAGGTTACGCTGCAGCTCTATGAAACTCTGGTTAGACCACACTTGGAATATTGTGTTCAGTTCTGGTCACCTCATTATAGGAAAGATGTGGAAGCTGTAGAGAGGGTGCAGAGGAGATTTACCAGGATGCAGCCTGGACTGGAGGGCAGGTCTTATGAGGAAAGGTTGAGGGAGCTAGGGCTTTTTTCATTGGAGCGAAGAAGGACAAGAGGTGACTTGATACAGGTGTACAAGATAATGAGAGGCATGGATAGAGTGGATAGTCAGAGACTTTTTCTCAGGGTGGAAATGGCTATTACGAGGGGGCATAATTTTAAGGTGATTGGAGGAAGGTATAGGGGAGATGTCAGAGGTAGGTTCTTCACACAGAGTGTGGTGGGTGTGTGGAATGCGCTGCCGGCAGTGGTAGTGGAGTCAGATACTTTAGAGACTTTTAAGCGACTCTTGGATAGGCACATGGGGGATAGTAAAATGTAGGGTATACAGGGTAGTTTGATCTTAGTAGGATAATAGGTCAGCACAACATCATGGGCCGAAGGGCCTGTACTGTTCTACGTTCTATATTCTGTGCTCTAAATCACTGAATTCCTTCCCACATCCTGCAGTTGTGTAACTATTGACATTTTCCACCATGGTTTAACCATCGGCACTTCCGCATCAGGGGCATAGATAATGACCCAGCCTCATCGGCTCTCTGCGGTAAACAATCCCACAGATTCATTACTCTCTGAGCAAAGAGATTCCTCCTCTCTGTCTTCAACAGGCGAATGTTTATTCTGAGGTTATGCCCCATATGCCCTAGACTCTCCCTCAAGGGGAAACAACCTTTCCACATATGTCATGTTCCCTAAGGGTCTTGTAAACGTCAATGAGGTCACCTCTCATTGCTCTAAACTACAATGAGTACAGACCCAATCTAGACCCGGTCTACTTTCCCTGAGATAAGGAACCCAAACTGTTCACTGTATGCAGATGTGATCTGTCTAGTGCCTTCTACAGGTTTAGCAAGACAAGGCTCAGTGCTGAGGGAGCACCGCACTGTCGGAGGGTCAGTGCTGAGGGAGCACCGCACTGTCGGAGGGTCAGTGCTGAAGGAGTGGGCACTGTCGGAGGGTCAGTGCTGAGGGAGCGCCGCACTGTCGGAGGGTCAGTGCTGAGGGAGCGCCGCACTGTCGGAGGGTCAGTGCTGAGGGAGCGCCGCACTGTCGGAGGGTCAGTGCTGA
>NC_063379.1:3497480-3501292 GCF_021869965.1 Rhincodon typus | reverse complement strand
CCCCCCCCCCCACCCCGTATGGCTACAGCAGGATACGCCTGCCCCCGTCCTCCAACCCTCTCGCTATGGGGGGTGGGGGGGTCAACGTACCTCCCTCACTCCTCACTGCTCCTGCAAAATAGTTTACCCTCAGTGAATGGTCCATGAGGGATGCCCCTCACCTCCTCCTGTTTCCCCAGTCTATCACCTTTCAGGTCATACAAGGTGCCCAATGGAGTTCCTGCTAAGCCCGTGGAGTTGGGGGCAAGATACTGGCATGGGTAGGGGATTGGCTAACTGCAGAAGGCAGAGAGTGGGTGGACAAAACAGTCTTTTTGTCAGGATGGCAGCCCAGGGACTGATGGAGTACGGCGAGGGGTCAGTGCCGGGACCACAACTCTTCATGTTGCGTATGGATGACCTGGACAAAGTTAACGGAGAGCTGCTAAGCTTGCAGATGGCGCAAGGGGATAGCCTGAGGTGAGGAAGTGAAGAGGAGGCTGCAGGAGGGCTTGGACAGACCAGGAGAGTTGGCAAAGAAGTGGCAGACGGAACACAATGTGAGAAAGTGAGGAACCAAGGCACGTCAGACCGTTTTTCTGAACGGGGAAAGGCTTTGGAAAGCTGAAGCACAGAGGGACTTGCGAGTCCTGGCTTAGGATTTCTCCTTGAGGATAACACGCAGGTTCAGTTGGGAAGACAACTGCAATATTAGCCTCCTGCTAGAATACAACAGCAGGGAATGTAGTGCTGAGGCTGTATTAAGGCTCTGGTCAGACCGCATTTGGAATATTGTGAGCGGTTTTGGGCTCCCAAATCTGAGGAAAGACGTGCTGATATTGGAGGGAGGTACAGAGGAGGTTTACAAGAACGATCCTTGGGGGATGGAGGGCTTGTCATATGAGGAGTGTTTGAAGATTCTGGGCCCGTACTTGATGGAGTTCAGAAGGATGAGGGGAGATCTGCTTGAAACTTATGGAATACTGTGTTACCGGGATAGAGAGGGTACTGGGAAGACATTGGCAGAGAGACCAGGACCCGAGGGCACAGCTTCAGAGAGAAGGGACGACCCCTTTAGAAGGGAGATGAGGAGGAATTTCTTCAGCCAGAGGGTTGGGAGTGTACGGGCATCATTGTCATCAAGAGAGGAGGCCAAGTCACGGAGTGTATTTAAGACGGGGGATAGACAGGTTCTTGGGTGGTAAGGAGCATCAGTTTTGAGAGGGAGAATGGGGTTGAGAAACATATCAGCCACGATCAATAGGCAGAGCAGCCTTGATGGGCTGAATGGCACAGTTCTGCCACGGCCCGAGGACTTCACATTGGATTGTACCTTCAGAGGGAGGCTTTTCGAGACCTTACCTGAGGCTCCTACATTGAGGTAATATGGTGGAGAATCTCTGCAGACCCTCAGGACCAATCCAACAATGGCCGAGATTGAGTTCCTCGATGATACCCATCGGGGCTAGGCTCACCGCCAACATGGAGCAATCGAGAGGGCACAGCCGCAGCGCCCTTCCAGGGTGGAGAGGGTCCCCCAGAGCGATCCGGCTCATCTGCATCAGCCTGTTGTTGCAGGTCTCAGCCATGAAGTACATGGCCTCCAGTAGCCTCCTCTTCTTCCTCACGGCCTCCTCAATCCCTGCCTCCCGCTGCTGGCTGGCACCCTCCATGCCCCAGGCCCGGGCACGCTCGCCACATCCTCCGGGAGCTTCCTCACACCCTTCTGTAAATCAAACACATGCCAACCAATAACATTTCAGAATGGGTCTCTCCATCCCACATCCCTCCAAACCATTTCCTATCCATGTACTTATCCAAATGTCTTTTAAACGTTGCAACTGTGCCCACATCCCCACCGCTTCCTCAGGATAGTTCATCCCACACACGAACCCA
Source organism: Rhincodon typus (assembly GCF_021869965.1). Classification (NCBI taxonomy): domain Eukaryota; kingdom Metazoa; phylum Chordata; class Chondrichthyes; order Orectolobiformes; family Rhincodontidae; genus Rhincodon; species Rhincodon typus. The sequence continues at coordinate 3,499,417 of NC_063379.1, read as the reverse complement.
GTTCTGTGTAAGCAAAAAAACATTGCCCCTCGTGTCTTTTTTCTCCTCTCACCTTAAAAAATATGACCCCTCGTCTTGCAATTCCCCACCCTGGGGAAAAGACGCCTCTCGTTCACTTTATCCATGCCCCTGATGATTTTATAAACCTCTATAAGGTCACCCCTCAGCCTCCGATGCTCCCGTGAAAAAAGTCACAAGCTATCCCAGCCTCTCCGCATAACTCAAACCCTCCATTCCTGGCAACGTCCTGGTAAATCTCTTCTTGGACCCTTTCCAGCTGAATAATATCCTTCCTATAACCAGAACTGGACACAGTTTTCCAGAAGAAGTGTCTCTCAATCCAGGCATAGATTGCAGAAGCAGGGAGGTCATGTTAGAGTTGTACAAAACTTTGGTCAGACCGCAGCTAGAGTACTCTGTGCACATCTGGTTGCCATGTTACGGGAAAGGTGACAAGTTGGGCCAAAAGAGTCTGTTTCTGTGTTGGATAAGTTCTATGTGATGGTACTGGAAGAGGTGGGGCAGGGGGGAGGTGGTGCACAGGAGGTTTTTACCAGGCCTAGAAAATTTCAGTGATGAAGAGAAGGTTAGATAGGCTTGGATAACCAAAGTGTGGAGCTGGAGGAACACAGTGTGGAGCTGGAGAAACACAGTGTGGAGCTGGAGGGACACAGCACGGAGCTGGAGGGACACAGCGCGGGGCTGGGGGAACACAGCGCGGGGCTGGGGGAACACAGCGCGGGGCTGGGGGAACACAGCGCGGAGCTGGAACACAGTGTGGCGCTGGAGGAACACAGTGTGGGGCTAGGGGAACACAGCATGGAGCTGGGGCGACACAGCGTGGGGCTGTAGGAACACAGCGTGGGGCTGGAGGAACACAGTGTGGAACTGGGGCGACACAGCGTGGGGCTGGAGGAACACAGCGTGGGGCTGTAGGAACACAGCAGGCCTGGCAGCATCAGAGGAGCAGGAAAGTTGATGTTTCGGGGTCGGGACTCTTCTTCAGAAATGGGGAGGTGAAAGAGAGCTGGGAAATAAATAGAGGAGGAGGGATGGAGCTGGGAAAACTTAAGCAGGAGGAATCTGCATGTTGGTTACCAGGTCGACATGGTAAATGATGGTAGGGCGCTGTATTTGGGGATGTCCCGAAAAACTATTTAAAGGTGGGGGGCATTTGAACCATAACAGCTTCCAAAGCAGATTTTAAGCGAGCCTGAGAACATAGTGAGTGAAAAACTGTAAGGTCACCGGGGACAGTTAGAAAGAAAGATATGTTTTATGGAGTTTCCTGTGTATATCTCGTGTTTCGACCGTAATAAACCACATCTCGCTATTAGTGTAAAATGAGTCCAGTTCGAAAATGCACAGAAACAGCGCTAACAGCAGTGAAGAGGAGATTTAACAGAGATGTCCATAAACCATGAGAGAATTGATGAGAGGAGATTACATCCAGTCACAGGAGGGGCTGAGATTAAGGAGTGTTGACAGGCCTCCCTGCTGTAGGAAGGATGTTGTGAAACTTGAAAGGGTTCAGAAAAGATTTACAAGGATGTGGCCAGGGTTGGAGGGTTTGAGCTACAGGGAGAGGCTGGGGCTATTTTCCCTGGAGCGTCAGAGGCTGAGGGGTGACCTTATAGAGGTTTATAAAATCATGAGGGGCATGGATAGGATGAATAGACAAGGCCTTTTCCCCAGGGTAGGGGAGACCTAAACTAGAGGGGCATAGGTTTAAGGTGAGAGGGGAAAGGGACCTGAGGGGCAACGTTTTCACGTAGAGGGTGGTGCGTGTATGGAATGAGCTGCCAGAGGAAGTGGTGGAGGCTGGTACAATTACAACATTTAAAAGGCATCTGGATGGGTAGATGAACAGGAGATGAACGGGAAGGGTTTGGAGCAGGAAGAGTGGATGAACGGGAAGGGTTTGGAGCAGGAAGAGT
>NC_063379.1:3493668-3497470 GCF_021869965.1 Rhincodon typus | reverse complement strand
AACGGGAAGGGTTTGGAGCAGGAAGAGTAGATGAACGGGAAGGGTTTAGAGCAGGAAGAGTAGATGAACGGGAAGGATTTGGAGGGATATGGGCCAAATGCTGGCAAATGGGACTAGTTTAGTTTGGGATTATGGGTTGGCATGGATGTGTTGGACTGAAGGGTCTGTTCTGTGCTGTATAACTCCACGATTCCATGAGTCTGTGAGTTGCGAGTGAGGAGAGATTGCCAACAGGTACAGAGGAAGTAGCTTACAAAGAGGAATTGGATAATTACTGGAAGGGAATAAGACTTTGGTGCTTTGGAGCTGTGCATACCTCGATCATTAATATCCTTCAGGACACTCTGTAGTTCCTGCTTGACTTCCCGCAACCTCTCCAAGAAATGCACCATGGTTTCTCCGAACGGCTTATCTCTCTCTTCCAGCAGCTTCAGGAAATGGGTCGAACTTTCCTTCCCAGCTTCCGCTTCCTGGAAAAGCACAGAACTGCGTTGGCCGCAGGGCTCAAGCGAGCGGCCGTTCAGCCCGATAGCTCGGGGCTAGTCTCTACTGTCCGCACGAGCCTGCAACTCTGCTGTCGCCATTGTCTCCCCACCACCCCCCACCACCTCTCTACGCTGCTACCCCTCGACCGTACCGACCACCCCCCACCAAAACTGTGGGAGCGGTTTCCACATTCTCGCCTCTCTCCGAGTGACGGGGACCACTCCTGACGAGAGAGATACGATGGAACGTCAACATCGGAGCTACCTGGTTTTGGTTCGGTGTATAAGCGACGCTTGGTTCCGGGCATGAGGTTTAGGTGATATGGTAGTGCCATCACAGTCCCGAGGACCACAAAGTTGCTCATTAGAGAGAGAGAGACGACTGGAGGGGGTTTAACCTGATGGTCACCATGCCTCAGGCGAGGGGGAGAGCTTGAGAAAGAAAGTGCCTTCATGGTAAACTCGGCCATTGTGAGATTTGGAACCCACCGCACTCGTCAACCTCACTCTGTGTCACAAACGTGCCAACTGAAGAAACTGTGCCCCTCTTTCAGTGATGATGGATTGAAGTTTGGGACTCTCCTCCTTGAGAGAAAAAGGACGAGAGAGGGAGATCTGACAGAGGTTCCCAAAATCACCAGGGAGCCAGGCACAACGGATCGGGGAGAAGCGTTTCCCACTTGGAAAAGGAACACGAGCGAGAGCGGCACGGATCTGAAGTGGTGTGATCAATGAGGCAAAGGCGATGTGAGAAAACAAAAACATAAGGATTAGGAGCAGAGGGTAGGCCTGTCCAGCTGGCTCCACTGTTCAATAAGATCATGGCTCATCCTTATCATGGAATCAGCTCCACTTACCCACCCCTTCAGATGTTAGCACCGCTGCCTCCCAGCACCAGGGACCCGGGTTCGATTCCACCCTCGGGCGACTGTCTGTGTGGGAGTTTGCACATTCTCCCCGTGTCTGCATAGGTTTCTTCCGGGTGCTCTGGTTTCCTCCCACAGTCCAGGGATGTGCAGGTTAGGGTGGATTGGCCGTGCTAAATTGCCCATAATGCCCAGGGATGTGCAGGTTAGGATGGATTGGCCGTGCTAAACTGTCCCATAGTGTTCAGGGATGTGCAGGTTAGGGTGGATTGGCCGTGCTAAATTGTCCCAGAGTGTCCCAGGGATGTGCAGGTTATGGTGGGTTGGCTGTGCTAAATTGTCCCGTAGTGCCCAGGGATGTGTTGATTAGGTGGATTATAGGGGGATGGGTCTGGGAGGGATGATCTGAGAGTCTGTGTGAACTTGTTGGGCCGAAGAGCCTGTTTGCGCACTGTAGGGATTCTATGCTTCTCTGAACCCTCAATTCCTTCAAACATCTACCTTTGCCTTTAGAATATTCCACAAGATAACCTCAACTGCTTCACTGGGCAGGGAATTCCACAGATTCACAACCCTTTGGGTGAAGAAGTTCCTAATCAAGTCCATTCTAAATCTGCTCCCCCTTATTGAGGCTAAGCCCCCTAGTTCTAGTTTCACTTGCCAACGGAAGCAACCTCCCTGCTTCTATCTTATCTATTTCCTTCATAACTTTATATGTTTCTGTAAGATCCCCCTTCATTCTTCTAAATTCCAATGAGTATAGTCCCAGTCTACTCAATCTCTCCTCATAAGCCAACCTTCTCAATTCTGGAATCAACCTAGTGAATCTCCTCTGCACCCCCTCCACTGCCAGTACATCCTTTCTCAAGTAAGGAGACTAAAACTGTGCGCAGTACAGCCTGGAAATTTGGTGGGGGCAGCTTGAACTCAGGCAGAGAGGGAATTGTGAACGGTTATTTGGATGGGAACGGCGTGTAGGGAGATGGGGATAAAGGCAGCAGGTTGATTGAACCAGGGGAGGTCATGATGGGCTGAATGGCCTAATTCTGCAACGTTACGATTCTGTGATTCTGCGCAGACATTACCTCGATGTCGCTCGCGTTAATCATTTCGCCTTTCGCCCCTCACAGCTTTAAGCAGAGTTGGGTATATTTGAGAGAGCAAGGTGTGGAGCTGGATGAACACAGCAGGACCAGGCAGCGTCAGAGGAGCAGGAAAGTGACGTTTCGGGTCGGGACCCTTCTTCAGAAATGGGGTCAGGGAATGTGGGTCACGCCGGCATTTATTTCCCAGATACAGCAGGGAGGTCCTGCTAACACTTTAGAAGGAAATCATCAGAGTACAGTTGGAATGGAGTGAACAGTTTTGGGGAGCCCTTATTTTAAGGAATGATAGATTGGCTTTGGAAGCCGCGCAGAGATGGGTCGCTCAGGTCTGGAGGGGCTGCCTTATGGGCACAGGTTGAGTAGATTGTGTCTCTAATCATTGGAATACAGGAGAACTTGAGAGGGGACCTCACTGAAACATACAAACCTCTTAGAGGACATGACAGGGTGGATGTAGAAAAGTTGTTTCTACTTGTGTGAGAGTCCAGGGCCAGGGGGTTGGGGGGGGGACTCTCATCTCAGAATAACGGGTCCTACCAGTTGGAGGAGGAATTTCTTCCCTCCGAGGGGAGTGAGTCTCTGGAATTCTTTACCGCAGAAGGCTAACGAGGCTGGGGCGTTAAGTAGAAACGAGGTGCTACGGGGAGTAAGGAGGCAAGTGGAGTTGAGGGTCATCAGATGAGCCTTGATCTCATTGAAAGGCAAGGTGGAAATGATGGGCAGAATGGCCTACTCCAGCTCCTATGTCTCAGGCCCCTACGGCAATGCATGAAGGTAATTATCCCAAAGGAGCATTGTATATCCCTGCATTGAATTTATCGTGATTATGTCCGCGAGCATTTCTCCGAGCAAAATCTAAATCGACATTGTATGACTTTGTGAGTTATCCACAGCCGACATTGCATCATATCCTTATCATTTCTCAAAACCACATCCAGGTCATTGGGATGATTCCAGGAAAGGGTGACCATACCTCCTGCTCCTGTCTGTATAACAAAGCCTGATCCAGTGGTGCGACTGTGACTCTGTCTGTAAACTCATCCATTGCCTGCAGGAGGCGCTGACAGTAGAATCTGCTCACTCTGTACAGATGTGTGTCCGAGGGAATGTCCTCTGCCCCTTTAATCCCAGTGTTGGCATCTGGAAAAGACAGATTCAGGACAACAACAGTAAATAAACTACAAAACAAAGGTGTTCATTGAAACAGAGACCAGCGCTCCCTCAGCACTGACCCTCCGACAGTGCGGTGCTCCCTCAGCACTGACCCTCCGACAGTGCCCGCTCCCTCAGCACTGACCCTCCGACAGTGCGGCGCTCCCTCAGCACTGACCCTCCGACAGTGCCC
>NC_063379.1:3488030-3493168 GCF_021869965.1 Rhincodon typus | reverse complement strand
AGCAGAGACAGTCTGACTGTCCAATCCCAGCTCCACCAGCAGAGACAGTCTGACTGTCCAATCCCAGCACCAGTAGCAGAGACAGTCTGACTGTCCAATCCCAGCTCCTCCAGCAGAGACAGTCTGACTCGACAAACCTCAGCTGGTATGTATGGGGAATGCATTTCTCGCGTGTTCCAAGATTCCCTTGATTCTAAAATCTTCCAGTGGATTGGAGAGCTGTCCTTTTAAACCCTTTGTCGCTGAATGGAGCGAGACAGAAAGCAAGGAACCTCACGTTGTGGGAACTTTGTTGATGTTGAAGTTGCCATTGTGGGAAGATCCTTTACCAAGTGCAGCGAGAGACATGCGATTGATGGGACGATGAGGCAGAGTCGACATGATTTTGTGGAAGGATAATCGTGCTCGATCAAGGTGTTTTCCATCTTTGCGGCTGGAATGAACCCATCCTACGAGGAAGGTCGAAGCTGTGTGTATTTCCCCAAGGAACCAACGTTAAAGGTGTGGGCATGATAAATTAGGAAAAAGGATTTGCTCACCCTCAGGAAAAGGAGAGCTTTGTTAACTGGGTCATTTTCAGATTTCTGACATGGACCACTTCATCAACTTACAATCCATGTGAATGATTTGTGTGAAGGGATTTGAGAATATTTTCATTGTCACTTGTATCTTACTGTGCAAAATACAATAAAACACAGTGAAAAGCTTTCCTTTGTCACCACGATATGGCACCATCTGATTGTTTTAAGAATGAGAAGGAAAACGTAAAGCTTAAAGTGCGTCTATGTTTGAATTCTGAGCTGGCAAATCCCCAGGAGCCATCTTTCACTGGGGTCCTGTGCTTGCCCCTGAAAAGTTAGTTAAGGGCTTGCTCTCCTCTGCACTGGGCCCATTCTCCCTGCACTGGGCCCACTCTCCCGACACTGAGTCCACTATACCCACACTGGGCCTGCTCTCCCTGAGCTAGGCCCACTCTCCCACACTGGGCCCACTCTCCCCACACTGATCCCACTCTACCCACACTGGGCCCACTTTCCCCACACTGGGCCCGCTCTCCCTGTGCTGGGCCCAATCTCCCCACACTGGGTCCACTCTCCCTGCGCTGGGCCCACTCGCCCTGCGCTGGGCCCACTCTCCCTGTGTTGGGCCCACTCTCGCCGCACTGGGCCCACTCTCCCTGCGCTAGGCCCACCCTCCTATGCACTAGAACCTCTCCTCCACAATGGGCCCACTCCCCCCACACTGGGCCCACTCTACTATGCGCTAGAACTTTTCTCCTCCACAATGGGCCCAATCTCCTTGGCGCTGTGCCTCCACTCTCCACCATGATGGACCCACTGTCCCTGTACTGGACCCAGTATCCTCGTGCACTGGGCTCACTCTCCTCTACAGTGGGCTCACTCTACTCCGCTCTGGGCTCACTACTCCGCGCTGGGCTCACTCTACTCCGCACTGGGCTCACTCTCCTCCACGCTGGGCCCACTTTCCTCCATCCTGGACCCACACTCCTTCGTGCTGGATCCACTCTCCTCCATGCTGGACCCACACTTCTCTGTGCTGAACCCACTCTCCATGCTATGCCTGCTCTCCTCCATGCCATGCCCACCCTCCTCCATGCTGGATCCACTCTCCTCCTTCCTGGACCCACAAACCTCCATGCTGGGCCCACTCTCCTGTGCGCTGGGCCCACTCTCCTCCACGCTGGACCCTCTCTACTCTGCACTGGGTCACTCTCCTCCATGCTGGGCCCACTCTCCTCCATGCTGGGCCCACATTTCTCTGTGCTGGACCCATTCTCCTCCATGCTGGGCCCACTCTCCTGTGCGCTGGGCCCACTCTCCTCCATGCTGGGCCCACTCTCCTCCGTGCTGGACCCTCTCTACTCCGCACTGGGCTCACTCTCCTCCACGCTGGGCCCACTCTCCTCCGCGCTGAGCCCTCTCTACTCCGTGCTGGGCCCACTCTCCTCCACACTGGGCCCTCTCTCCATCACGAATCCATGCCAGGATACCTTGCCACCTTAAACTTTCAGAATAGGCGAGTGAAGTAAATGGTAAGTAAAAGAGAAAAGAAAGGAGAAACAAGAAAAGAGAAAACAAAAGGAGACGAGAAGGAAAAGGGAAGGGAGCGGATGAGCCCTGAGCTCAGGAGCCCTAGTCCGCCGCCATTTTGGAGCAAGACCGAGTGCATTGTTGCCAATTTTCCTGATGATACAGAGATACACGAGGAAATAATTAATGAAGAGTGCGCAGAGTGACTGCAAAGAGGTGCAGATATAAAATTTGAGGTGCCTCTGGCAGGAAGAATAGAGATGCGGAATAATATTGAGATGAAGAGAGACTGCAAAATGCTGCAGTATGGAGAGAAACTGGATATTCTCGCACATGAATCACAGAAATTTAGCGCAAATGTAGAGCGAGCAATGAGGGGAGGGACATGGAATTTTCACATCGATCGCACAATGATAGGGATTGGAGCGGAGTATGAGAGGAGGGAAGACTTGATTCTGTTTGAAAACACACACTTGAAGAACTGCGTACAATTCAGTCTCCCTACTTAGGGATACCTCACAATACTCCCACTCGCAGCAGTTGAGAACAGGTTCAGTTGTCTGGTTGCTGAGAAGAAGGGTTTGGTAAGACCATACAATGTAGAAGCGTCCAATCTTGCATCCGAGCTTTTAAGATCGGATTGTGTCATGCCTTACTAGGTTAGTGCACTGTTTATCACATCCTTGAGTTATCATGGAGAAGGATATTCCGCAGGATTCCCCAGTTTACCTGACGTTTGGACCCAAGTTGATAGCAATGCTCCTGTGTTGTACTGTTTTATGTCTAACTCTAAGAGGTTGTGAAACTTGAAAGGGTTCAGAAAAGATTTACAAGGATGTTGCCAGGATTTGAGCTACAGGGAGAGGCTAAATCGGCTGGGGCTATAGGGAGAAGCTGAGCAGTGGCCTTATAAAGGTTTATACAATCATGAGGAGCGTGGATACGGTGAATAGCCAAGGTCTTTTCCCCAGGGTGGAGGAGTCCAAAACTACAGGGCATAGGTTTAAGGTGAGAGGGGAAAGATTTAAAAGGGGCCTAAGGGGCAATGTCTTCACACAGAGGGTGATGCATGTATGGAATCAGTTGTCAGAGGAAGTGGTAGAGGCTGGTACAATTGTAACATTCAAAAGGCGTCTGGATGGGTACATGAATAGGAAGGGTTTAGAAGGATATGGGCCAAATGCTGACAAATGGCACCATATTAATTTAGGATATCTGGTCGGCATTGATGAGTTGGACCGAAGGGTCTATTTCTGTGCTGTACAGCTCTATGACTCTAAATGCAGACCACGTTTCTGTACCAAACAAGAATTACAAACAAGAACGTCAGCCTTCCTGCTCCTCTGGTGCTGCTTGGCCTGCTGTGTTCATCCAGCTCTACACCTTGTTATCCAAGAATTACAGCAAACTTTGTTTTAACCAGCACCTTAATCAAGGGTGCTCTTGATGGACCAGCTTAAAAAAAACCTCCAACTACCACAATCTACCTCGATGTCCCCGTGTTCATGCTGCAAATAAAGTGTAGCAGTGGTGTGTATGCCCCTGCATTACATTTCTATTACCTACTGTGCCAGGCACACCCTTGTTTTCCATAGGTGCCAGTTAATCAAACATTTGCTGTGATTTTTATTACAAATGGAGTCCAGTTACAGGTAAACAGTTCTGAACTGTCCATATATATGAACTTGTCCATTTCTGAAGAAGGGTCCCAACCCGAAACATCAACTTTCCTGCTCCTCTGATGCTGCCTGGCCTGCGGTGTTCCTCCAGCTCTACACTGTGTTATCTCTATTGTTAAAACTCTAACCTTCTTATAGAGACACAGGAAATATTAGCTATTCCAAACTTCGAGCCTGTTCTGCCATTCAATACAGCCATGGCACACTCAGAACCCTGTTCCCTCCATTGTAAAGTTATGGGTGTCAGGGGGGCATTCTTAACTCTCCCTCTACACACACACACACACACACACACACACACACACACACACACACACAGGCAGGAGAAAAAGATGAGGTGTTGTGGATAGAAGGAAAGACTGGGAAGCAGTGCGGTAGCCCTGCCACAGGGTCTGCTAAGATTGACTCACACACTGATCAGAACACTGCTTCTCAGTCATCCTTCTCCAGATGCTCACACCGGTTTTCAGGAGGCGCAGTGTGACTGGTTCACATTTCGAAAGGTCTCTGACTCAGTCACAGTTTGCAGCGAAGGAAAATTGAGCTGATTTCCTTCAGGCCTAGAGTGGCTTTTACTGCAGAGAACAGAGAGACGCTCCCGAGCGCGCAGAGACTTGAGGGCACCTCATTATCCTGTTCATAGCCCATAACCTGGGAGCCAATCAAACCTGTTGTCAGGCAGAAGAACTTTGTCATCAGTAACAGACCTATCAGCTACTTGTTACTGGTATTTGTCCACCACTGACCCTTCCCCGTCAGCTGCTGCTCTTCTGTAAGCCTTCTCCTCATGCCGCTTGAACCAGCAGCTGTGCAAACATCACTCACAATGAGTGTTAGGTTATTGTGTTGTGCATTCATGTGATAAAAAGAAAATGGGATGGCCAAAAACAAAATGATCACTGACCGTAGCTCCAGGCTACAACATGCTTCTATTTCCATGGAGTAACATATATTTAATCTGTCAAGGTATATATTAACAGTAGAAACTTAAACTCCTCAGGGGCCAGTTGGCAGCATGGCTGATTTCGATCAGGTCAGTGCCAACAAGGTGTTCAATTCCTATGTTGGCTAGGGTTTTCGGGATCTGCCACCTTATTGTGCTCTGTGGCCGAGTTCAAACCTGTCTCGAAACAGAAAGCTGAGGAGGAAAGTGAGGAACTTTGATTCCTGGCCTTAGAGTGCTGAGGAGAACTTATCCCATGCTCCTCCTCAGAGATTGGCATAGTACCTTCGGCCCATCATGTCAACGTCAGCATCTCCAAGTTCTGATGCACCTTCGATACAGACTGAATGGGCAGAATGGCCTCTCTCCACAGACGCACACACATTTACAGACACACAACTCACACATGCGCACACATACTCACACACCCTCATACACACACTCTCACTCATAGACACATACACA
>NC_063379.1:3481935-3488020 GCF_021869965.1 Rhincodon typus | reverse complement strand
ACTCACACAATTACAGACACACACTCATACACACACACACACACACACAGACACACACACAGACACACACACACATACACTCACACACACTCACACATACACTCACACACACTCACACACACACACACACACTCTCACACACACACTCACACACACACACACACTCTCACACACATACACTCACACACACTCATACACACACACACACATTCTCAGCACCCCCTCTGGGACTGGCCTCGAGTCACATAAAACAATATTTCCCCTCTCATTGCTGTCCGTCCCGTTTAACTTCTCTGTAGGATCTGACACCTCAGCGAAGGCCATTTGGCCTATCGTATGCTTGCTGAGCCTTTGAAAGGTTCTCTCCGAATCACCCTGATCTCCAGCTCTCTCACCCCCTCTCCGCCTCCAATCCCCACCGTGCTCAGGGTTTGACATCTTCTTTCTGAGCCAATGCTTTTCCAAAACTTTTCTGAATTTGAAACAGATGAGGAGGGATAATCCCAGGCGTGATCCTGTGGCCAGGAATTTCAGTCTAAACAACACAGCAATTGGCTGTCCCCTTCCCCCCCTACCACGAGCACAGCTGGAGTGTTGGACAATGAGGAGGAGAAAGATCCCAGGCCAGATTACTCCCACCACCATCACACCCACACCCACCCTCCTCTGTTTTGGACCATTTAAATATATTCCTGTCTCTCATAGCGATCAGACTAACTCAACTCGACACTGCTCAACACAAAGTAGACCCTTAATCCAGCATCTTCAGCCTCCACCACTTACGCTCAGTTATAGAATCGTACAGTCATACAGCACGGAAGCAGACCCTTCAATCCAACTTGTCTGTGCCGACCAGATATCCTAAATAGATCCAGTCCTGTTAGCCAGCATTTGGCCCATATCCTTCTAAACCCTTCCCATTCATGTACCCATCCAGACGCTTTTTAAATGTTGTCATTGTACCAGCCTCAACCACTTCCTCTGGCAGCTTGTTCCATACACGCTCCACCCTCTGCCTGAAAAAGTTACCCCTCAGGTCCCTTTTAAATCTTTCCCCCCTCACCGTAAACCTACGCCCTCTAGTTTTGGACTCCCCTACCCTAGGGAAAAGAAACGACCTTGTCTATTCACCCTATCCATGCCCCTCATGATTTTATAAACCTCTATAAGGTCACCCCTCAGCCTCCGATGCTCCAGAAAAAAGACCCCAGAGTGTTCAACCTCTCCCTGTAGCTCAAACCCTCCAACCCTGGCAACATCCTTGTAAACCATTTCTGAACCCCTTTCAAGTTTGACAACCAGCAGTGTGTACTGTGCAGAAGTTCACCAAAGATCCTCAGGCATAACCTTCTGAACCCATGGCCACTCTCAATCAGAAGGACAAGGGCAGCAGATACATGGGAACACCATGCCCGAGAACTTCAGTTCAAATGGAATGCCATCCTGACTCATTCAGTAAATATACAGCAAACTTTTTATCAACGTACACCTGTGGGATCAGGAATGTACCAATTGATTCCATATTCCAGATAATCTACAGGTCCAATGCAAAAACACGCACTAAGTAACAGGAGCATCATGCTGGGGTATACACATCGCTGTTGGGCTTTATTTACAGAATAATTCACTTCAACAATAACGCAACTCTGCCTTAAATAGAACTTACCAGCAGAGTAACTTACGCTCTGAACTGACCCCTTGGACATCGCAGTACTTGAGGAGAAATGGACTCAAAATTGAATCGACTGTTGGTATTTTGTGTGGCCATGCGATTGAACAAGTAAGTTTACACTGAGGTCAATAAATGTAAAAACTAAATAGCCCTTCCAGCTGAGACAGAGCTTCACCTGCATCTCCTCCAACCTCGTCTATTGCATCCGGTGTTCCCAATATGGTCTTCTCTACATCGGTGAGACCAAATGTAGACTAGGTGACCGTTTCACTGAGCATCTTCGCCTGGCCTAACCTCCCAGCCACCGCCCATTTCAACTCCCCATCCCCCCACTCCCCCTCTGACATGTCCGTCCTCGGCCTCCTCCAGTGTCGCAGCGACTCAGAACGCTGAAGAGCAACAGCTTATCTTCCCCCTGGGCACTGTACAGCCCGGAAGACTCAACGTTGAGTTCTCCAATTTCAAATAACCTGCCCCCCCCCCCCCCCCCCCAGCTCCCTTTCCAGCCCCACCTTCTCCCTTCCATTCCACTTACTGACCCTCCCTTCCAGACACCAACTGGATTCGTCCCTCCCATCGACCAACCAGGTCGTACCTACCACCAGTGTCCACCCATCACCAACGTTCTGCTACCACCCCCTCCCCACCAACCCCCCACTTTATCTGCAGCTCCCCCCTACCCCTTTATCCAGTCCTGAGGAAGGGTTATACCCGAAACGTTGACTGCTCCTTTCCTCCAGATGCTGCCTGACCTCCTGTGTCCTTCCAGCCTCCCGTTTGTCTACCTTGGATTCCAGCATCTGCAGTTTTTATTTTGTCTCTAAAAACTATAATAATTGGACAGAATAATACAGTAAACATTGCGGTAAAGCAGGTCTATTTTTGTCGGTTTATCAAGAGATCCCCTTCGTAAGTTGCTGATCACAACAAAGTTCACTGTATTTCTTTTCTCGAGGACCTGAATCTTTGGAAATATTGTCCTCAAAAAACAAGGCAGAGGCCCTGAGTATTTGTGAAGGCAGAGGCAAACAGAATTTTTGAAATCCAAAGGCGGAGGGGGTGATAGGCGAGAATATGGCTTAATAAGACTGTAAGAAACAGGAACAGGAGTAGGCTTTCACCCTTTCTGAAATAACTCCACGAAGGGCGTTCCCCCTTTATTTACACACGGAGAGACATTGACACTGATCCAGCTCCCCCAGAGCCAGCTCTCAGAGTGAACAGAACCCCTGACCCTCCTGTTTGTATCTGTCAGCCAGGGCTCCCTGATCCGACCAGGTTAACAGCCCCAATCAGGGAACTCACATTCTATGAGCCTCCCCCCACTGTTACGCTCACTGCAAAAGCCCCTCAGGCCTGTTCTGCCATTCAATGGCCGATCCAACACTTCCCTGTTCTTTCCCCTTAATCCACAATTCCCAACAGATCAACAATCTATCTCTCTCGCAATACACCAGGACTCTGCCTCCAACAGCTCTCTGTGGTAAGGAATTTCAAAAGATTCACCACCCTCTGGGGAGAAAAAAAATTCCTCCTCATTCTCAAGTCTGGTCACCATGATATTGTTCGTTGGAGCTCCAGCGTTTGAGGGGCCTGTTGCTAATTTGTACGTGAGCCTGAACGTGTAAACTCCAGATGAACCTTGCAGGGTTACCGATTGGGCCCATCTGTGTGGGATTAAACAGGAGCTGGGAAGCTGGTAACGTTGGCTCCGTGCCCCCGGCCCAGGCTCCCGTTCTGTTTACCGGCGTCTTTGGAACCGCCCCACCCCCTTCCCCTCGACTGAATGATTTCTCCCAAGACAGACGCCAAAGCTTTGGGAAATGCAAACCGTCCGTCTGAAGCCAGCCGAGGGATTTCTCTTGGATCCAGGGCGGCCTATTCCCTTAGAGGTCCATGGTGGGACACAGACGTTCCCCAAACCTCCCCCCCTCCCCCACCCCGCCCGAGCTGTTATTTCTTTACACTGCCAGGAAAGGTCCCACTGGTCCCAGGGAGGAGGTCTGGTTAGCGCTGGGGGGTCCTAGACTGTATCATAAACCGAGGAGTGTTGTGCCTTTATTGGTCATGCATTGGGTACAGGAGTTGGGGGGGTTCATGTTGCAGCTGTGCAGGGCATTGGTTAGGCCCCTTTTGGAATACTGCATTCAATTCTGGTCTCCCTGCTGTAGGAAGAATGTTGTGAAACTTCAAAGGGTTCGGAAAAGATTTACGAGGATGTTGCCAGAGTTGGAGGGTTTGAGCTATAGGGAGAGGCTGAATAGGCTGGGGCTATTTTCCTTGGAGTATTGGAGGCTGAGGGGTGACCTTATGGAGGCTTACAAAGTTATGAGGGGCATCGATAGGGAGTCCAAAACTAGAGCGCATCTCCTCCAGCCCCCACAATACACAGCCCCATCTCAGTCACCTCTACAAACCTCTGGGATTTCAGCACTCCCAAGCACTAGAATTCTCTCCCTATCCTGTCCTCATCTCTCTCTTTGAAGGCATGGTTTACAAACCTGCTCTTCAACCACAGACCGCCTCATCTTACCATGTCCACAGCATCACCTTAAGTGGGTCCTGTCCCCCAATATGTTTCCTCTTTGTCCTGAAGGTGGATTGGGGGAGGGGATGTGGGTCAGGTACGTTGTAAGGGGTGATAGGTGCCAGGTGAATGCAGGTAGTTGGCGCAAGGCTTGTGCAAGGGGGAGAGAGAGAGAGAGAGAGAGAGAGAGAGCCCGGCCAGAGCCCTGTGTGTTTGGTTTGTGTCCTGCGGCAGCAGAGTATTCCACAAACGTTCCACAGAACATTCCAGAAGCCGCTTCCACCGTCGGAAACGCGCCTCACGACCTGCGGCACCGGACTGCACGGTCTCGGAAACATCCGGAAACCGGCACCAACTGCCCCCTTTCAAGCTCCTAGGAGTTGGGGGTGGGGGGGCGCGAGTCAAAGCTATTGACCTTGCAGGTCTGACCTCCGACCTGCGCTAATTGGAACCATGCCCCCCCAAACCGCATGCATGACTGGGAGACGTGGTGTCGGGATCAGCCTGTTGGCCTCAGGACCATGCCCTATGCAAGGCCCCATCCACCCACGAGGGTCCCCAATGAGGCTGACCAGCCCCTCGCTCGTCCCCCACCCCCTAGGGAGGGGAAGACACCCGCACCCCCCACCACCGCCCCCCCACCCCGCCACCCCATCCCCACCAGCCCCCACCACCACCATTGCGGTGCCCAGATCCCAGCAGGACTGAGCCAGCAACATGACAAGTGTAGATGTTACTGACTTGAGTCTTTCCCTGGAGAGCCTGGCGGTGATCTGCCTTCTTGAACCGCTGCAGCCCTTGTGCTGTGGGTTGACCTGCAATGCCCAGGATTCTGACCCAGCCACACTGAAGGAACGGCGATATATTCCCACGTCAGGATGGGGAGTGGCTCGGAGGTGAACTTGCAGGGGAGAGGTGTTCCCATGTATCTGCTGCCCTGATCCTTCTGGATGGAATTGGCCGTGGGTTTGGAAGGTGCTGCCTGAGGATCATTGGTGAACTTCTGCAGGGCGTCTTGCAGATGGTACACACTGCTGTGACTGAGCGTCGGTGGTGGTGGAGGGAGTGGGATGTTTGTGGATGTGGTACCAATCGAGCCAATACACCCTCTCCCTTTCTGTCTGTCTGTCTGTCTGTCTCTCTCAATCTCTTTCTTGGTGCCACTTGCTAGCTACTGGATTCCATGTCCCTGCTGATGAAGCGCTGAGGGGTCAGGCTTGTGTGTGGGCCGTACAGCCTCCTGGCTCATCGCCCTGAGGGAGCTGAGATGAAGCACATTGAGTTGCAAGGCGGCTGAGATTTTGGCACAGGCTCATCCAGGCGAGCGGGAAGTGGACTGGCGGAGAGATTCGAAAGCAGTGGAATTTCGAGAAGAGGAGTAAAAAATAACAAAACCGTCTGTGAAGAATTGACGTAAGTGCCTTAATAATGCAGAAAAGGTCAGCCAATAGGAAAGCTGGCAAGCAACCAGCAGAAACTATGAGCTTGCATTTATGCAGCCCTTTCAACACCTCGGGATATCCCAAAGCACTTAACAGCCATCTCCCTGCTTTCCTGGGGCAGTGAGACAACATCGTCACTGTGAAGAAACAGGCCATTTGGCCCATTCGCTTCAGACTGGTGTTACCGCGCTGCGTAAGCCTCCAGTCGCTCCTTGTCGATGCCGGGATCTGTACTGGAAACAGCAAATGCTGGAGGTCACAGCGGGTCAGACAGCATCCATGGGGAGAGAGAGCCAGCCAACGTTTCGAGTCTGGATGACTCTCCATCAGACCTAACTAACAACAGTGTGGAACTGGAGAAACGCAGCAGGCCAGGCAGCATCGGGGGAGCAGGAAGGTTGACGTTTCGGGTCGGGACCCTTCTTCAGAAAAAGGGGTCCCGAC
>NC_063379.1:3480743-3481435 GCF_021869965.1 Rhincodon typus | reverse complement strand
CTGTGTTCCCCCAGCTCCGCGCTGTGTTCCTCCAGCTGCGCGCTGTGTTCCTCCAGCCCCACACTGTGTTCCCCCAGCTCCGCACTGTGTTCCCCCAGCTCCGCGCTGTGTTCCCCCAGCCCCGCGCTGTGTTCCTCCAGCCCCGCGCTGTGTTCCTCCAGCCCCACACTGTGTTCCTCCAGCCCCACACTGTGTTCCTCCAGCTCCGCGCTGTGTTCCTCCAGCTCCACGCTGTGTTCCTCCAGCCCCACACTGTGTTCCTCCAGCCCCACACTGTGTTCCCCCAGCTCCACATTGTGTTCCTCTAGCTGCGCGCTGTGTTCCCCCAGCTCCATGCTGTGTTCCTCCAGCCCCACACTGTGTTCCTCCAGCCCCACACTGTGTTCCCCCAGCTCCGCGCTGTGTTCCTCTAGCTGCGTGCTGTGTTCCCCCAGCTCCGCGCTGTGTTCCTCCAGCTCTGCACTGTGTTCCCCCAGCTCCACGCTGTGTTCCCCCAGCTCCGCGCTGTGTTCCCCCAGCTCCGCGCTGTGTTCCCCCAGCCCCACGCTGTGTTCCTCCAGCCCCACACTGTGTTCCTCCAGCTCCACACTGTGTTCCTCCAGCTCCCCACTGTGTTCCCCCAGCTCCGCGCTGTGTTCCTCCAGCTGCGCGCTGTGTTCCTCCAGCCCCACACTGTGTTCCCCCAGCTCCGC
>NC_063379.1:3478989-3480355 GCF_021869965.1 Rhincodon typus | reverse complement strand
GTTCCTCCAGCTCCACACTGTGTTCCTCCAGCTCCCCACTGTGTTCCTCCAGCTCCACGCTGTGTTATCTCCGACTCCAGCATCTGCAGCACTTGCTTTGTCAGAGGAAACAAAGGGTGTTTTATTTGTTGTTGTTGTTGCTGCAGTGACCCCTCTCAGTCTCTAGATGGCGAGAGCTTGCGGCACTGAGGGCAATGCCCGCTTGGCATCCGGCTCTGGCCACATCTACTGGCGGGAGTGCGGAACTGCATTCGAGCCGTGGCACCTGCTTCCCAATCCAGTTCTGTGTCCGGATGTCCCCCCTTCCAATCCCCGGATGGGTTGGGAGCGGGGCTGGACTAGTTTCTGGAAGTTTCCTTGACATGACGCCGCCCCCACCCCTCGCGCACTTTCCCAGCTTCCAACTGGCCGACGCGACTTGACCTTCCAATTGGGAGCGAGCTCCACATTCCCGACTCTGCCTGCGGAGCGAGGTGCCTCCCCACCGGATTGATGAAGGAACAGCCGCCTGATCCAGTTGATCCTGTGGTTCCGGGATCCACTGGGAGCCAGTGCCCCACCTGGAAGACTGTTGGAGCCGCACCTTTCCATTCCGAGGATTCAGGGGGACATCAGGAAGCAACTGTGGGAGAGCTTAACTGCAATGACCACCCTCCCCTCTCCAACCCTCACGCACACCCCACCACCAACCCCTTCCCCGCCACCCCCAAACAGCCCCTGGCCCCACATGGAGAAAGCTGTTCGGCCAGGGGTCTGTTTGAAATTATGAATACTGAGTTTTCAACATGTTTGCAAGGTGAGGGTAACAAAGAGATTATTATCAAGATGAAAAGATTGAATTTCAGGGGACCAATGAGCCACCAAGCTGTATGGCCTCCTCCTGTTCCCTGTATAACAGGCTGGAGAAGGGGCTGAATGGCCTCCTGCTGTTCCCCTGTGTAACAGGCTGGAGCAGGGGCTGAATAGCCACCTGTTCCCTGTGTAACAGGCTGGAGAAGGGGCTGAATGGCCTCCTCCTGTTCCTGGAACCTTGCAAGCAGGTTGAATTGTTTCATGTTTGGAGTTGGACTCCACCAGTTGTGTTTCAGCCAATTGCTGAGATTAATTCCTATTCTGCTGCTAAATCCCAGACTTCAACAGGAAACACAGCACTGCCTGGGGTGGAAACTTTCAGGAGGAGCTCTCAGTACATCGCGGGTTGGGGGGTGGGGGGCGGTGGAGAGAAGTGAAGCCAATGATGGGGGACAGTGTACAGGGAGCTTTACTCTGTATCTGTCCCCATGCTGTCCCTGTCCTGGGAGTGTTTGATGGGGGGATATTGTAGAGAGAGCTTTACTCTGTATCTAACCCCGTGCTGTCCCTGTCC
>NC_063379.1:3470303-3478979 GCF_021869965.1 Rhincodon typus | reverse complement strand
TGTAGAGAGAGCTTTACTCTGTATCTAACCCCGTGCTGTCCCTGTCCTGGGAGGGTTTGATGTGGGGGACAGTGTAGAGGAAGCTTTACTCTGTATCTAACCCCGTGCTGTCCGCGCCCTGTCGCTGACACTGGGTATAAAGTTGGGGGAGACAGCAGGGCGGTGAAGTACAGCAAAGGGATTGATGGATGGCTGTACCTATTGAGGGGAGCCTGCAAACTACACAGTCATTGCAGGCTGATATTCCTGAATGTCCGAGATAACAAGGTGTAGAGCTGGATGAACACAGCAGGCCAAGCAGCATCAGAGGAGCAGGAAGGCTGACGTTTCGGGCCTGGACCCTTCTTCAGAAAAAATGTCCCCCTGGTGACCCTGCAGTCAATCTATGAATATCGATGGCAGTTGTTGAAATCTCCAGAGGGTGAGCTGAGGAGATCTGACGTTACACACAGAGAGTCCTAGTGATCTGGAACACGAGGCCAATGGAATGTGCCCCAATCTTCTCAAAAGAGAACTGGCTCCATCCACGTACAGGGAAGTAAAGGCCTGCTGCGTAACACAGCAAGGGAAGGGTGAAGGATAGCACCTTTCAAAAGTGGGCTGAATGGCCTTCTCTACTGTATCATTCTGTAATTCTGCGCCAGGTGGGGGGGCAGAGGGAGGGAAACAGGTGAGGAGAGAGGAGATCTCACTCTTGGTGGCATGGTGGCCCAGGGGTTAGCGCTGCTGCCTCACAGCACCAGGGACCTGGGTTCGATTCCACCCTCAGGCAACTGTCAGTGTGGAGTTTGCACATTCTCCCTGTGTCTGCATGGGTTTCCTCCAGGTGCTCCGGTTTCCTCCCACAGTCCAAAGATGTGCAGGTTAGGGTGGGTTCGCCGTGCTAAATTGTCCCGTCGTGCCCAGGGATGTGCAGGTTAGGGTGGGTTGGCCGTGCTAACTTGTCCCGTAGTGCCCAGGGATGTGCAGGTTAGGGTGGGTTGGCCGTGCTAAATTGTCCCGTAGTGCCCAGGGATGTGCAGGTTAGGGTGGGTTATAGGGGGATGGGTCTTTGTGGGGGATGCTCTGAGGGTCAGTGTGGACGTGTTGGGCCGAAGGGCCTGTTCCCACACTGTAGATATTCTATGAACTATTCCCAGAGAGATTGAAGCCTGGATCAGCCGTGGGGCTGAGAGGGAGAAGTGGGGGCAGAGTGGGGGACACAGGCATTGAGTTGGACAGGACGGGACAGAGAGCAGAAGGCAGAGAGCGTGGGAGAGGACGTCGATACGGGGAAATGAGAGAGGAGTGGAGTGTTTGGTCGGGATCTGTGCACCAGGAATTGTTCTTGGAAACAGAGAGTGCTCCCATCGTCACAGAGTGTGGTGGACAAACATGCAAGAGGTGTCAGGGTCAAACTTGCTGCTGTGATCCAGAGCACACTGCCTGACAAAAGCTGATTGAAAAGCAACCTTTAGAGCAGATAATAACCTGAAGGGAAATATTTATAGGGCTATGGGCAGGGTACAGACGGCAGGACACATTGAATAGAATGACACATATGAGGTTAGATAAAGCTCTCTCTACACTGTTCCCCCACAAACATGCCCAGGACAGGGACAGCACGGGGTTAGATACAGAGTAAAGCCCCCTCTACACTGTCCCCATAAACGCACCCCAGGACAGGGACAGCACGGGGTTAGATACAGAGTAAAGCTCTCTCTACACTGTCCCCATAAACACACCCCAGGACAGGGACAGCACGGGGTTAGATACAGAGTAAAGTTCCCTCTAGACTGTCCCCATCAAACACTCCCAGTTTAGGGACAGCATGGGGTTAGATACAGAGCAAAGTTCCCTCTAGACTGTCCCCCCATCAAACACTCCCAGGACAGGGACAGCAAACATACAGGAACAGAGTAAAGCTCCCTCTACATTTCCCATCCACTTCTGACTCAGAAACACACTTGCTGTACCAGCTCCCCATTCTAAACCCTTTGCTAGTGGGGAGGGGAGAGACTCCTGTTGCGTCTCACAGCCAGTATGGGTGCAGGCTCCCTGAGGCTACCAGCTGTGAATGTGACCCACTGTAGCATCCTGTATCTGCAACGGCAGTTCCATTTACCCAGGCTTCTCTCGCAATTTTTGGAGAGAGTCCTCAATTGCTATTGCAGATGAGATACACACAAGGCTGGATATTGCTGGATCTTCAGTGAATTTTCCTGTTTATATTAAAATAATAATTATTGTTAAAACTGAAGTGGAATTTCTTAATATATTCAAATAATTTGTGAAGAGATCTGCTTTGTAACTGAATGTAATTATATATTATGAAGTAAAATATTATTAAATGTGAAGGATCACTGGTGTGTTCTGATATTTCATTGGGCTTTGTAAGTATTGTCCTGTGTCCTCTTCATTTATAATGGAATCATTGTTACTGTTTACCTCCATTACTGATTTGAGGATAATGCGAAATTAATAGTTAATACACTCTATTGAAGGCAGCACAGGACTAAGAGCAGGCCATTTGGCCCACTGAGCCTGCCTCGGCATGTAACAAGGCTGAGTGAGCCCTTCAATACATTTCACCCACACTATGAGATAGTAGGAACTGCTGATGCTGGAGAGTCTGAGATAACAAGGTGTGGAGCTGGATGAACACAGCAGGGCCAGGCAGCATCACAGGAGCAGGGGTCCAGACCCGAAACATCAGCTTTCCTGCTCCTCTGATGCTGCCTGGCCCTGCTGTGTTCCTCAAGCTCCACACCTTGTCATCACCCACACTATGCCCATAACCTTGCTCTCTGCTGGTAGCCAATTTCTACCTTAAATATCCTCAAAGACTGAGCTTCCTCTGGGGTAGAGAAATTCCAAAGGTTCACCATCCACCCCGAAATAATTTCTCCCAAACTCAGACAAAATGGCCCCCCCCATTTTTATATTCCCCCCCCCCCCCACCATGTTAGACTCACCAATAGGAGCTATCTTACCTGCATTGATACTGTCTATCCCCTTCAATATCCTATTGGTAATGTACCACCACAGCAGTGCCCCCTCAATGAAATCTATATGAGATACAAGTATAATGCTCGCACATCAAATACTTCTTTGGTAGATACAGACTGTAGACAGGTTTACCTGCTCCCAGCACCAGGTCAGGATTGGAGCTTAGATCTTTCCTGCTCTGTGTGCCCTGAGGGGCTGTGACCTTCCAAACCCACGACCACTTCCATCTCGAAGGACAAGGGGCAGCAGATACATGGGAACACCACCCCGCTGCAAGTTCCCCTCCGAGCCACTCACTTGGAAATATATCGGCCGTTCCTTCGGTGTCGCTGGGTCAGAATCCCTGGAATTCCCTCCCTAAGGGGACATGGTGGGTCAACCCACAGCACATGGACTGCAGCGGTTCAAGGAGGCAGCTCACCCCCACCTTCTCAAGGGAGGGGGCAATTAGGGACGGGGCATTCCAGCGACACCCACGTCCCGTGAGTGAGTTATTTAAAACAAGACACCACCCACCCTGGGCTGGAGTCACTTCCACTCTTACCACTGATTGACTCCCATTGGGAGATAATCAATCGAATAGTTTTTTTTCCACATTTTGACTGCGTTTTCTACGGCCGTCGTGTCCTGGGGTGGGATTCGAACCCAGGTTTGGGGATGGGGCGGGGGAGGTGGAAGAGAGTGGCCCAGACACCAGGCCAGGAGTCCTATCGCAGTAGTTGGACGGCCGAGTGGGAATTGAATACAGAGCAGGCTTCCCATTCCAGGAACCGAGGTAAAGTATGTTCGTAAAGGAGCCATCATAAATCTGCATAGCGACAAAGCCTCTGGGTGCGAGCTTTAGTGCCCCTGCCTCTGAGTCAGGAGAGGCCCCGATCTCATCCCACCCCCTCCAGCGGTTGGGGAAGCAGATGGCTGCAGCAGGTCGATTTGGAAAATATCCGTGACAAAGGCCCCTGGAACCATAAAGGGAGAATAAAGCACTTGTTTTCTCTGAGGTACAATCAGTCAGATAAAGACGGAGTCAAAGCATACATATTCCCTTTGACCAAGCCCAACTCAATTCATAAATTATCGCTACAATTTGCTATCACTGAAGGAGGTGACCATGAAGGATTGTCCTTCTCAACCCTCACCTTGAGGCATGGTGACCCTCAGGTTAAACCCCCCCATCAGCCATCTCTCTCTCTCTCTGATGTGAGAGCAGCCCGGGGGTCCTCCAGGATTACAACGCCTTTCCCTTTACCGTTACACCTCAGTGGGGTAATGTGCTGGAGACCAAGCTCTGAGCTCATCAGCAAACTTAAACATTTGATCAAAGTGAACAAAATCGCCTCCACTTTCCTATCTTTTTAGACCCAGATTAACAGGAACAGACCAGGTTTCTATACTGAGCTCCAATGACTTCTTTTATAAATTGTTTCCACCCATAGATAAACAGTTATGAACTATTGGCATATACAGTGAAAAAATTGAACCATCTTATAAACACCACCTACATCCACTGATAGACACAAAAACATTGGTGTTAAGGACAGAGGGAAAGACCGGGAAGACCATTCAATGGTCCCTGTCCACGAGTTCACTGGAATGATCCCTTCGCACTCCAGGACTTGCTGTTCTTCCATCTCTCTCTACTCTAGGAACCTTTTTATTTGCGACTGGTTCACATAAAATGTCTGATTTATTGGTTAAAAGCAACGGCTCACAGCAGCTGGTAGGGTGACGAAAGTGGGTCTTCTTCAGGCTTCGGGTATTTTCTGTTGCAGACCTCCCTTTCCTGGAGGTCCAAAGGCTTCTGGCCCTATCGTTCACTCCCAATACATGCGCAGCTCCCCAGGAGCCAATCATGTTGCTGTTGACAGGCAGAAGGCCAGGTTGTTGACTTGCTCGCTGAACTGGCTTGTTCTCGTTCAGACATTTCGTCACCATACTAGGTGACATCATCCAGTGGAGCCTCCAATGAAGCGATGTTGTTCTACTCCACTTGGAATTTATACTGTCTGGTCCGTTATGGTGAGTAGTGTCATTCCCGGTTTTGATCTGTATGGGTTTGTATGT
The DNA here is from genome assembly GCF_021869965.1 of Rhincodon typus. Classification (NCBI taxonomy): domain Eukaryota; kingdom Metazoa; phylum Chordata; class Chondrichthyes; order Orectolobiformes; family Rhincodontidae; genus Rhincodon; species Rhincodon typus. The sequence continues at coordinate 3,473,930 of NC_063379.1, read as the reverse complement.
GGAGTTTCATTAACTTGTTTGAATAAACTACAGTAATCCTTGGCATTTAGAATAGTCCATTTTCCCCATTTCAGTCGACAGTCAAACATTTTGAAAGATAAAAAGATACGGTTTCCTCTGTAATCGTGGTTTATCAATCACTCTAAGACATTGTCTGGTGCATTAGGAACGAGAGTAGGCAATGCAGCCTTTCGACCCTTCTCCCCTATTTAACAAGATCATGCCTGATCTTATCCTGGTCTCTAGTCCATTTTTCTTCCTGCTCCCCATGGTCCTTTATCCCACTTTTCATCAGAAACATCTCGATTTCTGTCCTGAATCTGTTGATCGATTCTGCATCCACTGTGCTCTGGGGCAGTGATTCCACAGATTCACAGCCCTCTGGGAGTAGTAGTTTCTCCTCATTCTCCGTTTTGAACCTATCCCCTCTTTATATCTCTGGCCGCTTTTTCGAGACTGTCCTACAAGGGGGATCATCTGTTCAGCATCCACCTTCTCAGTCGCCTATACATTTTATATCCCTCAATCAGATCCCCCCCCTCATTCTTCTGATCCCAAGTCAGTACAAGCCCAAGCTACTCAATGCTCCTCTTAAAACAGCCCTTTTATCCCTGGAATCAACTTGGTGAACCTCCTCTGAACTACCTTCAGCACCACCTCATCCTTCCTCAAGTAACGAGACCAAAACTGGATACAATAATCCAAGTGTGGTCTCACCAACATCTTGTATGACTGTAACAACACTTCTTTACTTTTATAATCCAATCCTTTTGCAATAAATGCCAGGATTCCATCTGCTTTTCTTACTAATATGCTGTACCTGCAGACCCCCTGTCTGTGATTCCTGCACAGTCACACAGATCCCTCTGCACTGATGCACTTTGAATCTGCTTCCCATTTAAATAATAATTTGCCCTTTTCTTTCCAGCCGAACTGGATAACCTCGCACTTATCTACATTAAACTCCATCGGCCAGATTCCTGCCCATTCTTCTACCCTAACAATAGCCATCTGAAAACTCTTTGTCTCCTCATCATGGCCTGCTCTCCCACCTATTTTAGTACGATCTGTGATTTTGCTATGTTACACTCTAACCCTGTTTGCAGATCATTTATATACACTGGAAATCGTTGGGATCTGAGAACTGAACCCTGCAATATCCCACGAGATAGAGCTCACCATCCAGAGCAAGACTCATTTATCCTGGCGCTCTGCTTTCTATCAGTCAGCCAATCCTCTTTCCAAGCCAATATTCTACCCTTCACTCTCTGGGACCTAACCTTTTGTGTGGCACCTTGTCAAATGCCGTCTGGAAGTCTAGATATACTACATCCACCAGATCCCTATTGTCTGCCTTGCTGGTTACACCCTCAAAGAACTCCAGCAAGTTTTTCAAGCATGGCTTGCCCTTTTTGAAACTATGCTGTCGCTGGTGAATCGAGCTTCAGTTTTCCAAGTGTTCAGTAATCTCCCCCTGTACAATTAACTCCAGCAACTTCCCCACTGCAGAGGTCAAACTTACTGGTCTCTAGTTCCCCAGTTTTTGCCCACCTCCTTTCGTGAATAAGGATTCCGATCCATCAGCGCCTTTCCAGAATCCAGGAAATTTTGGCACCCGCTACCTCCGCTGCTGCCTCCTTTAATACCCTAGGCTGCAGGCCATCGGGCCCAGGGGACTTACCTGCCCTTAATCCCAACAGTTTTACGTCATCCCCATCTCCGTAGCTTTGGTGAGTATACCATGTTCCTCTACAGTAGCTGCAATTTTTTGGGAAGAGATTATTAACTTCCTTTGTGAAAACAGAGACAAGATATATGTCTTTGCCTGTGCCACTTCTGAATTTCTCATTTTTACTGTGCCATTTTCGTCCTCTAACGGGCCAACATTTACTTTAACTGTTCTCTTCCCTTTTATGCGTTTATAGAAGCTTTTGGATCTGTATTCATGTTTTCATCTTAGTCTTTTTGATTCATTTTCAGTAACCCTTTTTTAAATTTCTCCCCAATACTCCATGGTGCCGCTAATTTTTGTACTAACTGGTATACCCCAGTTTTAGCTTTAATGTTATCCTTGACTTCCCTGTTAAGCCATGGATGATTCTTCATGTTTTTACAATTCCTCTTCCTCTCAGGAATATTCTTTAATTGAGAGGTCATAGGCTCATAGAGTCAGACAGCATGGAAACAGACCCTTTGGTCTAATTAGTCCACATTGACCATGTTCCCAAACTAAACTCGTCCCACTTACCTACACTTGGCCCAAATCCTGAACTGTGTAAAAAAAAGTGGCGCCTCATGTGTTTTTTAACTATTCTTTCCTCTCACCTTAAAAACATGCTCTCAAGTTTTGAACTCCCCCTGCTAGGGAAAAGACCCTGGCTATTTTCTCAACATCCCTCATGATTTTATAAACCTCTACAAGGTCACCTCTCAACCTCCTACACTCCAGTGGAAAAAGGTCCCAGCCTATCCAGCCTCTCCTTACAACTCAAACCCTCCAGTCCCAGCAACATCCTGGTAAATCTCTTCTGAACCTTCTGCAGCTTAATAACATCCTTCTTATAACTGGGCGACCAGAACTGGACACTATATTTCTAAAGAGGCTTCACCAACATCCTGCACAAACTCAACATGATGTTCCCAACTCCTATACTCAAAGGTCTGAGCAATGAAGGCAAGCATGCCAAACACCTTCTTAACACCCCCTGTGATGCAAACTTCAAAGAATTATGTCCCTGAACCCCCAGGTCCCACTATCCAGGGCCCTACCATTAATTGTATAAGTCCTGCCCTTGTTTGTTTTACCAAAATGCAATACCTCGCATTTATCCAAATTAAACTCCATGCACCACTCCTCAGTCCATTGGCCCAATTAATCAAGATATCTTTGAAATCTTAGACAACCCTCTTCCCTGTCCACTACACCACCAACTTTGGTGTATTTAGAACCTCCCTAAGCACTTGTCACTCTTCTTCAACTGCCCTGCCCTGTAATATTTAGGGGCGGCACGGTGGCTCAGTGGTTAGAACTGCTGCCTCATAGCACCAGGGACCCAGGTTTGATTTCACCCTCGGGGGACTGTCTGTGTGGAGTTTGCACATTCTCCCCATGTCTGCGTGGGTTTCCTCCCACAGTCCAAAGATGTGCAGGTTGGGATGGATTGGCCATACTAAATTGCCCATGGTGTTCAGGGATGTGTAGATTAGGGGGATGGGTCCAGGGGGGAATGGTCTGAGAGTCAGTGTGGATTTGTTGGGCCAAAGGGCCTGTTTTCACACTGTAGGGATTCTATGATGATAGAATATTTTTGTCCAGTCTACTCAGGCCAACTTCTTCCTCTGGCCTGTACAAATTACCTTCGCCTAACACTAAAAGTCTTGTTACGCGACTCTGTCCTCACTCTTTCGATCTGAATTTAAAACTCGAGCAAGGCGTGGTCTCTCCTTTCCAAGAGGGATCCTTAATTGCAAGACCACTTATCAATCCTTCCTCGATACATAACACCAAATCTAAAGTAGCCAGTCCCCTGGTTAGCTCCATGACATGTATTGCTGAGAAACAATCCCTCATACACTCTATGAAACTTTCTTTGAGGCTGCCATTGCCAAGTTGATTATTAGAGCCAA
>NC_063379.1:3465912-3469803 GCF_021869965.1 Rhincodon typus | reverse complement strand
GATGGGTCTGTAATGAATTCTTCTTCCTCTTCACGTTTCAAATGCAGCCTGTCTCCACTCTGTTCTCTCCTGGACTCTGCAGTCTCTTCGGCTTTCTGCCTTGTATTGGGATCCCCTGTGCCTGAGCAATATGACATCCACCCACCTCCCCCTCCTTTTTTGCATTTTCTAACCCGTAGACCCTGCTGCACTACTGGCAAGTTGCGATCAACAGCATCACAGCTGTCGTCAACCTCGTGGCTGAATTGTGTTCGGATTTGCTGGATGCTTTGGGGATCGAAGGTAAGTGGTTTCCACGGGGACACCCCGAGGCTAGCGCAGAAGACCATTCGCTGTGGAGGGGTACGCGCAGAGCAAAGGTGTGTGGGACTGCTACCAGAGTGAAAAAGACACCACCGGAGATGATAACGGGACAGGGTAATGTCTGTGCAGAGAGAAAGTAAATTTTACGCAGCCTCATTAAAGACCAGACAGAGGGAGGGCTGGTGTGATTTAGGAAGGGAATTCCAGAGGTTAGTGCCCAGGCAGCTGAAGTGTAATTAAAACTGAGAGAGGCTCAAAGATCAGGGTGAGGGGGAACCCCGAGATCCAGTCCCTCTACACCTCTGTTCTCCACCAGGATGCTCAGAGGGTTCCCTGGACGTAGACCCAACTGACTCCATGCGCTGCCTTCCTCCACCTCCTTGAGCAGTTTCTCCTTTTCACTCTCCTCCCTTCCTTTGAAATAAAAGGGGTGCCTGTGGGTACCCGCAGGGCTTGCAATTATGTCTGTCTGTTTCTGCGAGGCATGTGGATCACTCCTCGTTCTGGCCCTGACTCATTTGGAGCTTTATTCCTACCTCAGTGAGCAGTGGAGGTTTGGTGATAATATTTTACCAAGGCTGGGTTGGGACAGCTTTTTGATGGACGAGAGAGTTGAGGTTTGTTGGGGTGGAAGGGTGAGGGCAGAGACTGTAATTTCCATGTTAGTGGAGCAGTCTGAAGGAGCCTATGGGCCTCCTGGTGCTTTTAATACCCCTGTTAGTATCCTGTTTAAAAGAACCAGCTGAATGAGTGCCACTATGTCGGTCAAAAGCAGCCCAAACTACTTGAATCCCACTTTCCAGCAAGAATTTAAGGGTCTAGGCCCGAAACGTCAGCCTCTCTGCTCCTATGATGCTGCTTGGCCTGCTGTGTTCATCCAGCCCTGCACCTTGTTGTCTCGGATTCTCCAGCATCTGCAGTTCCTACTATCTCTGAAGAATTTATCCACCTCTGCTTTAAGGAGTCTGGATTAAGGTGTTTGAATCACCTTTTCAGGATCAGAGTTGCAAAGACGCTTGACCCCGGTGAGATACAATTTCACCTCATCTGTTTTAGATGGTTTCCCCTGGTGTTTAAACAGGTTCCCCCCCCCCCCCCGACCCCACAACCTCACGATCTATTTCCTCCCATAAAAGCAACCATCCTATCCACACCAACCCTGTCCAGATTCTTCAGAATCAAAAACAGAGATCGCTGTAAAAGCTGAGCTGGTCTGGCAGCATCTGTGGAGAGGAATCAGAGCTGATGTTTCGGATCGACTGACTTCCCCTGCTCAGAATGGTACATAATAACATTCCGCTGTGTCTCCGAATCACTAGCTGTTCCTGCATGGTGTACTAGCACATCCAGATCCCTCTGCATCTCAGAACTATGCAATCCTCTCACCACTTAGACAACGTGCTTTTTTTTTTAAAATCTTCCTGCCAAAATGCACAATTTCACATTTTCCCAGTCTACTCTCCTTGCCAGATGTTTGTCCAGTCCCTGAACCTATCTAATCCTTTGTAGCCTCCTTACATCCTCTTCACAACTCATTTTACAAACTGTCATCGGCAAATTTTGAAGCCATATCTTCCAGTGATTCATCTAAGTCATATAAATTGTAAACAGTACCTAAGATGGTGCTGTAGTGCAGCGACTTATAAACTTTCCACTGTACTCGTTTGAGTACGTGACAATAAACCTAATTCAATTCAATTCAGCAGTGAGGTCCCAGCTCACCACTTGTAACATCCAGCCAAACTGAAAAAGACCCCTTTACAACCGACCCTCTGCCATGCATTAGCCAGCCAATGAGATAACAGTCTGCCATGAGGAGCAGAGAGTGGTGAACGAGAGAGGAGATTGAAGAGAGAGAGGCAGGGACGGAGTGAAAGGAAGAAATGAAACACAAGTATGGTTTGGGTTGTGACCGGGATGTGGTTTTGAAAGTGAGTTTTGTCGGAGGCTGTTTGATCAGTGTTGCCATTTCTGGTGGGGTGTGGAGAATCCCAAATCAGCGGTGGTCGGTGTGCTCCAATGAGCACAGATCCGAGGGGCTGAAGGGCCTGTCCCTGTGATGTAAGTGCCAGGCGCTGCATGACTGCACTCTCAAACTCCTTCCCTGAAATCTCCTCCCCAAAGAGGTCGTCTTCTTAGTTTTAACAAGGCCCCGCAAAATGGTAGGATAGAGTAATTTTGAAATGGAGACATCTGAGGAGACTTTGGCAGGGAGGGAGATATTACAAAATGTGGGGTGGGTTGCTTTGTGCGGTCAGACCAGGCCTGGAGTTACTTGGAGCCATTCTGGGCAGTAGGCCTGACGAAGGGCAGATTGGCCTCAGACGCAGCACCATGTACGTTGACGAGAATTACACCGCGTATCTGAGAGCATCTTCACGAGGGGAAGTTACCCAAACTTTGTATTTTACTCCCTGGAGTTTGGAATATTAGGGGTTGATTTGAATTCTGGGATTGAAATGGGAATCAACAGGGTAGGGACAGGGGGCCTGGGGGGAGCTAGTTCTGCTGCCTGACGAGTCCGTGGGGAAGGGGACATTGAATAAAAAGAGCCCGACCCTTTCGGGAGTAAAATTAAGAAGCATTTTTACATTGAGGTGGGGGCACAGAAAATTGGCAGCTCGGAGCGGCAATGACAGTGGTTGCTGCCTCCCCGGTTGAGCAGCAGAGTCGGCTCGAGGGGCCGAATGGCTTCTCACCGGAATGGGGAGTGTGCCGAGCTCGCACCGGCCTCCGGAGTCTCCCGCCAGCCCTCTGCCCGCATCGATGCTGCCAGCCCCTGCGATACTGCTTCGCACCACAATGTGGCAGCATCGTTCCACCGTGGGACAGGGCCACAATCAGGCATTGAGCTCCTCTCGTGGATGTCACCACTCGACTCTCCTCAGAGTTGGACTCTGCGTTCCTTGAGTCATCCTCCAGTCAATCAGCAAGGCGGTGCACCCCCCCGCTTCCAAAAAAAAACCTCCATCTTCCTGAAAGTCATTAATAAGAAGTTCCAAGACACCTCACAGGTGACTAAATTAAACACAAACTTCACTCCTGTGCTGCAGAAGGTGATATGAGATTGAGTGTCTAAAACTTTGCACAGGGAGCGTGATTTTAAAGGACTTTCTTCAAGGAGTATGGGGATAAAGCGGCAGTGGGATACTGAAATTACATGATCACATTGAATGATAGTGCAGGCTCAAGGGGCTGAATGGCCTACTCCTACTCCTATTTTCTGTGTAAAAGGTGACCCCCTCACTTTGAACGTGTGTCCCCTACTATTTGACATTTCCGCACTGGGAAAGAGAGTCCAACAATTCACACTCTCCATGCTTCTCACAACCTTATACACTTCTATCAGGTCACCCTTCATCCTTCGATGCTGAAGCGACACAATCCCAGTTTGTCCAACCTTTCCTTTTAGCTAATACACTCCAAACTGTCATATCTTCAAGGAGGAGGGGTCATATTACAGAGGGATTTCCGGTGAGTAAGACCAATGAGGGAGTGATGGAAGGTCGGGTGAAGGGGCTGGAGGCGCTTACGGAGAGAAGGAGGTGTGTAGGGGCTGGAGGGGGTGCAGGGGCTGGAGGGGGTTAA
>NC_063379.1:3455012-3465812 GCF_021869965.1 Rhincodon typus | reverse complement strand
CCTTCATAGATGCTGCCAGACCTGCTGAGCTTTTCCAGCAACTTCTGTTTTGTTTCCTGATTTACAGCATCAGCAGTTCTTTCGGTTTTTATTCAGGTTTAGAGGGATATGGGCCAGGAGCAGGTGGATGGGTCTGGTTTAGTTTAGGATTATGCTCGGCATGGTTTAGGTGGACCGAAGGGTCTGTTTCTGTGCTATATAATCTGTGACTGAGCTTAGATATTCTCATCTTCAGATGAGCCCTTCAATGGTCAAAACAACCACATCTGGTCTGCAATTTCACATGAAAATTCTTACATTAAGATAATCTATTTCTTAACTGTTCTGAACTAACTCCTCTCTCCCGAAGAAACTGTTCTTATGTATAACTTCAACCAGGACCACGAACTGAATTTAAAAGCTTTCCAATCTATGGGTTTAGCCCCTAATCCAAAAAGAATTCTGATTCTTTCAAACCAAAAGCAAGCTGATGCTTTTAAACGTTTGCTTTCTGATTGTTAATCTCTCTCAGTAAATGAAATTCCCAGGAGCTCCCTCTCTCGCATACTCATTTGAAAATCAAGACTTCAAAAAGACCGACAACAATCATACAGACCAAACCCCACATGCCACTAGTTAAAAATCCAAACTCTAAAATAAATAGTATTAATATTGTATAGATTGTACACCTTATCTCACAATAGAAGGAGATGGTGAACAACTGTGATAAGATGATGGAATTGGTGAAGCTGCTTGCAAGAATTAAACATAGGTAAATGTTGGCTGAGCCAAATGACCCATTTCTTCGCCATGCCCTTGATCTTGTTGCAGTTAGTGGGATCTTGCTGTGTACAGGTTGGGCATTTTCTCAGCTTCAGGCATGTGTTGAGATCATTAAATGCTTGGCAAAGGTGCAGTTTGATTCTGTCATCCTTGCCCTTGTCATCAGCTCCATCTTTTTTTCTGTCCTCCCTCTAGGTGGAGAGCTGGACACGGACCGCGAGACTCTCCGGCGAGCTCTGAGCTGGGGGCTGGCTGCTCTGCTGATTTACCTGATCCTCTTGGCAGTCCTGCGTCTGCTGGCCTACCTGGCGGGCCGCCTGCTCTGGTTGGTCAAGCTGGGCCTCTTCTTCCTGGCCGCTGGCTACGTAGTGGCCACCTGTGATGACGAGAAAAGGAGGAACACCCTGCTCCTGGGCCTGGGCGCTCTCTACCTCCTGCTGGGCCGACTGCCACTCCCATTCGTGGGTAGCTGTTGCACACCCAACCAGCACCAGCACCAGCACCGCCTAGAGAGCAAGGTCACTGCTCTGGAGCACCAGCTGGCCGAGATGGAGCGCAAGGTTCACCAGAGAAAACTCTACGACTATGACTACGACTAGGAAGGGAAGGGGCATCTTTCAGAACTGAGCGGGAAAAGACCAGCCTAAACACACTCAGGTGAGCCTTGGCACCAGGGCTGGACGCTTGTCGTATCCTTCCCTGCAAAGTTCTGTTCACAAAATGAAAACCCCTCCAAGGACAAGTGAGGGGAAAACAAAACACTGGGAGCATTCTTCTCCCAGTAACTCTCAGGTATCACCCCAGATCCAGGCTGCTGTGACCAACTGTTACCACAGGAGAAAGTTTTAATGTCCTGTGGGATCGAGGAGAGATGTGTCACCGATGATTTTTTTTGTCCCGCGTAAGAATGCCAAATTTCAGATGTTTGCAGCAAGGGAGAGAAACTGGCAAGTTGACATTGATTGGACAAAGTGTCGAATTACAAGTAAATTGGCTACCCATTGCCTGATGAATCTCACCGTCTTATCCACCCTTCCCTTACTGCTTACAAAGTAGCGCAAACACAACTCACATTGAGTCCCAGTATCTCGCCTGTCAAAGTGTTACAATCCCTTCCATAGTCCCTGGTTTCAAAAGCAATCCTTTTTCATTTTAGATCAATGTTTTAAAATACTGAAAAATAAAAGGATATTGTCTATATATGCCTCCACCTTTGTATAAGATGAAATTTCAAAAACGTATTTCATCACATGATATTTGACAAACAGTGAAACATGAGACTTACAGCATTGATTCTTCTCCCGGGCGCGCGCACTCTCACACACATACACTGTCTCTCACACACGTGCACGCACACGCACACCCACTCTCTCATGCACATGCACTCACACACACACACACTCTCTCTCTCACCTGCACACATGTGGCACACTCATTCACGCGTGCACATGCACTCACACGCATGCATATACGCACACATGCAAATCTGGCACAATGTTTCAACGTTTCTTAAATCTTGAAAATTATTCCATCATTTTACACAATGCATCTCACTCACATTGCTGGAAAAGAGAATATGAATGATCTTTTACATTAAATGGTTGAACCAACAGACTCCATCTGAATAGTCTTGCATTTTAAGCTTTTCAATAAATGCTAGTGGATTAGGTGCATGTGGATTAATCATTCTTTGTATTGGACACAAGCCTTAAATTGTTTTGAAGAGGCAACAGTAATCCAAAGTTTCTCTTTCTTCTTCACAAAGTATTTCCTCTCATAGTGGTTTAATTTCTTTGAAAAGTACCCCACTGGTTTCTCCATTCCTGATCTGTTGTCCTATGAAAGGACTCCACCTATCCTTAAGTCACCAGCTCCAATAACCATTTAAAGTAGATGGGAAAACTCATTGGTAGCTGCTTATCAGCATTGCATTAAGGTTCTCAAAGACTGCCTGACATCCTGCAGACTGGGACCTCAGCAAGTTATTCTTGCTTTCACAAATTCACTTCTGACTGAATTTATTGTTAAGCTAGCTAAAGAATTGCTTAAATAGGTCTTCTTGTCTCACATGTTCTTTCCATGTTTCACTATATATTGGAACTTCAACTAAATAGACCACACCTTCATGTAATTCACTTCCAACTCTCTGCATCAATGCATCTCATTGTACTTTCTGCATCAAAGCATTTTAATGCACTCTTCATCAATGTGTCTTAAATCTCAAGGTTGCAAGGATAAGCCTAAAAAGCAACGGCAGAGCCAGCTTCATATCAGTGGTGGACAATCTTCTCGAGACGATTATCCAGGATGGAATTAGTAGTGACGTGGAAAATGCCGGCTTGTTTAGGAAAATCCAGTAGGGATTTCTAACGATGAAATTGTGCGTGTCTAACTTGCTGGTGTTTTTTGCAGGGGTGATAGGCTCAGTGTTTTTGATGAGGGTTGGTTACCTTATTTGGCTTGGCGGTCAGCTTGTGATTTTAAACAGTGTGGGCTCGATTCCCACATCAACTGAGGTGACTGTGAAGGTCCCATCTCATTGGCCTTGTCTCTCACCTTGGGTGTGGTGACCCTTCGGTGGAGCTCACCACCAATTCTGGCTCTCTATGAAGACAGCATCCGTGTGGTCCTGCGGACTACAGTGACTTTACCTAGATTTCCAGAAGGTGTTTGATACAGTGCGTCACAAATCTATTGTTGTACATCATGGTATAAAATGATGTAAGTAACAGAGAGTAATAGTGTATATGTTTGGGTTGGAGGAATGTTTTTGGTGGCATTCTCCAGGGATCAGTTTTGGGACCCTTTTTTGACGTATGTTAATACCCCTTTGTGTACAGGGTACAATATCAAAGTGTGGTGATGCTTTGAAATTGAGAGGAGGACAGTGTAGAACAGATGGTGGACGGGATGGATAGCTCAACAGTGAACTTCAGAGAAGGAGGCAATGCATTTTGGTAGGAAGAATATGGACACTTTAATGCGCTGTCTGTTTCGCAGTATCTAAGGGCTGTTGGAGTATCGTAACACTGTCTGGGTCACAGCATCTTAGTGTTCTGTCGGACCATCTTAACTATGTCTGCACGAGAGGCGTAGAGCATCTTAACACTCTGCGGCAGAGCCTTGTAATGCTGTATCTGTGTTGGAGTGTCATAACACTCCGTCTGTGTCAGAACGTCAACACTGTGTACTGCAGCATCGTAACACTGTGTCAGTGCATCTTAACAATGTGTTGGAGTGTCTTAACACTGTGTAGGAGCGTCATAACACGGTCAGTGCATCGTAACACTCTTGCATCGGTGCGTGTTAATACTGTATTGGAGTGTCTTAGCATTCTGTGTCGGAGCATCTCGACACTGTGTCAAAGCAGGTCCACACTCTGCGTTGGAGCATCTTAAGACTGTGTCAGAGCGTCCCAACACTCTGCCTGCATCGAAGTGTCAGAAAGCTCTGTGTTGGAGCTTTATATAACATTCTGTCTGTGTTGGAGCATCGTAACACTATCTGTGTTGGTGGTCTAGACACTCTGTACCCGAAATTCTTAATACTTGGCATCGGAACGTCATAAAACTCTGCATCAGAGTGTCTTAATGCTGTATCGAAGCCTCTTAAGACTGAATTGGAGTGTATTACCACTCAGTCCAAGTGTGGTAACACTCTGCATCAGCACATCTTCTAAAATTGCGTCAGACTATTTTAACACTATCAGTGTCAGAGCATCTTAGCACAGCGTTGGAGCGTTGTACTACTGTGTCAAGAGTTTCATACCACTGTGTCAGAGCATCTTGACACTGTCTGGGTAGGAGCAGCTTAATAACTTGTGGTCAGTCTCCTGGCCGTGTGACTCAGGATGCTGACAGTTTATGAAATATTGTCCTGATGCCAGGTCACTTGCTTTCTTGCTCCCACGCCTCATCCTTCACGCCAGTGCGGCCCATTATCAGAGATGTGACAGCCTGTGCCTGTTTTCCGAAACACATCAATCTAGGAACCAGACGTTCGCAGTTAGCCAAAATGGTCACATCTGACGTCAGGCCGTGCCCCAGACATAGGAAGCTTTTGGATGCTGGGTCGAGGATGTGGTGTCAAACACGAACCTTTCACTTTTCCGGGAAACCGGCATTGACGCCGGGCCCCAAACACGTTTGAAGTTTCGAAGGGACTGTTAACGATTTGTTGAATTACGAGAGGCGATGAGGCAGTGGTGGGGGTGCTGGGCATATACAGTGTCGAGACTATAAGTCTGAAAAACCTCATAAATTAGCGACCAGCTGACTTTGCTGACAGATACCACCGCAGCTTTGAACAGAAAGTCTACAAGAAAAGAACCAGCATTCCACCCTGGCCGCAAAACGATTACCCTGCGGTGGATAGGGAGGGCAGAGGGTAGCTGGCATAAATGGAGACAGAAGAGCAAGAGGCTATGGGATGAGGGTCGGGCTGGAGGTGGGGTGATGGGGGGAGGTAGGTAGTGTGTAAGATGAAACAAACAACAGCCCCACTGCCTCGGGACGGGGCTCTGCAACAGCGATGGGAAAGTAAACGCATCAATAGTTTTTCTTTTCAGAATGTGTGTAGAAATCTAGACGAGATGTTTGATGAGACAGAAAGTATGTGTGTCGGAAAGTCATGTCGAGCCGTTTCCTGGCCGTCTGCCGAAAGGGATTTGTGTTTTTTTTTGTGTGTGTAACATTCCCCTTTTCTAACCCGGCAGATCGTGGTTGCTGTATGACCCAAGAAGCCAACCTCTTTCCAGCTCAGACCACATGCCTGGAAGGAATCTACAGGCCCATAACATAAACACATTCCACGCTAGGCAGCTGTTCAACCAGACTTCCTCTATGCTTTCGGACTTTTGAATAGCCAAGGTCCCCAGGGGTGGGGGAGACCAAAACTAGAGGGGCACAGGTTTAAGGTTAGAGGGGAAAAATTTAATAGGGACCTAAGGGGCAACTTTTCCACCCAGAGGGTGGTGTGTGTATGGAATGAGTTGTCAGAGGAAGTGTTGGAGGCTGGTACAATTACAACATTTAAAAGGCATCTGGATGGCTACATGGATAGGAAGAGTTTAAAGGGATATGGGCCAAATGCTGGCACATGGGACGAGGTTAATTTAGGATATCAGGCCGGCATGGACAAGTTGGACCAAAGGGTCTGTTTCTGTGCTGTACAGCTCTATGACTCTATCAAGCCAATTGGTTCTCCTGAGTGATGATAGAACGAAATAGAGAGCACATACAAAACCCATTCAGCCCATTCAACAAATGACCAACCCCCAGTCTCACGCCTTCTATCTCCCAGCTCTCAGCAGGGAAGTCCCGTTATCTCCTTCTCACACCTCAATTTCACAGAGAGGTTTAAACCTCTCTTTCTCACTTGATGTCCGTACTAGGCCTGTAGGCTCCTCCCTCTGCTCTCTGTCAAAAATGGATTAAAACAAAACGTTTCCCAAACGCCTTTCAGTTCCAAAGAAGACTGGGACTTGGGACTCGAACTGGGACTCGAACCATTAACTCTGTTTCTGTCTCCGCAGACGTTGCCAAACCAATTTTAACCAGTGTTAAGGCGCTCAAGGCTATAGGCCCCCAGTGCTGGAAAGTGGGACTGGTGCAAATTTAATGCCGCTTTGGAGGTACAGACTTGGGGCCCCTTCTACACTGCCATGACCTGCTGAGTTTCTCCAGCGCTGTCCCGTGTTTGGCTCTGCAAAGCGATGGGGAGTCTCTGCCTCCATCACCCTTTCAGGCAGTGAGTTCCAGATCCCTCTGGGTGAGGATATTTTTCTCCCAAGTCCCCTCCAGCCTACCTGCTACACGGTCTAAATCTATTCCCGGGAGCCTGGAGCACGCTCTGGGGAATAGGGGCCGGCCATTTTCGGGACTGAGACGAAGAGAAACGTGTTCACTAGGAGGTGGGGAGGGGGGCATTGTGAATCTGTGGAATCTCCTCCACCGATGCTCGCTGGTTGCGTGTGTTCGAGCCGAGAGAATTCTTAGACACTGAGGGAATCCGCAGAGAGCAGACAGGGAAAGTCAAGGTGATGCTCAAGACAGGGACACGCTCACACTGATCCTTGGTGCAGGGTTTGATGGGCTGAATGGCCTTCTCCTGCTCCTGTCTCTCGGGCTCCATTCGCTCGCAGCCAAGCTGTAACTTCCTCGCTACTCACAAGGACTTTGGCTGCTTCAACTGGGGAGACCTCAAATGATAAAACAGGGATCTGAAAGCAGTAAAAACTGGGTTCAGATAGGATGCAGAGATGGTGAAATGGGCAGGTACTATTTGTAGTTTAACCCCCTCCCCCAACCCCCAGAAGGATGGACTGACTCCTTACAGCAGGAAGAATGATGGGCAGCAACGTCTGATGATGGGTCAAAGGCGGTTCGGAATGGAGGGTTCTGAGGGCTGTGTTTGAACAAAGCCTTGAGCTTAGGCCAGCGAGCTAAGAAGCCTGTTTGTAATAAGTTATCCAGGGGTTTTTATTTTTGTTAATTGTCAAGTACCGCAGCAAGGATGTTCTTGTGACCCTTTAGAAAATTCAGATGCAGCTCAGCATGTGATAAAGGAACAAGACTAGGCCACTCGGCCCTTCAAGCCTGTTCCACCATTCAAGAAGGTGGTGGCTGATCTGATTTTAACCTCAACTCTACATTCCTGCATACTCCCAATCATCCTTCGCCCCCTTGCTCATCAAGAATCCATCTACCTCAGCCTTTAAAGTATTGAAAGATTCTGTACCCACTGCCTTTTGAGGAAGAGGATTCAAAATGCAGCCCTCAGAGAGAAAAAAAAGTTTCCTCATCTCTGTTTTAAATGGGCACCCCCTTATTTTTAAACTTTGACCCCAGTTCTAGATTCTCCCATAAGAGGAAACATCCTTTCAGCATCCACTTGGTCAAGTAGAACATAGAACATATAGAACTTAGAACAGTACAGGCCCTTCAGCCCACGATGTTGTGCCGAACTTTTACCCTAAACCTAAGGTCTGTCTAACCTCCACTCCTACCTTATACAATCATCCATATGCCTATCTAATAGCCGCTTAAATGCCGCTAATGAGGCCAACTCCACTACCCTCTCCGGCAATGCATTCCACGCCCCTACCATTCTCTGAGTAAAGAACCTACCTCTGACGTCTCCCCTATGTCTACCTCCACTCACCTTAAAACTATGCCCCCTCATAATAGCTACCTCCACCCTAGGAAAAAGTCTCTGGCTGTCCACTCTGTTATACCTCTGATCATTTTGTACACCTGTATCAAGTCACCTCTCATACTTCGTCGTTCTCAAGAGAAAAGCCCTAGCTCTCTCACCCTTTCCTCGTAAGACCTTCCCTCCATTCCAGGCAACATCCTGGTAAATCTCCTCTGCACCTTTTCCAATGCTTCCACATCTTTCTTGTTAAGTCCCCTCACGATCTTGTGTGTTTCAATTAAGTCAATTCTGACTCTTCTAAACTCCAGATGACAGAGGATTAGTCTGTATAGCCTTCCCTCATAAGGAAATCTGCTTATTCCAGGAATTAGTGTAGGAAACTTCCATTGTGTTAACAATCTTTGCTATTTACGGTGACCAGTCCTGTACACATTACTCGAGATCCCAACTGGATTTAGTTATGGATCACTGTTACTACACTGTGGGCAGGACATCAATGTCTTGGAGAGAGTGAGAGGCAGGGATTGACTGGAACAGCATCAGGGATAAGGGATAGTAAGAACTGCCGATGCTGGACTCTGAGATAACACAGTGTAGAGCTGGAGGAACACAGCAGGCCAGGCAGCATCAGAGGAGCAGGAAAGCTGATGTTTCGGGTCGGGATCCATCTCCAGAAAAAGAATCTCGACCCAAAACGTCAACTTTCCTGCTCCTCTAATGCTGCCTGGCCTGCTGTGTTCCTCCAGCTCCACACTGTGTATTCAGGGATAAGGGACTTCAGTGAGTGAGAGAGACCGAAGAAGCTGGGAGAGAAGTAGATATCATTGAGGTGTTCAGAACCGTGAAGGGATTTGAGAGAGTAAATATGGAAAATTATGGAGAAATTGTTTCCAGTGGAAGATCAGTAACCAGACAGACACAGACGAAAGGTGATTGGCAAAAAAGATCAGAAGGAAAGGAGGCTTTTGAAAAAAAAACATTACAGCTAGTGGCTGTGAACGGGAACATAATGATTCAATGGAGACTGAATCAATTCGATAAACATCAAAGGTTATAAATTGATGGTGGAAGAACAGGGTTAGAAAGTGGGACAAGTTGAAGCGTTTCAAACATCCCAGTGGGGAGACCAAGTGGATTCCTTCTGGGCAAGTTCACTCAAACGAGGCACTCTGCAATTTCAGAGACAACACAGTGTGGAGCTGGAGGAACACAACAGGCCAGGCAGCATCAGGGGAGCAGGAAAGCTGACGTTTCGGGTCGGGACCCTTGAGCTCCACACTGTGTTATCTCCGACTCCAGCATCGGCGGTTCCTAATTAACTCTGCAATATCAGGTGGGTACCCGTTAAGAAAAGGAGGGCGTTGCTGTGCATGGTTGAGCCTGCTCTTGCTAACAGCACTGTTTCCCCCAGCAGTCTCCCCCACAGCGACCTCCTGTGCTCCAGGCATTATTCCATCAGCTTGCTTCTGCCGTGCAGTGCCTCACCATCACTGCCCTACCCCAACCCAACCCTGAGTCCATCGAAACTCCATCCCTCAGCTGGGCAAATTCTCACACCTGACCCGCCACATTCTCAGGAATCTGGAGCAGGCGTCTCAGTAAAACCTGCTCGGATTTTTATGTTGACATTTCTATACAGCCTCATAAGTCTCCACACATTTCTCCAGAGAATGTCTTTCTAAGTCAAAACTCTGTACTGACCCTCTGACTGCCACAGTGTTATGCAGAGTGCCCCAGTATGAGAGGGTCACAGGGCTGGTAAGGATTGCTCCTGTATCAGATGTTTTTGTCCTCTAGGTGGTCAGGAGACCCTCTGATCCTTAAAGTTTGTTGAAGTAATTTTCTTTACATTTATGTCACAGACATTGGGTGTAGCAGCTAATACTGGTGTTTCTGCTCTGGATGAGTTTCTTCTTAAAAAAAAAACCCTCTCATCTCACCCATCACCATCTCCCTCTCTTCCTTTCTTCTTCATGTGTATATATCCAGCTTCCCTTTAAACACATCAATAGTATTTACCTCAGCCACTGCCTGTGAATGTAAGTTTCACATTCTCACGCTCTCTGGAGGCAGAAGCTTCTGCTCAAATTCCATCGGATTTCCGGTGACGAGCTTTCCAATTATGCTGTTGAGCTTTGGTCTGCCCTGAAACTGAGAAACATATCCATGATTACTCTGTCAAACCCTGTGTCACTGTCTTGAATAATTAATCACAATTTTTAGATTGTCAGCTTACGTGTCAGCTTAAACAGAATGGTTCAGAAGAGGTCACACCACATTCAGAGTGTCAACTCTTGTTTGTCTCTCGGTTGGCTCTTGTTTGTCTCTCGGTTGGCTCTTGTTTGTCTCTCCGTTGATGCTGCCAGGCCTGCTGTGTTTCTCCAGCACTTTCTGTATTTGTCTCAGGCTCCCATCGGTGGCAGCATTTTGCTCATATGCCAAGCACCATCTCCTGCCTACACAAACCATCACCTGGTGGTCAGGTTTCCTACAGGCACTGAGGTCAATCTCTTAACAAGCTTTTTCACACCCACAACTGAGCACAACTGTACACAGTGACTCCCAGTGTGATACAAAGACCGGAACTGTAAACAGTGATTCCCAGTGTAATACAGAGACTGGAACTGTACACAGTGACTCCCAGTGTGATACAGAGACAGGAACTGTACACAATGACTCCCAGTGTGATACAGAGACAGGAACTGTACACAGTGACTCCCAGTGTGATACAGAAACCGGGCTGTACACAGTGACTCCCAGTGTGATACAGAGACTGGAACTGTACACAGGGACTCCCAGTGTGATACAGAGACAGGAACTGTACACAGTGATTCCCAGTGTGATACAGAGACAGGAACTGTACACAGTGACTCCCAGTGTGAT
>NC_063379.1:3452338-3454912 GCF_021869965.1 Rhincodon typus | reverse complement strand
ATACAGAGACCGGAACTGTACACAGTGACTCCCAGTGTGTGATACAGAGACTGGAACTGTACACAGTGACTCCCAGTGTGATACAGAGACCGGAACTGTACACTGTGACTCCCAGTGAGATACAGAGACCTGAACTGTACACAGTGACTCCCAGTGAGATACAGAGGCAGGAACTATATACAGTGACTTCCAGTGTGATACAGAGACCGGGACCTGTATACAGTGACTCCCTGTGTGTGATACAGAGACCGGAAATGTACACAGTGACTCCCAGTGTGATACAGAGAGACTGGGACTGTACACAGTGACTCCCAGTGTGATACAGAGACAGGAACTGTACACAGTGACTCCCAGTGTGATACAGAGACCAGGACACTACACGGTGAATCTCAGTGTGATACAGAGACAGGAACTGTACACAGTGACTCCCAGTGAGATACAGAGACTGGAACTGTACACAGTGACTCCCAGTGTGATACAGAGACAGTAACTGTACACAGTGACTCCCAGTGTGATAGTGACTGGGACTGTACACAGTGACTCCCAGTGTGATACAGACACTGGAACTGTACACAGTGACTCCCAGTGTGATACAGAGCTAGATACAGGAACTCCCAGTGTGATATGCTATCTGAACACTAATCTCTATGGAGACCAGTGAAAGGTGCCTGTGTGGAATATGCTGTATAGTCATGTGAACATAGGGTCACAGAACAAGCGTAGGCCACTTGGCCCTTCAAGCCTGCTCCTGCATTCAATATTTTAACCTTAACTCCACTTTCCTGTGTATCACTTGACCACCTTCTGTTCTTGGTGATCTATGTACCTCCGTCTTAAAAAGATTTAAAGATTCTTTATTCACCTCCTTTTGAGGAAGAGCATTCCAACGACTGTCAGCCCTCAAAGTATTCCTCATCTCTGTTTTAAATAGGTGCTATCCTATTTTTAAACTATAATCCCTTGTTCTAGATCCTTTTATGAGAGGAAACATCCTTTCAAAACCCACCTGATCGAGTCCCCTCAGAATCTTAGCTGTTTCAATTCTGTCATCTCTGACTCTTCTAAACTCCAGGGGACACAGATTTGGCCTGTCTAGCCTTACCCCATAAGGCAATCTGCTCATTTAAGGTATTTGTCTGGCTAACCTTCTTTGAACTGAATCCAAGACAGTAACATCCTTCTGCGACCAGTACTGTACACCATACATCAGGTATGGCCTCACCAATATCCTGTATATCTGAAGCATAACCTCCTTACTCTTGCATTCAATTTCTCTGGCAATGAACCATAACGTCTTATTGGCTTTCAAAGTTTTGGCAAAGATCTGTAGCTCGGGTTGTGGGTAAGATTGTTGACTTGCTCACCAAGCTGGCTCATTCTTGTCACCATACTAGGTGAAATCATCAGCGGAAACTCCGATGAAGCAGAGTACTCACCATAACGGACCGGACAGTGTAAATTCCAAGCGGAGTAGAATAATATCGCTACCTCGGAAGCTCCACTGATGATGTTACCTAGCATGGGTGATGAAACATCTGAACAAGAACAAACCAGCTTGGTGAGCAAGTTAATAACCTCATCCCACTGGATTTTCCTGATTACTTGCTGCACCTGTATATTAACCTTCTGAGATTCGCACACACTTGGAGACAGAAATCTCTCTGCATCTCAGAGTTCTGCAACCTCTCACCATAACATGCTTCTTTTCCACTCTTTCTGTCAAAATGGATGGTTTCACACTTTCCCACATTCCACTCCAATTGCCAAATCTTTGCTGGCTGTTTTAATGTATCTACAACTGTTTGTAGCCTCTTTCTGTCCACTCACAACTCAATTTCCAATCCTATCTTTGTGTCATCAACAAATTCAGCAACCAGAGGTTTGGTCCCTTTATCTGGATCATTTATAATAAATTCTCATGAGCTGAGGCCCCAGTACTGACCCTTTAGACACACCACTGGTGAGTTGCTTTCTGTAGACTTTCAATTTGAAATGTTTGTTCTCATGCTGAAAGCCTGACATGGGTAAGTGTGCTATAGACATGAATCTTTGGAAAAGGCAGTGGAGTAGTAATCAGTGGTTCAAGCTAATGCTTTGTGGGTGTGGGTTCAAATCCCATCATGGTCACTGGTGAAATTTAAACTAATAATAAGTCTAGAATTGAAAGCTAAGATCACTTGTACCATGCGGTTGACACAT
The DNA here is from genome assembly GCF_021869965.1 of Rhincodon typus. Classification (NCBI taxonomy): domain Eukaryota; kingdom Metazoa; phylum Chordata; class Chondrichthyes; order Orectolobiformes; family Rhincodontidae; genus Rhincodon; species Rhincodon typus. Next base: position 3,452,713 of record NC_063379.1, on the reverse strand, counting down.
TTTTTACACAGGCTCAGTGGTTAGCACTGCTGCTTCACAGTGCCAGGGACCCGGTTCGATCCCACCCTCAGGCGATTGTCTGTGTAGAGTTGGCACATTCTCCCTGTGTCTGCGTGGGTTTCCTCCGGGTGCTCCGGTTTCCTCCCACAGTCCAAAGATGTGCAGGTTAGGGTGGGTTGGCCGTGCTAAATTGTCCCGTAATGCTCAGGGATGTGCAGGTTAGGGTGGGTTGGCCGTGCTAAATTGTCCCGTAGTGCCCAGGGATGTGCAGGTTAGGGTGGATTGGCCGTGCTATATTGTCCCGTAGTGCCCAGGGATGTGCAGGTTAGGGTGGATTGGCCGTGCTATATTGTCCCGTAGTGCCCAGGGATGTGC
>NC_063379.1:3401124-3451838 GCF_021869965.1 Rhincodon typus | reverse complement strand
CTCGGTCCGCCCCGGCCTCCCGGAGGAACCAGAGGAAAAGGAAGATCCCGGACTCCGCCGCCATCACCCCGCTTCGTCAACCGCCGGCGACAACTTTAATACCACCGTCAGTGGTGCCGGCGCGCATGCGCGAGCTGTGGCGCATCGCTTTACACTTCGGTCTGCGGAGCCGCCACAGCTCGGAGGAACCTGGTTCGATTCCCCTGCTTGCCCCTCATTCCCCACCACGGTTGGACAAGGTCACAAATCACACTGGGATCCAGGGCTTCCAGTCCTGCTGAACACTCACTGGCCTGAAACCGTTAACTCTGCATTCTTCCCATGGAATTTCTAGTTTGGCTCCGGTGTGGCTGTTGTGTTCATGGACCATCGTTCTCTTTTTTCTGTGTGGTGTATTCTCCCAGAGCCGACTGTGTTTAGCTGTACCCCATTTAGAATCATGGACTCCCTACAGTGTGGAAGTAGGCCAGTGAAACTGGTGGAGAAACTCAGAAGGTCTTGCTGCAGCTGTGAATGGAAAGCAGAGTTAACCTCCTTCAGAGCTTTCAGGCAATGATACGATCGGCCTTCACAGTGAGAAGATTTGAGTACATGGCGCCTCATTACAGGAAAGATGTGGAAGCATTGGAAAAGGTGCAGAGGAGGTTTACCAGGATGTTGCCTGGAATGGAGCGAAGGTCTTACAAGGAAAGGTTGAGAGAGCTAGGGCTTTGCTCTTTAGAACGACAAAGGATGAGAGGTGACTTGATAGAGGTGTACAAAATGATCAGAGGTATAGATAGAGGGGACAGCCAGAGACTTTTTCCTAGGGTGGAGGTAGCTATGACGAGGGGGGCATAGTTTTAAAGTGAGTGGAGGTAGATATAGGGGAGACGTCAGAGGTAGGTTCTTTACTCAGAGAGTGGTCGGGGCATGGAATGCATTGCTGGAGAGGGTAATGGAGTCGGCCTCATTAGGGGCATTTAAGCGGCTATTAGATAGGCATATGGATGATAGTATAAGGTAGGGGTGGAAGTTAGATAGACCTTAGGTTTATGGTAAAAGTTTGGCACAACATCGAGGGCCGAAGGGCCTGTACTGTGCTGTATTGTTCCATGTTCTGTGTTCTACAGGAACAGGGATGTTTTTGCTGTAATTATACAGTTCCTTGGTGAGACCCCACCCGGAGTATTGTGTGCAGGTTGGGTCTCCCTTATCTGAGAAAGAATGTTTAGGCAACAGAGGAAGTGCAGTGAAGGTTTACCATACTGATTCCTGGGATGGCAGGAGTGATGCATGAATGGAACTTGGATTACAGGTGATTGGGATATGAATATAGGACGTGTGGTTAGTAAGTTTGCAGATGACACCAAAATTGGAGGCGTAGTGGACAGTGAAGAAGGTTACCTCATGGTACAAGGGGACCTTGATCCAATGGGCTGAGGAGTGGCAGACAGAGTTTAATTCAGCTAAATGTGAGGTGTTGCATTTTGGAAAGGCAAATCAGGGCAGGACTTATACTCTTAATGGTAAGATCCTGAGGTTTGTTGCTGAACAGAAAGACCTTGGAATGCAGGTGCATTGTTCCTTGAAAGTGGAGCTGCAGGTAGACGGGATAGTTAAGGAGGCGTTTGGTATGCTTGCCTTTATTGGTAAGTGCTTTGAGTATAGGAATAAAAACCGAAAGAACTGTGGATGCTGGAAATCAGAAAAAAAACCCAGAAATTGATGGTAGCTCAGTTCTGAGGAAGGGTTACTCGACCTGAAACGTGAACTCTGATTTCTCTCCACAGATGCTGCCAGACCTGCTGAGCTTTTCCAGCAATTACTGTTTGTGTTTGTGACGTTGAGTAGAGGAGTTGGGAGGTCATGTTGCAGCTGTACAGGACATTGATGCGGCCACTTTTAGAATACTGTGTATAATTCTAGTTGCCCCGCCATAGGAAGGATGTTGTTAAACTTGAGAGGGTGCAGAAAAATGAACATGGATGCTGCCAGAACAGGAGGGTTTGAGCTTTAGGGAGAGGCTGAATAGGCTGGGGCTATTTTCCCTGGAATGTCGGAGGCTGAGGGGTGACCTTATAGAGGTTTATAAAATCATGAGGGGTGTGGATAGAGTGAATAGCCAAGGTGTTTTACCAAAGGTGAGGGAGTCCAGAACTAGAGGGCATAGGTTTAAGATGAGACGAGAAAGATTTAAAAGGGATCCAAGGGGTAATTTTTTCATGCAGAAGGTGGTGCGTGTATGGAATGAGCTGCCAGAGGAAGTGGTGGAGGCTGGTACAATTCAATATTTAAAAGGCATCTGGATGGGGACATGAATAGGAAGGGATATGGACCAAATGCTGGCAAATAGGACTAGGTCAAATTGAGATGTCTGATCGGTGTGGATGAGTTGGACTGAAGGGTCTGTTTCCATGTTCTATGACTCTATAGTTAGGACTATATTCTCTGTAATTTAGAAGAATGATGGGAGGTGGTGGGGGTGGGATCTCATAGAAACCTGTAACAGGACTAGACAGGGTAAATGTAAGAATGAAGTTCCGGATAATTGGTGAGTCTGGAACCAAGGGTCACAGTTTAAGGAGACACAATAAAATAGTTAGAACTGAGATGAGAAATTCTTCACCCACACAGCGGTGAGCCAGTGGAATTCTCTCATTTAAAACATTAGACCATAATATTGAATATTTTCAAGAAGGCGTGAGATAGACTATTTAGGGCTAAAAGAAATTATCAGTGTAGGGGTAAAAACAGTGACTGGGCACTGAGTTAGCTGATCACCCATGATCGTTTTCAATGACTCAGCAGCCAATGTAGATGAGTATGCCACTACTGTTACAGACTTCATTAGCAACTGTGAGATACTGTGACTTTAAGAAGTTATTATGTCCTGTTTCTTTTTGAATAGAGGTTGTCAGGCAGAGGTGATGAGCAGTCTACCAGACCCTCTGGAGTAAATAGCTTGTGAGGCCTTGGTTTTTTTTGTAATAGCCTGAATGGCTGTGACCAGCTCTGACAAATCAAGCTTTCTGGCTTTTTAGGTTTGGCTTTAAGCAGAAGCAATTGGAGTCTCAACAGAGTTGGAAGCTTCAGTGAATGTCTCCTGGCTGCTACTCTGAATTTTCTCTCTATGTTTTTTTTTCCTCATGGATTGGAGAACTGCATGTGAGAATCTGTGTCTGAATTTACTGTTTTGCCTAGGGATGTGGTTATGGGATGTTACTACATTGGAACAGTTAATTAGTAATAGGTACTGCGTCTATTATTCTGTTAAGTTTTCTATTGGTTAAGTTATTCTAAGTTCTTTTTCTTTGTTTGTATTTTAACTGATAATGTGTGAATAAAGTGTGTTTTGCTTAACATTGAGTAGTTTGAACAGTTGTATTGCATCTGGAACACAGAGCTTCACATTTACCTTTAAAATAAGAAAACGTTAGGGTCTAGGTTGCCTTCTTAAAATATTTTGAAGGGGTCTTGTCTGGTCCATAACACAAGTGCGTAGAGGACTGTGTGCCAAAGAAGTCAATCTGAATGTTCCCGGAATATAGGAAAGAGAGAGCGCTTGGTGACAGTGCAAAGATAACAGTCTCTCCCTCAACGTCAGCAAAACAAAAAGAGCTGATCATTGACTTAGGAGACCATGGATGAGCCGGGGGATCCATGTGTAGCGCTCAAGTCAGATGACCCGACCTTTACAGGAAATCCAGATATGACCTCCATAAGGCCATTAGAGATGCCAAGGGGCAATACCAGTCTAAGCTAAAGACCCAGACTAACCACACAGACTCCTGTCGTTTGTGGCAAGGCCTACAAGATATAACTTGAGCTACAAAGTGAAGCAGAGCAGTATAGCGGACAAAAATCATCCCTCCCTGATGTGCTCAATGGTTTTCTTACGCTCAGCTCAAACAGAAGGTCAGCGAAATGGTGTCACCTGACCCGCCAGCCTTGGATGCTCCTGTTCCTTCTGCCAACACCACAGACATCAGATTTTTTAAGGATGAACCCACAGAAAGCAACTGGCCCAGGTGGTGTCCCTGGCCATGCGCTCAGATCCTGTGCAGACCAACTGGCCGGAGTATTCGTTGATATCTTTAGCTTCTCCTTACCAGCATCTGAAGTCCCAACCTGCTTCAACAAGACCACCATCATCCTGGTACCAAACACATGCAACATGCCTCAATGACTACCGCCTAGTGGCTCTGACCTCCATTATTATGAAGTGCTTCAAGAGGTTAGTCATGCCTTACATCAGCTCTAGCCTCCCAGCATGCCTTGATCCCTTTGCAACTCTCCCACTGTCGCAACATGTCCAAGGCAGATGCCATGTCCCCGGCCCTACACTCATCCCTGGAACATCTGGATAACAAGGATACCTACGTCAGGCTCCTAATTATTGACTGCAGCTCCGCCTTCAACACTATAATTCCAATCAAACTAATCTCTAAACTCCGAGACCTAGGTCTCCGTTTTGCTCTCTGCAACTGGATCCTTGACCTCCTGATCCACAGACTGCAGTCTGTGAGATGGATATCAGCACCTCCTCCACAATGATCCTCAACACCACAACCCAGCAAGGCTGTGTACTCAGCCCCTTACTATACTCCCCATACACTCATGACTGTACGACCAAATTTCGTCCTAATTCCATCTACAACTTCGCTGACCATGCCACCATTGTAGGCTGGATCTCAAAACAATGACAAGACAGAATACAGGAAAGGGAGAGAGTGCTTAGTGGCATGGTGCAAAAATAACAGACTCTCCCTCAACGTCAGCAAAACAAAAAGAGCTGATCATTGACTTCAGGAAGCAAGGTGGAGGGCACACCCTGTCTATATCAATGGCGCCGATATATGGATGGTCAAAGACGTCAAATTCCCAGGTTTAAGGATTACCAACAATTTGTCCTAGTTTAATTAGGGATAGTCAGCACGGCTTCGTGCGAAGCTGGTCATGTCTTACTAACTTGATTGAATTTTTCAAGGAGGTGACGAAGGTGATTGATGAGGGTAGAGCAGTGGATGTTATCTACATGGACTTTAGTAAGGCTCTCAACAAGGCCCTGCATGGTAGGCTCAGCATGAAGATTAAGATGCATGGGATCCATGGTGACTTGGCCGCATGGGTTCAGAACCAGCTTGCCCATAGAAGGCAGAGGGTAGTGGTGCAAGAGTGTTTTTCAGGTTGGAGTCCGTGACTCGTGGTTTTCTGCAGGGATCCGTACTGGGACTCTGCAGTTTGTGATATATATAAATGACTCAGGTGAAAATGTAGATGGGTGGGTAAATAAGTTTGCAGACGACACAAACATCCATGGATTTTTGGTATTGTAGAAGGTTGTCATGGATATAGATCAGTTGCAGATATGGACGGAAAAATGGCAGATGGGATTCAATCCGGATAAGTGTGAGGTGCTGCACTTTGGGAGATGAAGGAAAAACAGTTAAGGAAAAATGTTAAGGAAAAATATACAGTTAATGGCAGGACCTTGAACAGCACTGATGTACAGAGGGATCTTGGGGTTCAAGTCCATAGCTCCCTTAAAGTGATCACACAAGTAGATAGGGTGGTAGAGAAGATGTATGGCATGCTTGCTTTTATTGGTCGGAGAATTGAGTACAGGAGAGTCAGGATGTCATGTTGCAGCTTTGTTAGACAACACTAAGAGTATTGCTTTCATTTCTGGTCGCCACATTACAGGAAGGATGTGGAGGCTTTGGAGAGGGTGCAGAAAAGGTTTACCAGGATGCTGCCTCAATTACAGGGTATGAGCTACAGAGAGAGGCTAGAAAATTCAGGTTGTTTTCTCTGGAGTGGTGGAGGCTGAAGGGAGACTTGATGAAAGTCTATAAAATTATGACAAGCAGAGATAGGGTTGATGGTCAGTTTCCCAGCATTAAAAAGCCTAATACTAAGTGGCATGCATTTAAGGTGAGAGGGAGAAAGTTCAAAGGAGATGTAAAGGGCACGTTCTTTACACAGTGAGTGGTAGGGGTCTGGAACATGCTGCCAGGGGTGGTGGTGGAGGCAGATACGATCAGGGCGTTTAAGGGGCTTTTAGATAAGCACATGAATATGCAAGAAATGGAAGGATACAGACCAAGGGCAGGCAGAAAGATTTAATTTAATTTGGCATCATGTTTGGCACAACATCGTGGGCCAAAGAGCCCGTTCCTGTGCCGTACGTCTATCCACATTGATACTACGGTCAGGATAGCACAACAACACCACTACTTCCTCAGGAGGCTCAGGAAACTCAGCATTTCCATAAAGACTCCTACCAAATTTTATATGTGCACCAGACAAAGCATCCTATCCGGATGCATCATGGCTTGGTATGGTAACTGTTCTGCCCAGGACCAACAGAAACTACAGAGAGTTGTGAACACAGCCCAGACCATCGTGCAAGCCAACCTTCCGTCCATTGACTCCATCAATACTTATGGTTACCTCAGAAAGGCATCCAACATCATCCCAGACTCCTCTGCTGTCTCCTTAAAACAATTTAGATAACTCTGACCAGAATGTTATGAATGTATTTTCCCAGGTGCCCACAATACTGAAGTGGTCAAGTCACTACGAACAGTACCAGTGCAAAACAATCCCAACTTTATTAGGAAACAAGTTACAATAAGCTTTAACACTAAACATACTATCGCTAATCCTAAAAACAAAAAAAAAATGCTGGAGATCACAGTGGGTCAGGCAGCATCCATGGAGAAAGGGCAAGCTAACATTTCGAGTCTAGATGACTCTGCATTAGGGCTGACATGAATGTGGAGGGGACGGCATTTCCTATATTAGTGTGGGTGTGGAGTGCTGGGGGAGAAAGTCTGCTGATGGTTTAGATTAAATGATCAGAATGTGAGAATGGCGGAACAATGGTGTGTCTAACTGCCAGACTGGCGTGGGGGGGAGAGAGGACATGGTGACAGAGAATGCAACAAGTAAAGCTAAAAGAAAGGGAGGAAATGGGAGTGAGTTCACAATCTGAAGGTGTTGAACTCCTTCCTGTAAAGTGCCCAGTCTGAAGATGAGATGTTGTTCCTCCAGTCCTCGCTGTGATTCGCTGGAACATTGCCGCATACCGAGGACAGACAAGTGGACGTCCAAGCAGGATGCTATGGGAAGGCCGAGGTCATGATTGGGCATGGACCGGAGGGGTTCTGCAAAGCGGTCACCTAAAGTCTGTGTTTGGTTTCTCCGATGTAGAGTAGGCCACATTGTGTGCAGCAAATGCAATGGGCCAGATTTGAGGGGGTACAGGCGAAATGCTGCTTCACCTGGAAAGACTGCTTCCCTTCGTCCACCTCCAGTATTCACCCTCCAATGGGACCCCTTTCTCAGGCCTCTTACCTGCCCTTGCTCATTTCATTGAAGACAGTCTGTGTGACATTGACCATCTCAATTTCTCTGCTCCTCTCACCCACTGTAACCTGTCTTCTTCTAAAATGGCCGCACTTCGCTTTCTTAGGTCCAACCCTAACTTTATCATCAAACCTGCTGACAAGGGTGGTGCCGTTGTATTCTGGCGCACTGAACGTTACCTTGCAGAGGCTCAATGCCAACTCTCAGACACATCTTCCTGGACCATGACCCCACATCTGAACATCAGGACATTGTTGTCACCATCCTAATTACCTCCGGAGATCTACCCCTCCCTGCTGCCTCCAACTTGACAGTTTCCAAACTCCAGACAGCCCACTTCTACCCCCTTCCGAAAATCCAGAAATGAGACTATCCCAGGAGGCCCATCATATAGGCCTGTTTCTGTCCCACCGAGCTCATTTCCTCCCACTATGACTCCATCTTCTCTCCACTTATTCAGACCCTGCCCACCTACATCCGCAATTTCTCTGATACCCTCTGCCATATTGAGAATTCCCAGTTCCCCGGATCTAACTGCCTCCTGTTCATCATGGATGTCCAATCCCTCTATACCTCCATTCCCCATCAGGATGGTCTGAGAGCTGTCAGCTTCTTCCTTGACCAGAGGCCTGAACAATCCCCATCCATCACCACTTCCCTCCGCTTAGCTGAACAATTTCTCCTTTAATTCATCTCACTTCTGCCAAGTCAAACGAGTGGCTATGGGCACCTGTATGAGTCCCAGTTGTGCTTGCCTTTTTGTGGGGTATGTGGAACAATTTTGCTCCAGTCCCACAACCCTTTTCTCGGCACATCAATGACTGTTTCAGTGCCGCTTCATGTTCTCTCCTGGACCTTGAAAAATTTGTTAATTTTGCCTCCAATTTCCGCCCCTCTGTAAACTTCACATGGTCCATCTCCAGCACTTCCCTTCCTTTCTTTAACCTGTCTCCATTCTGGGGAATACACTGTCCACTGCCAGCCTATGTCATATCTGTTCTGATGCTGCCTTCCAAAACAGCGCTATTGTCATGGCTTTCTTTTTCCATGACCGCGGTTTCCCACCCACTGTGGTTGACAGAATCTTCAACCACATCCGATCTATCACCCATGCTTCTGGCCTTCCCCCTTTCCATCACTCACTGCAGCAAGATTGGGTCCCCCCTGTCCTCACTATTCATCCTACCAGCCTCTGCATTCAAAGGATCATCCTCCACCATTTCAGACAACTCCAGCACAGAACTCCTCCACTAAACACATCTTCACCGGACCACCCACCCCGTCTGCATTTCACAGAAGCTGTTCCCTCCAGGGAGCCCTAGTCTATTCCTCGATGACCACCAACACCACAATATCTGGAATTAAGAATCTAATGATGACTGTGAATCCATTGTTGATTGTTGGAAAAACCCATCTGGTTCACTAACGGCCTTTAGGGAAAGAAACTGCCATCTTTACCTGGTCTGGCCTACATGTGACTCCAGACCCACAGCAATGTGGTTGACTCTTAACTGCCCTCTGGGCAATTAGGGATGGGCAATAAATGCTGCCTAGCCAGTGACGCCCTCATCCCATGAATGAATAAAGGAAAAAAAAATTAGCCAAGTCAAGGTGACCGGTGACACTCCTGTCGTGAGCTGTGGCTTTATCATTAAGGAGTTCCTTTCTCTTTTGTCTATTAACTGTTGGTCTGGGTTTTCCCCTCATATTTCCCTGTCCCTTGTCCTGCAGGGACGTCCATCATCCTGCAAGCCAGGTGGGAATATAATCGTTTTAATGGGGAAGGACACTGTTCTGGTAACTGTGTCCCTGATACATCTGTTACAATTGGTATTAGTTACATAGTCTACTTACACGAGGCTTCCCTCTACCATGTACTCATTCTCAGAGAGACCCCACGAATCGTCTGTGACCCCAAAGCTCATATAGCGCAATGTGGAACTTCCAACGGGTTTCCTATACACCATGAACTGATTGTTACACCCGAATACCACCGATTTTGCAGGCTGGACCAAGAGTATACCATCCACACACTCTGTGGGCTTCTGGTGGGTCATACCACAGGTATCCTAGGTACGTCGTTTTCCATTGTGCCTGCACTACATTTTTGGCTGCAGTCATTGCAATGATACAAAATAAACAATAAATGCTCTGTAAGGGTCAGATCGATGTCTTGGGGTAGTCGCTCCAATGCGCTTCCTAAAAGGAGAACAAGAGTTATTTCTGTAAATATCTTGGTCCTATATCCAACACTGTGTTCTACATAACATTTTAAAATGATTAAAATTTCCAATTGTAACCCATTCCTGGCCCCTTTTCTAAAATGAAAACAAAAGGGGTAATAGAGTAAATGTGCCCCAGGTGCAGGATGTGGAGAGTCACATTGTCATCCAGTGCGCAAATGGATGTTTAGTGGGGGCAGAAGCTGTTCCTGTTGAGCTACCGTGTGCACTCATGTGGCTGGGCAGCTTAAAAAGCTATATCCATTACGGGGCCATCCCTGTCATCCTCAATGTGTAAGCCACAGCCTGTTTTCACTCCAGCTTTTGCTGCCACGATGGTACCCTGGCTGTTGGCACCCTTATTCCAGATTTCCCATTGCCAGGTTAGACTCTAAGGTGCCCAGCAGTCCTGGGCCAGTTCAGTCACCATTATAGCACTGATTGGGATTTGGCATTCATTTGTGGGAGCTCTCGTCTTCTGGTGGCAGGGGACTTGTATGGAGGGGGGAGTGTGTCTGGGCTGAATTCCTGCCCCTTCCTTTGCTCCTCCAGTTTGGGAGGGGGGAGCTGTAAGAAGTCTGGACCATGCTATGCGGACTAATTATCAGGATGACTGCTGCACCCTTAACGTTTTGGTGAATAGTTTGGTTAATACTGCATACACTTCTTGTTGATGGTACGCACTGCTGCTACTCAGCGTTGGTAGTGGATGCAATGGATGTGGTGCTAATCAAGTGAGCTGCATTGTCCTGCATGGTATCCAGCTTCTTGAGAATACTTTTAGAACACCGAGTTCAATTCTGGTCTCCCTGCTATAGGAAATATGCTGTTAAACTTGGAAGGTTCTGAAAAGATCTTTAAGGATGTTGCCAGGCTTGGAGGGTTTGAGCTAAAGGGAGAGGCTGAATAGGCTGGGGCTATTTTCCCTGGAGTGTCGGAGGCTGTTGGGTGACCTTATAGAGGTTTATCAAATCATGAAGGACATGGTTTTGGTGAATAGTCAAGATCTTTTTCCCAGGGGAGTCCAAAATTAGAAGGCATAGGTTTAAAGTGAGAGGGGACCTGAAGGGCAACATTTTCACGCAGAGGGTGGTGCGTGTATGGAACGAGCTGCCCGAGGAAGTGGTTGAGGCTGGTACAATGACAACATTTAAAAGGCGTCTGGATGGCTAAGTGAATAGGAATGGTTTAGAAGGATTTGGGCCAAATGCTTGCAACTTGGTAGAGAGTAGACTGATGAGTGATTATTGGCTGGGTTTTTGTGTACAACACAAACATGGGCAATACTCCACATTTTTGGGATCGATGGCAGTGTTGTAAATGTACTGGCACAGCTTTGGGAAAGGATCTAAGCAAGGATGTGCTGTCCTTGGTGGGTGTACGGAGGAGGTCCACAAGAATGATCCTGGAAATGAAGGACTTATCATATGGGAAGTGTTTGAGGACTAAGAGGCCTGGATGTGGAGAAGCTGTTTCCACTACTAGGAGAGACCAGAACTTGAGGAGACAGCCTCAGAGTGAAGGGACAACCCCTTTAGAACTGAGATAAGATGGAATTTCTTCAGCTGGAAGGTGGTTAATGTATGGAGCTCTTTGCTGCAATGCTGTAGGGTCAGGTCATCGAGTTTCTTCAAGACAGAGATAAACAGGTTCCTGATTAGTTTGGGGATCAGGGGTTACAGGGAGAAGGCAGGAGAATGGAGTTGAGAAACCTATCAGCCATGATTGAATGGTGGCCATGATTGAATGGTGGAGCAGACTCGATGTGCCAAATGGTCTAATTCTGCTCATTTACCTTATGATCTTGTTGTTTCACCGGTTTCGGATTTCCAGCATCTACTGTATTTTACTTTTATTTCAATGAAATACACATTTGTCCACAGCCCCGGGCAGCTTAATCTGGGCCAATAAGTGTGTGTCTGTACAGGCACCACCACTTGACGTTAACGCTTGCCTCTCTCTCCACAGATGCTGCAGAGTTTCTCTAGCAGGTTCCGTTTGCGTTGTAACTTGCTTCAACTAAGTGCCTCGCCGTAGAGCAGTTGTTTATCCTGATCAGCTCTTGTTTAGTACAACCAGTCACTGTTTTTAACCCTCTCTCTCCCCTTCGCCTCCTCAAGGTACTCCAGTGTGCAGCCAATCCTGGTTTTTAAATCCGGTTTGAGTCAGCAGTTTCTAAGCAGACTTAAACATCTCAGGTTAGGTACAAAACTGAAAACGCACAGAAAAGCGACGGCAGATCTCAAGCTGAGAAGGTTTCTCATCCGGCGGGTAAATATGTTCTGACTAAAATGGTTAGAAACTAAACTAAAATAAGATTGATATTTCTGTAGTAGAAGGTTTGAAGAGAATGGTGAAGGTCGAAAGAAATAAAATGGAAGGGAAGAGAGAGAGACACCAGGAAGAGGATTCGAAAACTGCTCGCAGAGATAGACAGAGACAGGGACATAATCTGGTGAGGGGGGTTGGATTGATATTGCTCGGAAGGGGGTTAAACTTTGCCTGGCTCTCTGACCATGCAGAAATGCACACAAAAGGATTCAAACTGATCCATCGTGTATTGCCCTGCGTGACACGAGAGAAGTCCCCATGGGTTTCTGAGCAACTGGGGTAAACCCTCATTGCACTAGAGAGCGGAAGAGAGTGAAGCTTTCCACTAGTACAGCCAGACCCGCTGATTTTCTCCAGTGCTTTGGTTTTTGTTTTGTTTTATTTGCTCACAGCCCCGATAGGACTTGACCACCTCACCTTCAATCGATAAAGCTCACACAGTCTGAGCTGAGAACGTCACAGATTAGGGAAAGGGAGGGAAGTGATCACAATTAAGTAGGCCACTCAATCCCTCTAGTTTGCTAGGCCATTTAGCAACGGCAGACCTGATGTGAGCTTTTACACTCCCATTTTCTTGCCAACCCTGATAACCTCTCAGAAGTAATAAGAACTGCAGGTGATGGAGTCAGAGGTAACACAGTGTGGAGCTGGAGGAACATACCTTTTGCACCTTATCAAAAATCCACCCACCTCTGCCTTCAACATAGTCATGGATTCTATAGAGTATCTACAGAAACTCTTACCTATTTTTATATTTCTAACTAAATTTTGTTGGTAAGTCATGTTTTTCCCTCCTTGTCACTTTTTTTTTGCTGTGTTTAATCATCTGTCCAATGTTCTAACCCACCAGCCATATTTTGACCATTATACGCTTTTGCTTTAAGTTGAAGACTGTTTTTTACATTTTTTAGTTAATTCACAGAAACCTCGGTATTTTTCTTTCTTGTTCAAACGTATCTATTCAGTGTATTCTGAAATGTCCTCTCAAATGTCTGTACTGCATCTCTTGATCTAAGTTTTAACCTAATTCAGGGCGGTAGTAGTCTAGCAGTATTATTGTTGGACTGCTAATCCAGAGACCCAGGTAATGTTCTGGGGTCCCAGGTTTGAATCTTACCGTGGCAAATGGTGGAACGTGAACCCAATAAAAACCTGGAATTAAGAGTCTAATGACAACCATGAATGGATTGCTAATTGTTGGGGGAAAACCCATCTGGTTTACTTGATGTCCTTTGGGGAGGGAAATCTGCCATTCTGACCTGGTCTGGCCTACATGTAACTCCAGACTCACGACAATGCGATTGACTCAATAATTTCCACTGGGGAAATTAGAGAAGGGCAATAAATGCTGGTCCAGACAGCAATGCCCTCATTCAGTGAATGAATAAATAAAAATTCACTTAAGCCACTTCTGTTTTCATGACCTCATGTTTAAGCCCTTTTTTAAGTTTCGAATACTAGTCCTAGACCCACCTTCCATTTCTCAAACTGAATGTCAAATTCAATCACATTATGGTCACTGTTGCAGAGGGATGAGTTTACTATGGCGTTCTTAATTACCTTGTTGCATAATATCAGGGCTAGTATGGTTTGCTGTCTATTTGGCTAATGAACTTGCTGTCCTACAAAACTCTCCTGAAAATATTCAATGAACTCATCATCGAGATAATCTTTGCCTTTCTGATAAGTAGGTTAAAAGTCCCCATGATTATTACTGTACCTTACTGTGAGGACTCCTTTTTGCCTCTTTATACTCCATCATACCATGTGGTTACCACCAGGAGTGACTTGTTCTTGTTCATTTTATGAGTGGGAAAAGCTTCTCCCTATCTATTCTATCCAGCCCACCCAAGATTTTGAAAACTTCCATCAAATCTCCTCTCAGCTGCCTTCTCTTCAAGGAGAACATCCCTCCAGTGCAGAAAGAGGCTATTTGGCCCATCGGGTATGTTCTAACCCTTCAAAGTGCATTCTACCCAGACCCGAGCTCCCACCTATATCTGTTACCCTGAATTTTACCATGGTCAACCCACCCTAACCTGCACATCTTTGGACTGTGGGAGGAAACCGGAGCACCCGAATGAAACCCACGCAGACACAGGGAGAACGTGCAAACTCCACACAGATAGTCGCCCGAGGGTGGAATCAAATGTGGGTCCCTGGCACTGTGAGGCAGCAGTGCTAACCACTGAGCCACTGTGCTGCCCAACTTCTTCAGTCTCTCTCCATAAATGGAGTTGCTCATCTGCAGCACCATTCTTGTAAATCTCTCCTGCACTCTCTCCAATACATTCATATCTTCTCTATAATGTGGCGCACACACACAGCAATGCGCAATACTCTGGCTGAGGTCTAACAAGTGTCATGTAGAAGTTTGACATCACCTCCTTGCTCCTAATAATAAAGCCGAGGATGCTGCATGGCTTAATTCTTGCTGTCTCCGCTGGACCTCCCACCTTCAATGATTTGTGAACACCCCGTTCCCTCTGCTCCTGCACCCCCTTTAGAATTGTACGTTACCACAGTTTTCTATCTAGGGAGACCAAAATCAGCTTCTTTATCAGATCACCCGACCCCATCTGCTCTGCAACAATGAAAATGAACAGAGGCATTCCCTGCGTACAAAAGATTCAGTATGTTGGCCAGCAAACCCCGAAACTGAAAGTTCCTGTGAGAAATCACTTCATCGCTGTGTAAAATGCAGGACCAACACCTGGGATGGGCCAAATGTTCACTGTCATGGGGGAACATCAACCTCATGGTCATGGTGGACAGACAGCCAGTCAGCATTTGGGCTCTTTTTCTCCTCCTCACAGTCTACTGCAACATCCCCAGGTGACAAGGCTTATCCCTGGCCCTGGAAATAATGCTCTGGTCAGGTCACAGATTTGTTCCGTACAGGGGCTGTACTCAATCTATTCATGTGGTGGATTCTGAGCTATCCTGTGTTCCATCTTAATATCCTTTAAATGTCCCTCAGCCTTGCTATCAGATTGCTTGTGCTGAGCTTGACACTGCCTTTTACTTTTAATGTCCTGACATTGCAGCCACCCGTTCATCTTCCAGCAGTGTCTTCCTGCACTCTCCTCGCTTGGTCTCTCGTTGCTCAAATCCTCTGCCAAACTGGTTCACTGAGGCCCCTCTGCCACTTGCCCTGCTTTCTGATTCCCTGACCTATTCTCCTGACTGTCTTTCTGAGAATCTGGATTTGTTTCTGCAAGCACAGTCCCCACACGGTCTTGTACTTGGATTTCTAAAGTTGGTAATAAGCCCATCTACTCTGCTGCCCTTTATGTGGACTGTCAGAGTGCATTATTTCCAGCACCTAATGCTCAGAAAGGTTAACCATCCCCCACGCATGCACACACACGCACTCACACAAAGAGATTTTAACCTCCATTGAGGGTTTCCTGCTCTTGACCCTGGCCAGCATTTTGTTCTCAACCTTAACGGCCTACTACAATCATCAGATTCTGAAAGCTGTTTATATTTCCCACTAACAAAGGTGCCTGGAGTTTAAGATTTTATAGGGAATAGAATTGTACATTTCCTGAGGCCATTCTGCTGGATGATCAGTGCTGAGTACCCTCTTTGATCCTTTGAGCTTGTTCCAGACGGACTTACCCAGTGCTGATATTACTTCCGCAACTGGAAACAATCCTCCTTCCCTGCTATTACTAACAGTGCCCAACAAACGCCAGAACATACGTTTACTGCATCAGTCTTTGAGCCATGCACTCATCTCTCTCTAATCTGACTTGTTCTCTGCCAGTTGCACGTAGCTCAGGTAATTAGGTTCTGCTTGTTAATTTGGTGCCAACATCCTCAAAGTGACTACTTTTTTCTTGCGGTGATAGCAAGAACTGCAGATGTTGGAGTCAGAGACAACACAGTGTGGAGCTGGAGAAACACAGCAGGCCAGGCAGTATCAGAAAGTTGACGTTTTGGGTCAGGACCCTTCTTCAGAAATGGGGACGGAGAAAGGGAGCTGGGAAATAAATAGAGAGGAGGGGTGGGGCTGGGGAAAATAGGTGGGATGGTGATAAGTGAGTGCAGGTAGGCAGTGGTGGGGATTGGTCAGTAAGGTGGGAGGGGTGGATGGGTGGGAAGAAGATGGACAGGTTGTGTCAGGTCATGGAGGTGGGGATGAGCAGGAGGGTTGGACATGGGATGAGGCTGGGGGTGGGGAGATTTTAAAACTGGTGAATTCCATGTTTAGGCCATCGGGCTGTAGGAATATGAGGTGTTGCTCCCCTAGTTTGTGTGTGGTGTCATTTGTGAAACTGGAGGAGGCCCAGGATGGACATGTCACCCAGGGAATTGGAGGGGGAGTTAAAATGGTTGACAACTGGAAATTGCTGTCATTTGTTGCATACAGAGCGCAGATGCTCCACAAAACGGTCTCTGAGTCTACACTTGGTCTCACCGATGTAGAGGAGGCTAGATCAGGAGCAGTGGATACAGTAGACTTTTTTCTTGCCTTGCCTATGTTGTTGGTACCTGCCTAGAGCACAAAGAATGGATCTTTCCTCTCCAGCCCTGAGTAGATGCCTCAAACCCTGACACTGGGCTGACAACATAGCTTCAGGACTCTTGTTATTTGCGGAAGAAAACAGTGTCTAATCTCCTGACTATCATGCCCCCATGATCACTACATTCCTTTTTGGTTAGTCCCTTTGAATAGCTTCCTGTACCATGGTCAGTTAGTCTTCAGCCTCATGGCAGCCCTTGCTCTTGTCCAAACAACCTAAAAAGAACATCAAACCTGTTAGACGATTGGACAGGCTGAGGTTCCTGCCCTCTGAGTGCACTTATCTACCTCAGTCAGAGATACACGCTCTCTGTCACTGATCACTAACCAAAGCACAAATCCCTGTCCTACGGTCTCTAACCACCTCCTGGTACAAAATTTCCAGGTAGCTTTCCCCCTCCCGATTGTGTCACAATGTCTGTACTTTAGCTTACAACTCGTGACCTTGATGACAAAGCTGCTTGAACTTCAAACACTTACTGCAGATATGTTTGCACTGGGTCACAGTGGCATCCATAGGTTGTCATTCATAATGTGTTTTAATTAACTATTTAATTATGGTATTCCATTATCCATTTTCCGTGTTTATATGTTTTATATGATTTGGGGGTGTTAAGGTTTATATGGTTGTGAGGTTAATTTTAGGAATAAACCACCTACCAGATAGCGAGCTTCTTCCCCAATAGTAATAACGAATTCCTAGAGGATGAAAAAGTTAGATCAAACAAAGTAGCACCCCTCCCCTCTTCACCAAATTTGGCTCTGTTTGAATGCTTAGGCACAGGAAAAAAAGTGGTTTAGGCTTGTTTACCTTCACTAACATCATCTACTCTCAAGCAAAACAGCTTAAGTATCTGACACATGCCTTTATCTGCTGGAGGATAACAGAATAACAGGTCACAGCAGAAGGGAACCTGAAAATAACCGACACCTCACATTTTGACAGAATCAATTCAAGGTGTTGAGGGCGATTTTTGTTTTTTAACTTCCACCTCTCCTTTTTCCTTAAAGCATAAAGTCATAAAATTCCCCGCTCTCTGAGACGAAATTTTCCAGACGATTTTACTGAAAACATTGGACTTTCCGTGATCACCGACCAGCATCTCAAGGGCAGTGCTAAAGATTAACTTGGGATCAGAAGGTGGTCATTCATGAGGTTTTAACAGTTTTATTATAATGACGCAATATGAATTGTCTAATAATACTCCTTCCTTGGTGTATCTGTACCCCTGGGCCACTGAGTCTGTAACCATAGATCTGGTTATCTTATCTCACTTTTGTTTCTCATCTCCTTGTCCAATTGCTTCCAACCCACTATCCATGACTCATCCAATTTGCCCTATTCCTTTTTAACATGTTTCCAGATTCCTGGCTATAACCATTCATTTCGTCAACATGGATGTCCAGTCTCTCAACACCTCCACTCCCTATCAGGGCAGCCTAACATAGAATCATAAAATCCCTACAGTGTGGAAACAGGCCGTTTGGTCCATCAAGCCCACTCCAACCCTCTGAGCATCCCACCTAGATCTATCCCCCTACCCTTTCCCTGTAACTCACCTAATATACACATCCCTGAACACTATGGGACAATTTAGCATGGCCAATCCACCTAGCCTGCACATCTTTGGACAGTGGGAGGAAACCCAGAGCACCTGGAGGAAACCCACGCAGACACAGGGAGAATGTGCAAACTGCACACAGACAGTCAGTCGCCTGAGGGTGGATTCGAACCCAGGTCTCCGGCGCTGTGAGGCAGCGGTGCTAACCACTGAGCTGCCATACCACTCGACAGCCTCTACTTCATCCTTGAATGGAGACCCATCTGATCCTGTCCCACCAGCCCCACCCTTGTCTGATCAACTGAGCCTGTTCTTACGCTGAACAACATCTCCTTAAACTTTGCTCACTTCTTCCAATTAAAGGTGTTCGCGTGGTCGCGAGTTATGTTCGTCTTTTTTTGTGCGATATGTTGAACCGGTCTTTTTGAAATCAGCCTGATTCCTGGGACAGACAGACTGGTGTACAAAAAGAAACTTGATCAGTTACTATATTCACTGTACTGTAGGAGAATTGAGGGTGAATCTCATAGAAACCTATAAAATTCAAATAGAAGTAGACAGGGTAAATGCAGGAAGGATGTTCCTGATGACCAGGGAGTCTCAAGATACAGGGTGAGCAATTTAGGACTGAGATGAGGAGAATTGTCTTCATCCAGAGAGTGGTGACACTGTGGAATTCTCTGCCACTGAAAGTGGTTGAAGTCAAAATATTGAACGTTTTCAAGAAGAAGTTAGATATACTTTATGGGATTAAAAGGATTAAAGGGTATCAGGGAGAAAGTGTGAACTGGGCACTGAGCAGATGATCAACCATGATCATGTGGAACAGCAGAGCAGTCTCCTCAACTGTTTTATTTTTAAATGTTTCCATGAAATCCACGCTCCAGTCCCTTCTCTAATCTTTCTTTCCTGTGTATGAATGAGTTTTCCAGAGTTGGCCAGGAACTGGAATATTTCATTGGAAACAAAGTCAACCTCTGTCCCTTTCTCACCTTATCTGCCCACCTCAGACTCTCAACTACTGTGTGTCCATCTCTGGGAGTCAGCTACCAACTCATCAGCCTGGGTGAGTGGACAGTGAAGAAGGTTACCTCGGAGTACAACAGGACCTTGATCAGATGGGCCGAGGAGTGGCAGGTGGAGTTTAATTTAGTTAACTGTGAGGTGCTATACTTTGGTAGGGTAAATCAGGGCAGAACCTATACACTCATTGGTAAGGTCCTGGGGAGTGTTGCCGAACAGAAAGACCTTGGGGTACAGGTTCATCGTTCCTTGAAAGTGGAGTCCCAAGTACACAGGACAGTGAAGAAGGTGTTTGGTACGCTGGCCTTTATTGGTCAGTGCATTGATTATAGGAGTTGGGAGGGTCATGTTACAATTGTACAGGACATTGGTGAGGCCACTTTTTGGAAGACTGCGTGCAATTCTGGTCTCCCTGCTATAGGAAGGATGTTGTGAAACTTGAAAGGATTCAGAAAAGACTTACAAGGATGTTGCCAGGGTTGGAGGGTTTGAGCTATAGGGAGAAGCTGAATAGACTATTTTCCCTGGAGTGTTGGAGGCTGAGGGGTGATCTTATAGAGGTTTATAAAATCATGAGGGTCATGGATAGAGTGAATAGCCAAGGTCTTTTCCCCAGGGTATGGGAGTCCAAAACTAGAGGGCATAGGTTTAAGATGAGAGGGGAAAGATTCAAATAGGACCTAAGAGGCAGCTTTCTCATGCAGAGGGTCATGCATGTATGGAATGAGCTGACAAAGGAAGTGGTGGAGGCTGGTACAAGTACAACGTTTAAAAGGCATCTGGATGGGTACATGAATAGGAAGGGTTTAGAGGGATATGGGCCGAATGCTGTCACATAGGACTAAACAAATTTAGGATATCTGGTCAGCATGGACAAGTTGGACCAAAGGGAGTGTTTCCATGCTGTACATCTCTGTGACTCTATGACTCTTGATTGGGATTTTTCCTGACGTTTGGACTACAGCTGTTCATTATTATGCAGCTCCTTTGAACACTTGGTGTTTCTTTGCTTGTTGCATTAACATCCCTTTTGGCTTGTACCATTAACCCTTTCTTTATTTAAGCTCTCCTGTCTTCCATCCTACCAAAATTCTTCTGTATTATTCTCTTCCCCCATGCCGCCTTGCCTTTCTAACTTTTCTCAATTCTGATACAGTGTCCCTGACTTTGATACTAATTTTGTTTTTCTTTCCCTGTAGATATTACCAGACCTGCTGGATATATGTAAGGCATTTTTTTAAAAAAATAACCTAAGGAATAAATGTGCCTCTGTCCTGATCATGGGTTTGACAAGGGAGAGAAAATCAGAAGAAAGAAGCAGATGAATTTATCCCATGATATCATCACGAGCGCCTGAGATTCTAAAATATTTCATACACTTCATCTGTGTGCAGTAGCATCCATTTGGGGTGAAAAAAAAATCATTTGCAAAGTTGAATCTCGGGGAAGAAGGAACAAAAGTAAAGCTGAGATAGTGTGGCCAACATTTTGTATCAGGAGCAGGTCTGCGGGTCTGAGGAACAGAGCGAATGAGTTTTGACTGGGAGTTTATTTTACATTAAATTATGTTTGACTAAGAACGACAGGAGAATGAACGAGGGCTGGAACTGAGGCCTGACAAAAATAAAAAGGCTCCCGTATTTGACATCTTCAAGCAAACATGTTCAGCAAGCGAGGTTTCAGAGGTAGAGGATCCAACAGAAAAAGGAGATCCAAAACCAGCCTTCCTGCAGCGTGTACGCAAATGGACAGCAACACAACTGTGTCTACAAGAAGTGTTTTGGCTCACAGCGTCATCACCGATATCGGTTTGACTTTTGACCCAATGGTATGTGCTGCCTCTTCGTCTTCTGGCAAAGCGCCTCAGACCAGTAGCAGCTTGGCACCAGCAAGAGTTGTGATGCTCAGGGATGAGGAGCTGAATCCAGTGACTGGAACCATCTGTTTCAGGTCAGCAAACACAAGCCAGACAGACAGTAATCCAGACAGTAAACCTGGGGGTAGCTTCAGCTTTGGACATGCCACACGACTGTATCAGAGAATGGGTGACAGATCGAAGAGCCTCAGCTTCAATTTGGCAGGTCCCATGCAGCCTAGGAATCTATTTGCTTGGCAAGACACCAGTCAATCAATGGTGGAACAAGGGGATAAGAGTAAAGCAAGAGCGTTTCCATGGACACTTGGGTGGGGAAGAAAGAAAGAAGTTGGCTGTGAAGCCCTGGAAAGTGCTGATCAAAAGCAAAACCATCCCAGAGCAGAACCCGAGAGTGTGAACAAGCTGGGCACAGGACACCCCATGACCTTTGGTGATACCAGAGGTTGGCACAGTTCACAGTCTGGCAACTTGTTCCTCATTCCCGGGAGATCATCATATAAAGGTGATGGCTTCAGTCAATGCAGCGTGAATGAGATGGACAGCGGTGTGAGTAGAAATATAGCCAATCCTTTCAGTTATCGGGACCCTGGCTCTGTGATGATTGACGCTGACAATCAGATACCCATCAAACAAATGAAGAACATTGTCACCATGGATCCCTGGTTGAATTCACTTGACAATATGGAATTAGAGTCCGTCAATATTGATAAGAATTTGGTGACTCCTGAACAGGACCAGAGGGCCAGCGACACAGGAAAGAAGCTTGAAAGTAATATCCATGCAGCCAATGATCCGCATACAACAGTGGAACAGGGAGTATCACCTTTGAAGAAAACAAAGCCAGCCTTCTCTTCAGACTTTCTTGATGCATTGGAGCAGCCTGAGACAGGTATCTGCACTCGTTCTCCTGCTAATACTCAAGAATCTGCTTTACATCCTTTATCCACAGTCAGGTTTGAACATAACGAAATCTGGAAGGTGGGAGCTCACACCCCAGCCTGACAGTGCCACTGCGGGGATTAACAGTAGAATTGTAGGATACAGTAATAGTACAGAAGGAGGCCATTCTGCTTTTTGGGGCTGAGCTGATTCTTTCAAAGAGCTGTCCAATCAGTCTGCACTATTGTTGCCCGGAGTCCTGTATAATTTGCCCCTTCCACGACTTATCCAGTTACATTTTGAAAGTTCCTGTTGAACCTGCTTCCACTGATCGTTTTGACAGCGTCTTCCTCTTCCTTCAACACAGTCCCTTCATTGGCTTCACTGCATGGATCTCTGACTGTATCACTGACATAACGATAAGTGGTGGTCTGTAAAACTGGTGGTGTGATAGGTACCCCTTACAGAAATAGACTGACATTTATTTCGGTCGATTTAAAAATTGGAGCCGTTATCAATGGCCATTTCCTCCACCTTCAGTGTATCTCAAAATCTATCTCCCTGTCTCTGGTCAGTATGATTCCTGGTTCTGATTTTGGGTTTGCTTCTTTCAGGCATAAAAGGAATATTTTAACTAAAGTAATTCTGCATATTTAAAACGGACTTCACAAATAAGAGAATGAATCCCTACTTTTAAAATACCTGTCATGACATCCCAAATCTTTTCACAGCCAATGCTGGATATTTAACATGTGATTAATGTTGTTCAACTGCTCCTCTTCTCCTTCCTCTCTGATAGAAACCCGCCAGCTTTCCACTTCTCTGTTCAGTTCTGAAGACGAATCATACCGGACTCGAAACTTTAACTCTGTTTCCCTTTCCACAGACACCTGCTAGACCTGCTGAGTTTCTCCAGCACTTCCCTGTTTTTGTTTATTTATTTGCAGTCTGTTTCCAGATCACAGTGCTGCTATCAGACAGACGTTGAAAGGTTATACTGACATCACCCTCCGCAAAGTCACTGTATTCTACCGGCAGAGAATAGAAGAAGCCATTGAGGAATGTGTGGAAGCTGCCAGCCTGATGTTACTACATGATCTAAAGACAAATTACCATTTACACAGGGTACGTTCGATTGAGTTCACATCTTCAGTTCAATATCCTGCTGATCACCCTTTTGAATACAACAGCTTTATTGAATAGATCTCTCTTGCAATTTTGTTTTTTTTTTGCCTGAAGATATTGGCATCTTACTGTTTTGAAAAGAAAAAAGGACGCAAATATCTATTACACAGTCATGCAGCACAGAAACAGACCCATCGGTCCAACCAGTCCATGCCGAATATAATCCCCAACTAAACTAGTCCCCCCTGCCTGCTTCTGGCCCATAGCCCTCCAAACCTTTCCTATTCATGTGCTTATCCAGATGTCTTTTAAACATTGTAACTGTACCCACACCCACCACTTCCTCTGGAAGTTTGTTTCACACGCGAACCGCCCTCTGCATAAAAAAAATTCGCTCCCGTGTCTTTTTCAAATCTTTCTCCTCTCACCTTAAAAGTGTGCCCCCAGTCTTGGAATCCCCCATCCGAGGGAAAATACACCTACCATTAACTTTATTTATACTCCATGATTTTACAAACGTCCATAAGGTCACCTCTGAACCTCATACACTCCAGTGAAAAAAATTCCCAGCCTATCCAGTCTTATTATTCATACATGTGCTGTTTTAAAGCTGAGGATGGAATTTTAGCCTGGCTGACAGGGTGGAATGGTTCCAAGCTTGATTTGGGAGTGTAGGCATGGGGAGCGGTGGAGGGGGGGGGCGGGTTTTGGAGTGGACGTTGGGTGGAGAACTGGGTAAGCCATGGAGGTCTGTATTGCCCTCTGATCTCTGAGCTTTGAGCTTTAGTCAGGCACAACAAGTGTTGGGCAGACTGCCTGAGTCTAGGAGGCTGGTTGGCAAGTTAGTTACGTTAATTAAGGTGAACACCTCTGGCTTCTGGAGCCCTGCAACTGCAAACAGCTGAGGACAGAATGTGTTTAGGAGGAAGAAGAGCTTTATTGCAGCATTCTCAAAGATCCCAAGCCAGGGCACAGACCCTATCCCACCATACAAATCCTCCCTTCCTATCATAGTCAGGCAGCACCCTCAACACCTTGGGGTCAGGGATCAAATGGCCTCAAATGAGTGGGAGGTGATGGTCTAGTGCTATTATGGCTGGACTGTTAATCCAGAGACCCAGATAATGTTCTAGGGACCTGGGTTTGAATCCGACCAAAGCAGATGGTGGAATTTGAATTGAATAAATATCTGGAATTAAGAGTCTAATGATGACCATGAATCCAATGCCGATTGTTGGGGAAAAACCCATCTGGTTCACTAATGTCCTTTAGGGAAGGGATCTGCCATCCTTACCTGGTGTGGCCTACATGTGACTCCAGACCCACAGCAATGTGGTTGACTCTTAACTGCCCCCTGGGCAATTAGGGATGGGCAATAAACGTTGCCTGGCCAATGACGCCCTCATCCCATGAATGAATAAAGAAAAAAAACTGCTCATGACAGCACCTGCAAATAACGTTGCAGTCAAATTGGGAAAATCACTACAAACCATTGTTACAATAATGGAGACTTTCACAATTGCAAGCATTAGCCTCCAAGCGTAGATGGCTTTTATTATTTATTTCCTCATTCATGAGATGTTGGTTCACTGGCTGGTTCAGCATTTCTTGCCTATCCCAAAAGTCCTTGAGAAAGTGGTGGTCAACCATGTTCTTGAACTGCAGCAGTCATTGGGCAGGGGGGTGGTAGGAACACTCGCAATGCGGTTAGGAAGGAGTTCCTTCACTATCACCAAGTCAATTGCCTGGACACTTCTTCAAAGCATTGTGGTTGTCCTTGCATACCATGGACTGCAGCAGTTCAGGAAGGCAACTCATCCCCACCTCGAAGGGCAGTTAGGGATGGGCAATAAATGCTGGTGCATCCAGCAAATGAATAAACAGAGCTCCCCACTGTGATACAAGTTCCTAAACAGTAGTGAAAAGGAACGTACTGCCTGGAAATATGGTGGAGGCTGGCTCAATTGAGTCAGTCAAGAGAGGCATTGGATAGTTATTTGGATACAAATGGCATACAGGCATATGGGGGAAAATGCAGGAGTTTGGGCACTCGTGAACCAATGCAGGCAGGAGGGCCAAGTGCCCACGTCCTGCACCATAATAATCCTGATTCTGGGACTTTGCAGGATGACTCAGCTGTGTGTGCCTTGGTCATGTTTGATGCTGGACTGATACCAGCTCTATTCTTAGTTTATTCTTACCCAGAAGTTTGATACAACTGAGAGGTTTAGGAAGACCTTCTGAGAGGTTGTTTACAAGTCAAACACATTGGGTGGGGCTAGAATCATGACTGGCCAAAATGAGGCAAGGGATGCTGGTCTGGGAGCAAATTGCTGCCGATGCTGGAATCTATACTGGAAACAACAAATGCTGGAGATCACAGCGGGTCAGGCAGCATCCATGGAGAGAAAGCAAGCTAATGTTTTGAGTCTAGATGACTCTTCATCGGAGCTGAAGTGAAGTGTGGAGGGGGCAGCATTTATGCTGTAGTGGGGGTGGGGTTGGAGTGCTGGGGTAGAAAAAGATAGTTCAGATTGAGTGAATGGAATGTGAGAATGGCAGAGCAGTGGTGTGTCTCACTGCTAAACTGGAAAGAACAGTGGGGGAGAGGACGTGGCGACAGAGAATGCAACAAGTAAAGCTAAAAGGGAAAAAAATGGGAATTGGTCTACAATTTGAAGGTATTGAATTCAATGTTAACTCCAGAAGGCTGTAAAGTGCCTGCTCTGAAGATGAGATGCTGTTCCTGCAGTTTGCGCCGTGACTCGCTGGAGTACTGCAACATGCCAAGGACAGACAAATGGGCATGCGAGTTAAAATGACCTGCTACGGGAAGATCCGGGTCATGCTTGAGCACTTCACTTCACCTCTGATGAAGAGTCATCTGGTCTCGAAACATTAGCTTGCTCTCACTCCAAGGAATCCTTAAAAGGACATGTATGAACCAGATGGGGTGTTGATGACAATCTGATAGTTTCATGGTCATCCTTACTGAGAGTAGCATTTATTCCAAGTTGGTTTCATTAAGCAATTCCATTTACAAATTGTCTTGGTGAGATTTGATATGATCTTACATTGCCTAAAGTTAAAACTATCCTAACACAGGTCAATCATAATATGCTACTATTACATTGCACAGACTACTATCACAAGTCAAGGAAACTCTGAATCAACACACAAGCACTTATCAAAAATCAATGATAATTTATCCATTTAACAGGGTGGCATGGTGGCTTAGTGGTTAGCCTCACAGCACCAGGGACCCGGGTTCAGTTCTGGCCTCAGACAACTGTGTGGAGTTTGCACATTCCGTGTCTGTGTGGTTCCCTCTGGGTGCTCCGGTTCCTCCTACCAGACCAGAGATGTGCAGGTTAGGTGGATTGGCCATGCTAAATTGCCGATAGTTTGCAAGGATGTGCACGCCAGGTGGATTAGCCATGGGAAATGCAGGGATAGGGTAGGGAGTGAGTCTGTGTGTGATGGTCTTCAGAGAGTTGATGCAGACTTGTTGGGTTGAATGGCCCGTTTCTACACCCTAGGGATTCTATGAATGAATATCTAGATCTAATCAGTTCATGTTTCATTTTTTGCAAGATTTCTCAAATACGGATCACTTTAGTTGATTCACAGGGAAATATGTACAGACTGAATAATGTCAAGGTTTGTTTTTGCTTTAACGCCATTGTGGAGATGCTGCAGACAGAAGGATGTGACTGACCTAGTGTTTTCCAGGAAATCCAACAACTGGTGAAGGATGGGAGTCATCAGGAAGCAGCCAATCATCTCCTGGATTCGATTATGGAGAGTGGAGCTCAGGCAGGGAGAGCAATGTGGGAAACCTTTGCCAAGATGAAGCTCACCAATCCAAAACTGAGCAAGATACTGCAAGAGATTGAAAGCAAAGGTACTGAATGACATTGAATGTACTCGTGTTTAATATGAGAACATGTGGTTTTCTATTTACATGCAGAAATATTGAGAAATGTAAACCGTGAGCTTATCTTAATAGGAGCGAATCTACCCATGGAAGTGAGCCAGAGTTTAATGGAATCCAGAGTGTCCAACTACCTGAAAGGTAATAAAGCAGAAAATTACAAGCTTAACCATGAGAAAGGCTCTGGTAGACAGAATTTAGGATCCAAGAAGAGAGGAGGCCATTCAGTGAGATGACTAATAAACTGCAGCTTAGTTTCATACAAAAACATTTGATCTATTTTCCCTCGAACTGCGATCGATGTATGAATACAAAAAGTTGAGAGGGATATGGGCCAAACACAGGCAAATAGGACTAATTCCATTCAGGAAAACTGGTTCGTGTGGACAAGTTGGATGAAGGGTCTGTTTCCATGCTGTATGAATCTAAACAAAAGTATCACTTGTCAATGAGGGAGGTATTGCCTAATTTTGCTACTTAAAATATAGCTTTAATTTTTAAAGTCGGCGCTCTAGTTCTAAGCTTCCCAAACATTGGAACTCGTTTCTCTCTATTTACCTTTATCAGTTCACCTTAATGTCTTGAAAACTCCAATAAATCAAATAAAAGAGGATGGTTGTGATTGTTGGAGGTCAGTCATCTCAGCTCCAGGACATCCCTGCAGGAGTTCCTCAGGGTAGTGTCCTAGGCCCAACCATCTTCAGCTGTTTCATCAATGACCTTCCCTCCATCATAAGGTCAGAGGTGGGAATGTTCGCTGATGATTGTACAATGTTCAGCACCATTTGTGACTTCTCAGATACTTGAAGTAGTCCATGTTCAAATGCAACAAGATCTGGATAATATCCAGGATTGGGTGATAAGTGACAAATGACACTGGTGCCACACAATAGCCAGGAAATGACTTACTCCAACTGGAGATAATCAATGCAGTTTGACAATTAATGGATTACCTTCACTGAATTCCCCACAATCAACATTCTGGGGGTTACCGTTGACCAGAAACTCAATTGGATTTGCCATATAAACACAGTGGCTACAAGAGCAGGTCCAAGGCTAGGAATACTGTGGTGAGTAACTCACCTCCTGACTCCCCAAAGCCTGTCCATCATCTACAAGGCAGAAATCAGAAGTGTGATGGAAAACCTGAATATCTACCATGAATATATTATCCACTTACCTGACAAATGCAGCTCTGACCACTCTCAACACAACACCATACAAGTCAAATTATCCTGCTTGATTGACACCTCAATTACCATCTTCAATATTCACTCCCCCCACCTTCGATAATCAGTAGCATCAGTGTGCACTATCTACAAGACGCCCTGCAGTAAGTCTGTATGGTTCTTTTGACAACACCTTCCAAATCACAATCACTTCCATCTAGAAGGCCTACGCAGCAGATACATGGGGACACCACCCCCTGCAAGTTCCCCTCCAAGCCACTCACCATCCTGACTTGGAAATATATTACCATTCCTTTAGTGTGGCTGGGTCAAAATCTTGGAATTTCCTCCCAAACACAACTGTGGCTGGCCCCATATGCCAAGGACCACTGTGGTTCAAAACGTAGATCACCTCCACTTTCTCCAGGGCAATTAGGGATGGGCTATAAATACTGGCACTGTCAACAAAATTGGCATCCTGGATAAATAAAAAACCCTCTCACACTTGTAAATTCCGGGGAACGCAATCTTTAATGGGTAAATTATGTTTCTTTCCTACTCTAGTATTGTTGTCTTTGTTAATAATGTTTACAACAACTTAAATTTTTATTTCAAGAAATTCAGACCCAACATAAAAAGTTCCTTCATCAACAAAATGCGGACCTATTGGTCAATATTATCGGTGGGAAAAAGAATAAAATCTCCCTGGATGACCAATATACAGAACAAATCATTATCGTTTTAAATGCTGAACAGAGTGTTTCAGGACGTGACCTTACAGTGAGAGGGAAGAGGCGTGAGGAAGGACAAAGGAAGATGGTTAAGTCACAGTGGGAAACTGTGAGAATTGGTCAGTTGTTCAGGAGCAGTTTTGGGAAAAGTAGCGTGTCTGGGACTGTGGTGGTCAGTGGTCCAGCAGGGATTGGGAAAACGACCATGGTCCAGAAGATTGTCCATGACTGGGCTAACGGAAAGATATATCAGCAGTTTCAGTTTGTGTTTCTTTTCAAATTTCGAGACCTCAACACCATCGCAGGCAGGACGAGTATCAAGAAACTGATCCTGGATTCATATCCTCACTTTGGGAATAGGATTGAGCATCTCTGGGAGGAGCCTCAGGGACTGCTATTTATATTGGACAGTTTAGAAGAGTTTAAGGAGAAGATTGATTTCACAGACTTGATGAGAAACACACTGCCTGAGCACCAGTGTTCCCACCCGGAATGCCTGTGTGAAGTGTCTGACATTGTGCGTTGTCTGATCCAACAGAAGGTACTCAAAGGCTGTTCAGTGCTGCTCACAACTCGTCCGACTGAACTGGAGACACTCAGAAAGGCTGAGATCAATCTGTGGACAGAGATCGTAGGCTTCCTAAAGGAACAGCGCAAGGAATACTTGACAAAATACTTTGGAGATCAGAGACTGGCAGAAGCAGCTTTCACCTACCTGGAAGGGAATGAAATCCTGTATTCCATGTGTGACAACCCCTCCTACTGCAGAATCATCTGCTATTCTCTGGCCCCTGGATTAAGACAAATGCAAGAGACGCAGGAAGTAGTCCCCACAACCATCACTCAACTATTTGCAAATTACATATTGAACATCTTCAAAAACCATGAGTTCAATATTTATAAACACCATACACTCAGTGTTGAACAAATTCATGACTTGGTGCTCAGAACTGGTGAACTGGCCTATATGGGCATCTGTAACAATGTCTCTCGTTTTAATGAGACCCATTTAAATTACTACAACCTGGAGCGATCACACACACTGCCAGGGTTTCTGATAGAACACAAAGACCCAGATACTTCTCAATCCCACTTCTCGTTCATTCACTTCACACTGCAGGAATTTATAGCAGCTCTCAGTAAATATCTGACCGCAGATGCACA
Source organism: Rhincodon typus (assembly GCF_021869965.1). NCBI lineage: Eukaryota > Metazoa > Chordata > Chondrichthyes > Orectolobiformes > Rhincodontidae > Rhincodon > Rhincodon typus. Next base: position 3,421,938 of record NC_063379.1, on the reverse strand, counting down.
GAGACTGCCACAGACCTTGACACAGTTCCTGGATTCTTCTGGCGGAGAAAACCGGTTCAAGATATTCCTCAGGTTTATGGTCGGTCTATCTTCACCGGGTTCTGCTCGGATAATCAAAGACCTCCTGGGACCCCTTCCTCATCAGGTCACGTGTTCAGTGATTGATTGGGTGAAGAAACAAACTGAAATCAACTTCAACAACAACCAGAATAATCTCAGTAAGCACAAGCTGTTGGAATCCCTGTACTATCTGTTCGAGTCACAGCACACGGGGTTAATGCAGTGCACTGTGGGATCGGGAGGGATACTCTCACTGGGGGATGACGTTCCCTACAATGCAATTCGCCTGACCCCTGTAGACTGTACTGTGCTGGCGACTGTCATTTGTCCTTGTGATGAGATCCAGGAGGTTAACCTTAACAACTGCTGCCTGGGAACAGAAGAGATCCACAGACTGGCAGCTGCTCTTCACAAATGCAAAGTGCTCAGGTATTTCCTTATTACTGGATTACACTCTCTTGTTAGACATATTTCAGACATTAGTAAAACTGGAGAAAACCAGGAAATGCAATGTATTAAGTTTAAACAAATAATACTTGTTTTTAAATGTCAAAAATATACTTTATTCATAAAATATCTTTGGTGACATACATAGTCACTAGAGCAGTCTGATTCTGGACACCAGTCAGTACATTTCATAGAATCCCCGCAATGTGGAAGTAGCCCATTTGGCTGATCAGTCCAACCGGCCCTCCAGAGATCATCCCGCCCAGATCCAACACCCACCCCGCAACCAATCCCTGTAACCCTGCATTTCCCATGGCTAATCCACATGACCTGCACACTATGGGCAATATAGCACAAACAACCCACCTAAACTACACATTTTTGTACTGTGGGAAGAAACCCATGCCTATCAAGGAAAATGTGCAGACTCCATACAGACAGTCTCTCAAGGTTGGAATTGAACCTGGGTCCCTCGTACCGTGAGGCAGCAGTGCTAACCACTGAGCCAACATGCCATATGGCGAACAAACAAACACAAGGCACTTCTTACTAATACAACCCTAAAGAACTGTGGACGCTGCAAATCAGGAACAAAAACAGAAGTTGCTGGAATAGCTCAGCAGGTCTGGCAGCATCTGTGAGGAAAAAGTCAGAGTTAATGTTTAGGGTCCTGTGACCCTTCCTCGGAACTCAAAGTGAAGGGAATGAAGGGAGAACAAAAGAACAGTATTATTTAAATGGAGAAAAATTACGAAAAAACTGTACCACAAAGGAACTGGTACCCACATCAGAAACACAGGAAGCTAGCACACAGGGGCAGCAGGTAATCAGGAAGGGTAATGGAATGTTGGCCCTTATTTCAATGAGGTTGGAATATAAAAGTAGGAAAGTCTTACTGCAACTACAAGATGCCAGTGAGACACATCTGGAGAACGGTGAGCAGTTTAAACACAGAACAGTACAGCACAGGATCAGGCCCTTTGGTCCACCATGTCTGTTCCGACATGATGCCATTCTAAACTAATCCCATCTGCATCCACATGGTCTGTTTCCCTCTATTCTCTGATGACTTGTGTCTGTCTAAATGCCTGTTAAAATCTGCCATTGTTTCTGCTTCGGCCTCCTTCCCTGGCAGCACGTACCAGGCATCCACCATGCTGTGTGGAAAAGAAACTTTTCTCGTGCATCTCCTTTAAATATTTTCCTCTCACCTGAAACCTATAATTCCCCCTAGTTTATGCCATTTCCACCCTGGGAAAAGGATTTCAACTCTCCACCCTATCCATGTCTCTCATAATTCTAATAATTTCTATCAGGTCGCTCCCTCAGCCTCTGACGTTCTAGCGAAAACAATCCAAACTTGTCCAACCTCTCTGTGTGATGAAAACACTTCAATCCAGACAACAGAGATAGTAGGAACTGCAGATGCTGGAGAATCTGAGATAATAAGGTGTAGAGTTGGATGAACACAGCAGGCCAAGCAGCATCAGAGGAGCAGGAAGGCTGATGTTTCGGGCCGAGACCCTTCTTCCAAAACGTCAGCCTTCCTGCTTCTCTGAAGCTGCTTGGCCCGCTGTGTCCATCCAGCTCTACACCTTGTTAATCCAGACAACATCCTGGTAAACCTTTCCTTTCACCTACATCCTTCCCATATGTGGTGACCAGAAGTGCACACAATATTCCAAATGTGGCCTAAATAAAGTTTTATACAACTGCAACATGGCTAGCCAACTTTTATACTTAATGCCCCGATCAATAAAGGCATGTGCTTTCTTTACCATCTTATCCACCTGTGTTGCTGCTTTCAGGGAGCTGTGGACTTGCACTCAAGATCCCTCTCTTCATCAATGTTCCTAAGGATCTGGCCATTTCCTGTATATTTTCCTCTTGCATTTGACCTCCCAAAATATATCACCACACACCTCCAGATTAAACTCCATCTGCCATGTCTCTGCCCAACTTTCCAACTGGTTTATATCCTGCTGTATCCTTTAACAACATTCCTTACTAGCCAATGGCTCCACCAATTTTCCTGTTATCTGCAACCTTACCAATCAGACCACCTACATTTTCATCCAAATCATTTATGTTACAAACAACAGAGGTCCCAGCACTGATCCTTGCGGAACACCACTGGTCACAGTCTCCAGTCAGAAATTCACTCTTCTACAATGACCCCCCGTCTTCTATGACCAAGCTAATTTTGTTTCCAATTAACCAACTCACCATGGATGCCGTGTGATTTAATCTTCTGGACCAGCTTACCATGAGCAACCTTGTCAAATGCATTAGTAAAGTCCAGTGGACAACATCCACTGCCTTAGCCTCATCATTACTTCCTGAAAATTGGTCCCCTTATTTAAGCAAAGATGTTATTTCATCAAAGAAGGTTCACTGGGATGATCCTCAGTATGATGGGATTATCTTGCAAAGGCTAAGCAGGTTGGGATTCTTCAAAATCTCCCCTCCCACTACCGCATCCCAAAACCAGCCCAGCTTGTCCCCACCTCCCGAACCTGTCCTTTCTCCCACCTATCCCCTCCTCCCACCTCAAGCCCCACCCCCACCTCCTACCTACTAACCTCATCCCGCCCCCTTGACCTGTCCGTCTTCCCTGGACTGACCTATCCCCTCCCTAACTCCCCACCTACGCTCACCTTTACTGGCTCCATCCCTGCCTCTTTGACCTGTCTGTCTCCTCTCCACCTATCTTCTCCTCTATCCATCTTCTATCTGCCTCCCCCTCTCTCCCTATTTATTTCAGAACCCCCTTCCCCTCCCCCATTTCTGAAGCAGGGTCTAGGCCCAAAACGTCAGCCTTCCTGCTCCTCTGATGCTGCTTGGCCTGCTGTGTTCATCCAGCTCTGCACCTTGTTATCTCAGATTCTCCAGCATCTGCAGTTCCTGCTATCTCTGGGATTCTTACTCACTGGTGTTGAGAAGAATGAGAGGTAATCTCATTGAAAGATTTTGGATCTGAAGGGGCTTGACACAATAAGTGCTGAGAGGATCTTTCCCCACATGGGCAAGTATAGGATCAGTGAGCATAGTCTCATAAGATAAAGGGGTGCCAATTTAAACCTGAGATGAGGATGCATTTCTTCTCAAAGAGGGTTGATATTCTTTGGAACTCCTTGACTCAGAGAGCTGTGCGGGCAGACTCCTTTTGTATATTTCATGCTGAGATAGATGCATTCTTGATCAGAAGGGTTATTGGGAAAAAGCAGGAAAATGGACGTGAGGAATGTCAGATCAGCCGTGATCCTATTCAATGACAGAGCAGGCTCGAGGATCTGAATGGCCTAACCCTGTTCCTATTTCTTATGGTCTTATGGTGAACTGGTGACAATGTCTTAAGTTAATCTTTCCCGAATCCCGTGCTGAGCAAACAGAACCCATGCTGCTGAGATGACTTTAGTGGCTCTCAAGTCTTCCAATGAATTGTGTTACAACGAGATTAGAATTTTTTGTGGTCTGTCAGGGCCATGTGATCCTCTTCACTCTGTGACTTGCCCAGGTGACAGTTAACACCTGGACCGTGATAACAAAAACACGAACCCCAAACCTCAGACTGGGCCACCCATGTCTCCCCAAATGTTTTCTGCTCTTTTATCTTCCATAATCTTCCAGATTAACCTGTGTCCTTTACATTTGTCCTGTTTCAGTCACTGTTACTGCACTCATGTCTGTCGAGTACAAAGTGTCATGAATGTTTTTAAGTACAATAACAAATTAAGGATTCAGTCTATGGATCTTATCCCGAAATAACCTATGGTTCAAAGTCACAGCCTTGGTCTCTGAGACACTGTGTTTGTGTTTAGACTGCAGGGTAATAATCTCACTGACGAAGGAGTGAAACTGCTGTCTGATACACTGGAGAGGGCAGATTGTAAAATACAGATACTGGAGTAAGTGATATACTATGTACATTGTGTGTCGAGAGGTGTTACGGTGGGTTGAGCACATAAACCTTACTGCTCCAGTTGTAACACACATTCCATTGCTCTCTGTCCTCCCACAGCTTGTCTTCCAATGGTATTTCTCATACAGGTGCCCAGGAACTTGCTAAGGGGCTCAGCAGCAATTCATCACTAACACAGCTCAACCTCAGTAAGAACAAAATCGGAGATACTGGAGTGATAAGCCTGTGTGACGCACTGAGCAGCCCGCACTGTAAAATACAGACTCTGCTGTAAGTTAATCTGCTTTTGTATTTCCTGTTGTGTAGAAAATGTTCAGGGACAGTTCACACTGATCTTTCTCATCCCCAGGCTCTGTCAGAATCTGATTCGAGAGAGAACTGTCAATCCACTCATGTGTACTCTCAGTAACAACCAGTCATTGACTCACTTGAACCTGAATAATAACAAGCTCGAAGACCGGGGAATTGGAGTGTTGATTGCTGCATTGGGACAGCAGAGCTGTACGCTCCAAACACTAGAGTAAGTAATATCATGTGTCTGAGCCTGCTTGTAACTGTGAGAGCACACTGACTCCATTTTACTGACATTCCTCTCCTTCTCTGCCTATATCACGGTATGCTGCTTGTTTCTGTTTCTGTGGGCATTGCTGGTTATGTGAGCACATGTTGCCCAACCCTAACTGCATTTGAGAAGGTAGCAGTGAGCTGCCTTTTTGATCCATTGCCTTCCTGACAATGTGGATACACCCGCTCTACCCTTAGGGAGGGAATTCCAGGATTCTGACCCAGCAACACCGAAGGAATGGCGATATCTTTACAACTCAGGATGGTGAGTAGCTTAGAGAGGGAAACATGCAGGGGGTGCTGTTCCCACGTGTCTGCTGTGCTTGTCTTCCCAGATGGTAGCTGCTGCAATTTTGGATGGTGCTATCCAACCACATTCCAGACTTTTAGACAGAGTGGGACCTGTAGAGAGTCAGGAGGTGAGTTACAGGGCCCAGTGGTCCCAGTCCCAATTGCCAGATATCATCATGTAAAACACATGCTGCAGCCCAAACAAAGGGAAATGAAGGACCGATGGTGGGAAAACAAGGCTGGTGATTAAAAAACTGACCCGAAGGCTGTTTATGGATACCTGCAATCAGTATATGGGCCCAAAACCATTGTGGCACACATCCTCTCAGCATACTGCCATCAGTTAGTAACAAATAGGCACACGGTCTCTTCTCTGTGGGCAGAGCAAACACCTCAGCCAGCAACTCATACCTTACGATGATATCATTGAGTCACTTTATGGCGGACGATGCCGGAAGTCCTCAGTCTTGTGGAAACTCACTGGCCTCTTCTGTCTAATCTGGAACAAGGATGTGTGCCAAGGCCACAAGGATATCTGCGTAACTTTTCTCTACAAATCCATCTGTGAACATCTTGGGATATCTCTTCATCAACAGGAAACGTTCTTACGGGGGTTATTCCATGTCAGATTGCCACTCACCTGATTTCTGCAGCATGTTGCTTTCAGGAAAAGTTCTGCAAACAGAATGAAGGCAGTTGTTTCCCTCTCTAAGCTACTCACCATCCTGAGTTGGAAAGATATCACCGTTCATTCGCTGTTGCTGGGTCAAAATCCTGGAATTCCCTCCCGAAGGGCAGAGTGGGTGTATCAGTTCAAATCAAGGCTTCTGCCCTGAAACAATGATTGGTGTCATTTGTTCATTTCACGGTGGCCAACATATTGCCAAGTGGCACATCATCTGATGCCTTTCCCACCACCACAGCACCAAACAAGGTTGTGGGCGGGCTTGGGATCTGTTGCCATATACTTGGCCAAGCTACAGTTCACCACTCGGTGATCTGGATATAGGAATACATATTTTATTCAGAACAGATGAAGACCTCTTCGACTTGTAAACACTCAAGACCTCTACGAAGGATACAGCTACTGGTGAATCTTTAGGTTTCTGAATAACTGGGGCCATTTCTGGGGGAAGGTGGAATCTGTTCAAGAGTGATGATCTTCACACGAACAGTGACGGGACCAATATTCGTGCGGGTGGTTTTTTTCTATCACTGCAGGGTAGACTTTAAACTAGTTTGACAGGAGGATGGGAACCCAAGAGGATGCTCTGAGTTAGCTAGAGTGGGTGAGGGCTTGAGGAGAAAGAGAATCAAGACAGTAAATAAAAAGCAAGATGCGGCTGAGCAGTGGAGCACTAAGATGAGTGGAAGCCAGATGGTGACAGAAAAAGTGAGAATGTTTTAAAAACAAAGTTTTTTTTTCTGGTAGAGGTGTTAGGATTCAAAAAGAAGGTCTGAAAACCAGCGTAAGGGCACTTTTACCTGAATGCTTACAGCTTTCAAAACATGGTAATGAGTTGAAGGCACAAATCATTGCGAATGGGTATGATTTAGTGCCATTACAGGTACATGGTTGCAGGCTGGTTATGACTGGGAGTTAAATGTCCAGGGTTTTCAGACTATTTGGAAGGACAAACAGGAAGGAAAGGGAGGTGGTGTAGCTCTGACATTTAAGGTGACATCAGGTTGGCTGTGAGAGATGATATAGGTTATGTGGAGAAAAAGGTTGAGGAGTTTATCGAATGTATCCACAATAGGTTCCATTACATACTGTTTGAGGAAACTATGAGGCAGCAAGCGATTCTTGATCTGGTCATATGTAATGAGACAAGAATAATTGATGATCTCATAGTTAGGGATCCTCTCAGAAGGAGCGATCACAGTATGGTTGAATTTACAATACTGATAGTGGGTGAGGAGGTAAAATCCAATACCAGTGTCTTGTTTAGACAAAGGAGACTACAATGGGATGAGGGACGAGTTGGTTAAGGCAGACAGGGAGCAAAGACTCTATGGTAGGACAATTGAGGAACAGTGGAAGACTTTCAAAGCAATTTTTCACCATGCCTAGCAAAAGTATATACCAGTGAAAAGGAAGGACTGTAGGAAAAAGCATAATCAGCCATGGATAACTAAAGAAATAAAGGAGGGTATCAAATTGAAAGCTAATACATACAATGTGGCAAAGATTAATGGGAAACTAGAGTATTGGTAAATCTTTAAAGGTCAACAGAAAGCCAAATAAAAGCTACAAAGAAAGATAAGATAGATTATGAAAGTAAACTAGCTCAGAATATTAAAAACAGATAGCAAAAATTTCTGCAAAAATGTAAAATGAAAAAAAGTGGCTAAAGTAGAGGATGAGAAGGGGGAATTTAATGATGGGAAGTCAGGAAATTGCCAAGGCATTGAACACGTATTTCGTGGAAGAGACAAATAATATACCAATAATCGATGACAAGGAGGCAATGGCAAATGAGGACCTAGAAACGATCATTATCACGAAAGAGGTAGTGTTGGGCAAGCTAATGGGGCTAAAGGTAAATAAGTCTGCTGGCCCTGATGGAGTGTATCCCAGGGTACTGAAAGAGATGGCGGGGGAAATAGCAAATGTGCTCATGGTAACTTACCAAACTTCACTGGCCTCTGGGGTGGTTCTAGCAGATTGGAAAACAGTAAATGCGACTCCGTTGTTGAAAAAAGGAGGAAGACAAAAGGCGGGTAACAGTAGGCCCATTAGTTTAAACACTGTAGTGAAGAAAATGTTTGAATCTATAATCAAGGAAGAAATAGCGAGACATCTAGGTCGAAGTTACAGCCCGGATACCTCAGTCGGTAGAGCATGAGACTTTTAATCTGAGGGTCCAGGGTTCAAGTCCCTGTTCAGGCATTGCTTTTACGAGGGCATGGTGGCTCAGTGGTTAGCACTGCTGTCTCACAGCGCCAGGGACCCGGGTTTGATTCCACCCTCGCGCAACTATCTGTGTGGGAGTTTGCACATTCTCCCCGTCTCTGCGTGGGTTTCCTCCGGGTGCTCCAGTTTCCTCCTACAGTTCAAAGATGTGCAGGCTAGGTGGATTGGCCGTGCTAAATTGGCCATAATGTTCAGGGATGTGTAGATCAGGTGGGTTATAGGGGAATGATTCTGGGTGAGATGCTCTGAGAGTCAGTGTGGACTTGTTGGGCCGAAGGGCCTGTTTCCACACTGTAGGGATTCCAAGAATTCTATGAAAAAAATTGTCCCAATGGGCAGATACAGCATGGATTCATGAAATGCAGGTCATGTTTAACTAAACTTGCTGGTACTTTTTTGAGAACATTGAGTGCAGTGGACAATTGGGAACTGGTGGATGTGGTGCATCTGGATTTCCAAAAGGCATTCAACAAGATGCCACACAAAAGGCTGCTGCATAAGATAAAGATGCGTGGATAATATATTAGGATAGAGGATTGGTTAACTAACAGAAGGCAAAGAGTGGGGATAAATGGGTGTTTTTCTGGTTGGCAATCAGTGACTACTGTTATGTTTCAGGGATCAGCATTGGGAATGCAATTATTTACAATTTACATCGATGATTTAGAGTTGGGTACCAAGTGTAGTGTGTTAAAGTTTTCAGATGATACTGAAATGAGTGGTAGAGCAAAGTGTGCAGACTACAGTGCAAGTCTGCAGAGGGATATAGATAGGTTAAGTGAGTGGGCAAGGGTCTAGTAGATGGAGTACAATTGGTAAACGTGAGGTCATCCATTTTGGTAGGAATAACAGCAAAATAGACTATTGTGTAAAAGGTGAAAAACTGCAGCACGCTGCTGTGCACAGGGACCTGGATATCCTTATGCATGAATTACAAAAACCTGGTTTGCAGGTGCAGCAGATACTTAAGAAGGCAAATGCAATATTGTCCTTCATTGCGAGAGGGATGGTGTTTAAAAACAGGGAGGTTATGCTGCAGCTGTATAAGGTGCTGGTGAGGCCACACCTGGAGAACTATGTACAGGTTTGGTCTCCTTACTTGAGAAAGGATGTACTGGCAGTGGAGGGGGTGCAGAGGAGATTCACTAGGTTGATTCCAGAATTGAGAAGGTTGGCTTATGAGGAGAGATTGAGTAGACTGGGACTATACTAATTGGAATTTAGAAGAATGAAGGGGGATCTTACAGAAACATATAAAGTTATGAAGGAAATAGATAAGATAGAAGCAGGGAGGTTGCTTCCGTTGGCAAGTGAAACTAGAACTAGGGGGCTTAGCCTCAATAAGGGGGAGCAGATTTAGAACTGAGTTGAGGAGAAACTTCTTCACCCAAAGGGTTGTGAATCTGTGGAATTCCCTGTTCAGTGAAGCAGTTGAGGCTATCTTGTTGAATGTTCTTAAGAACAAAGATAGATTCTTGAACAGTAAAGGAATTAAGGGTTATGGTGAGCAGGCAGGTAAGGGGAGCTGAGTCCATGAAAAGACCAGCCATGATCTTATTGAATGGCTTAATGGGCCAGATGGCCTACTACCGTTCCGATTTCTTATGTTCTTATGAATGACTACAAGCTTATAGCACACACTCCCAAGGACACTGTGTGCTTTGATCATTTTGCCCTTGTCAGAACACTTTGGCCTGAAGAAGCCAGAACACTTTGGTGCTTTGAACAAGGCACCACAGTTATTATCAACCCACCCCTTCACTCAGTCCTATGATGAACGTTCTTTTTTATTATCATCATTATTTGTAGAACTGTTGTGATTTGAGAACTTGAGATCTAAGTTGGAGGAAAATGGATTTTAGTTTCGTCAGTTGAGCAAAAATCTGACTTATTTAAAGATCAGAAAGTTATTTTGAAGACTGAGTAAAAAACAGCATTTATAAGAAGTCAGATGATTTCAGCTAAATGACCAAGTCCAAAGTTGCTGTTAGTAGCCAGTCTCTAAGCAGTTTTTGTTAGAAGTCCCGAATTACTTTGGAATCAATGAAAAGAAAACTCCAGAAGCAGAACACTGTGGGGATAGCACAGACGACATCCTACAAGGCTATTGAAGACATAAATTTGGATGGCCCATGCTGATCAATAGATGAGCTGAGTTAGCAGCTTGTTTTAACAGGACAAGGCATTAACTAAAGAAAATAGCATTGAATGAATGGCAGTCTCTCAACAAGAAACCCATTTTAGAGCCTGTTTAGAGACAGTTACACAAGAAGCTTTCTGGTGCAACAAAAGGAGCAGGACTTATATAATTAATGGTAGGGCCTTGAGTAATGTTGTAAAACAGAGGGACCTATGGGGTGCAGGTACATAAATCTTTGAGGTTTGTGTCACAAATAGGCAGGGTGGTTAAAAAGGCATTTGGCCACTTGCCTTCATTGCACAGTCCTTTTGAGTACAGGAGTTGGGAAGTCAATTTGTACAGGACATTGCTGAGGCCTCTTCTGGAATACTATGTCCAGTTCTGGCTGCCCAGTTATAGGAAGGATATGATAAGCAGGACAGGGTTCAGAAGAGATCTAATAGAATTGTTGCTGGGTATGGAAGGTTTGAGTTAAAAAGGCTAGCTGGACAGGCTGGAACTCCTTTCACTGGAGCGTAAGAGGTTGAGAGGCAACCTTATAGCAATTTACAAAATAATGAGAGGTCGAGATAGACTTAAGGGTTGGTGTTTTTTTTTCCCCCAGGATGGGGAATTTCAAGATTAGGGGACACATGTTTAAGGCGAGAGGGGAGAGATTTAGAAAAAGATATGAGGGGCAACTTTTTTTACACAGAGGATGGTTCGTGTGTGGAATGAACGTCCTGAGGAAGTGATGGATGTAGGTACCTCCCCCACCTTAGGGAAAAGACACCTACCATTAACCCTATCTATGCCCCTCGTGGTTTTATAAACTTCTATAAGGTCACCTCTCAACCTCCTGCATTCTAGTGAAAGAAGTCCCAGCCTATCCAACCTTTCTTTATAACATTTAAAAGACATTTGGATAAGTGTATGAATAGGAACAGTTTGGAGGGATAATGGCCAAGTGCAGGCAGGTGGGACTAGTTTAGTTTGGGTTATGGTCAGCATGGACTGGTTGGATCGAAGGGTCTGCTTCTATACTGTAGGACTTTTCACTGGGTTTTGAGAGTCTGTAAGGTTATTGTTGAGATAAAAGGGACGAATCTTTCTTTCTGAAGTTTTTAATGAGATTGTTCAAATAGTCCTTGTCTAGCGTATTTAAAAGAATAGTTTGTGTATTCTTTTCACATAAGAACATAAAGATTTATGACACAGACAGGTATTGGCAGTTTCTTGTTAAAATGTTCTGTTATTGACCTCCATAGTAAATAAAACGTATGGCTTAGCGAGGCCGGTCTCTTGCATGTCCAGTATTACCAACAGTTAGGATCATAACCGTACAGAAGCTTTGCTACCTTGGGTGTATACTGTCCAGCAACACCACACTGGATGACAGAATCAACCATCAACTCGGTCCAAAGCAACCTCTGTATTTGGCAGACTTTGCAAAGAACTTGGTCATAGAATAAAGTCCAAACTTTTGAGGGCTTGTGTCTCATTATGGTTTCAAGACTTGGACAACGAACCAGGATCACTCACAGCATATTGCAGCATTCCAGTTTCACTGTCAGATATCGACTTGCAACATCAGATGGCATGAGAAACTCCCCAACACCTAGGTTCTAGCAAAAGTACTGCCCACCTGGCATTGTGAACTTGCTCACCAGAGCACTGATTCACTTTTCAGGCCACATGGTTCACATGGAGGATTCCTCGTTGCTCAAAACAGTACTCAACCTGCATCTAAGAAAGTTGGAATCTTCAAATTTAAAGCTAGCTTGCAAGGTGGATCCCAGCACGTGGGGAAAACACAATCTTGGACAGACTTGATTGGAGAAATCTCCATCAAGTGATGTTAACATTTGAGGAGAAGAGAGTCAAGTGTCATTAGAAGCATTAAAGCCAATACCTTACCCATTCACTCACCACTGACTTCACATGCAGTATTTACAATCACTGAAAGAAATTAAGACTTGGCCTCATGTCACACATGAGTTGGCTTGACCCTGGACTACAGTCTGAACACTAAGCGACCAGAGTGCCAGGAGAATCTATCGTCAGGAAGGTGAGTGTCACTCCAGGATATTGCTGTTATATCATCATTGACAGTGTGAGGTTGGAGATTGTCGTTAACTTCATATATCGGGGCTGCACAAACACCAGCAATCTGCTACTTGGTCCTGGAGCCTGCACACACATCACAAAAGCTGCAGCTGTTATGTTTGAGCTGAGGAGGAAAGTGTAAAACTACAGCAAACTGAGAACTCCAAACCATGAATCTACCACACCTGCATCCTCTATGCAGTCCTCGACAATAATGAGACCCAGGCAACATAGTTCGAGAAGGAGAAAACACTGACTCTTGACCTCAGATCGACTGCAGGACATTCTGAAGGGGGAGGGTGAACAGCCAGCTGTCGTGGTGCATATAGGCACCAATGATATAGGTAAAAAAAACAGGATGAGGTCCTACAAGCAGAATTTAGGGAGTTAGGAGCCAAGTTAAAAAGTAGGACCTCAGAGGTAGTAATCTCAGGATTTCTACCAGTGCCACGTGCTAGTCAGAGTAGAAATGAAAGAATAGGCAGGATAAATGAGTGGCTTGAGAGATGGTGCAGGAGGGAGGGGTTCAGATTTTTGGGACATTGGGACTGGTTCTGGGGGAGGTGCGACTATTACAAATCGGATGGTCTACACCTGGGCAGGACTGGAACCAATGTCCTAGGGGCTGCTTTTGCTAACGCTGTTGGAGAGGGTTTAAACTAATGTGGCAGGGGGATGGGAACCAAATGAGGAGGTTAGTGGACAGTAAGGAAGTAGTAACTAAAGCCTATAAGGAACTAGATAATGAAGTCCGTGTGACTAAGGGGAAGAGTAGGCAGAGAGCAGATGATGAACGCAGAGGGACAGGTGGTCTGAGGTGCATTTGTTATAATGCGAGAAGTGTAGTAGGTAAGGCAGATGAACTTAGGGCTTGGATTAGTACCTGGGAGTATGATGTTATTGCTATTACTGAGACTTGGTTGAGGGAAGGGCAAGATTGGCAACTAAATATACCAGGTTATAGATGCTTCAGGTGGGATAGAGAAGAAGGTAAAAGGGGTGGAGGAGTTGCATTACTGGCCAAAGAGGATATCACAGCTGTGCTGAAGGAGGGCACTATGGAGGACTCAAGTAATATGGGCAGTGCTCAAAAATAGGAAGGGTGCGGTAACAATGTTGGGGCTGTACTACAGGCCTCCCAACAGCGAGCGTGAGATAGAGGTTCAAATATGTAGACAGATTATGGAAAGATGTAGGAGCAACAGGGTGGTGGTGACGGGAGATTTTAATTTTCCCAACATTGACTGGGATTCACTCAGTGTTAGGGGTTTAGATGGAGCAGAATTTGTAAGGAGTATCCAGGAGGGTTTTCTAGAGCAGTATGTAAATAGTCCAACTCAGGAAGGGGCTATACTGGACCTGGTATTGGGGAATGAGCCTCGCCAGGTGGGTGAAGTTTCAGTAGGGGATTACTTTGGGAATAGTGATCACAATTCCGTAAGTGGACAAAGACGAGAGTGGTCCTAAAGGAAGAATGCTGAATTGGGGGAAGACCAACTATAGCAAAATTCGGCAGGAGCTGGGAAATGTGGATTGGGAGCAGCTGTTTGAGGGTAAATCCACATTTGATATGTGGGAGGCTTTTAAAGAGAGATTGATTAGAGTGCAGGACAGACATGTCCCTGTGAAAATGAGGGATAGAAAGGGCAAGATTAGGGAACCATGGATGACAGGTGAAAGTGTGAGACTAGCTAGCAAAGAGGAAAAAGGAAGCATACATAAGGTCTAGGCGACTGAAAACAGACGAACCTTTGGAAGAATATCGGGAAAGTAGGACCAACCTGAAACGAGGATTTAAGAGGGCTAAAAGGGGTCATGAAATATCTTTAGCAAACAGGGTTAAGGAAAATCCCAAAGCCTTTTATTCATACATAAGGAGCAAGAGGGTAACTAGAGAAAGGGTTGGCCCACTCAAGGACAAAGGAGGGAAGTTATGCGAGGAGTCAGAGAAAATGAGTGAGATTCTTAATGAGTACTTTGCGTCGGTATTCACTGAGGAAAGGGACATGACGGATGTTGAGGTTAGGGATAGATGTTTGACTACTCTAGGTCAAGTCGGCATAAGGAGGGGGGAAGTGTTGGGTATTCTAAAAGGCATTCGGGTGGACAAGTCCCCAGGTCCAGATAGGATCTATCCCAGGTTTCTGAGGGAAGCGAGAAAGGAAATAGCTGGGGCCTTAACAGATATCTTTGCAGCACCCTTGAGCACGGGTGAGGTCCCGGAGGACTGGAGAATTGCTAATGTTGTCCCCTTGTTTAAGAAGGGTAGCAAGGATAATCCAGGCAATTATAGACCGGTGAGCCTGACGTCAGTGGTGGGGAAGCTGCTGGAGAAGATACTGAGGGATAAGATCTATTTACATTTGGAAGAAAATGGGCTTATTAGTGATAGGCAGCCTGGTTTTGTGCAGGGAATGTCATGTCTTACCAACTTGATAGAATTCTTTGAAGAAGTGACAAAGTTGATAGATGAGGGAAGGGCTGTAGATGTCATATACATGGACTTCAGTAAGGCGTTTGATAAGGTTCCCCATGGTAGGCTGATGGAGAAAGTGAAGTCGCATGGGGTCCAGGGTGTACTAGCTAGATGGATAGAGAACTGGCTGGGCAACAGGAGACAGAGAGTTGTAGTGGAAGGGAGTTTCTCAAAATGGAGAATTGTGACCAGTGGTGTTCCACAGGGATCCATGTTGTTTATGATATACATAAATGATCTGGAGGAACGTATAGATGGTCTGATTAGCAAGTTTGCACATGACACTAAGATTGGTGGAGTAGCAGATAGTGAAGGGGACTGTCGGAGAATGCAGCAGAGTATAGACAGATTGGAGAGTTAGGTGGAGAAATGGCAGATGGATTTCAATCCAGGCAAATGCGAGGTGATGCATTTTGGAAGATCCAATTCAAGAGCAAACTATGTGGTAAATGGAAAAGCCCTGGGGAAAACTGATGCACAGAGAGATCTGGGTGTTCGGGTCCATTGTACCCTGAAGGTCGCTATGCAGGTCGATAGAATGCTTTCATTCATCGGACCGGGTATTGAGTACAAGAGTTGGCAGGTCATGTTACAGTTGTATAGGACTTTGGTTCGACCACATTTGGAATACTGCGTACAGTTCTGGTTGCCACATTACCAAAAGGTTGTGGATGCTTTGGAGAGGGTGCAGAGGAGGTTCACCAGGATGTTGCCTGGTATGGAGGGCGCTAGCTATGAAGAGAGGTTGAGTAGATTAGGATTATTTACATTAGAAAGACGGAGGTTGAGGGGGGACCTGATTGAGATCTACAAAATCATGAGAGGTATAGACAGGGTGGATAGCAAGAAGCTTTTTCCCAGAGTGGGGGACTCAATTACTAGGGGTCACGATTTCAAGGTGAGAGGGGAAAAGTTTAAGGAAGATATGCGTGGAAAGTTCTTTACGCAGAGGGTGTTGGATGCCTGGAACGTGTTGCCAGCCGAGGTGGTAGAGGTGGGCACGATAGCATCATTTAAGATGTATCTAGACAGATGCATGAATGGGCAGGGAGCAGAGGGATACAGATCCTTGGAAAATAGGCGACAGGTTTAGATAGAGGATCTGGATCAGCGCAGGCTTGGAGGGCGAAAGGGCCTGTTCCTGTGCTGTAATTTTCTTGGTTCTTTGACCTTTGCTGTCTCATACACATCACAGGTATAATTTGGCAGCAGGGTCACACCAACTCAGAGTTCCATGAATGTGCTAATTCTGCCTATTACTACACTAATACTATCCGCACTGGCTCAGCCATATTTACTCGGTCTTCGAAGAGTATATTACTTTGCAACAAAAACAAGTATAAATGAGATGTAAGAGCGTAAGTAGAGGAGAACGAGGAACAGGATTAAGCAATTCAGCCTCTCAAACCTGTTCTGCCATTTGGTACATCTCAGTCTCAATTCCAGTTCCTTGTTACTCTATAATCCATTACTAAGTAACAATCTGGCTGTTTCCTCCTTAAATTTACTCAATAGCTCAGCATCCCTCACACTCCAGGGTGGTGAATTGCACAGAATCATAACCCTTTGAGAGAAGTAATTTCCCCTCATCTCAATTTATATCTTACGGTTAAAAAAAGCCTCTTGTTCTAGACTGTTTCCCCGTGGGATGCATACACTCTATGTCTTCTTCGTCAATCTTCTTTAACATCTTATTTACCTCAATTAGAAGTCACACGTAGGCCAGGCCAGGTATGGATAGTCAACTTCCTTCCCTGAAGGACATCAGTGAAACAGATAGATTTTTAGGTCAATCTGGCAGTTTTGAGACCATTGTTACTGAGCTGGGCTTTTCATTTCATTTTAACAGTTGAAATTTGAATCTCCCCACAATACAGAGTAACTTTAACCTGTGTCCTGTGTCCTTGCAGCATTAGTCCAGCCCCAGATTACTGTCCAGCAATATGACCACTGTGACTGTACTCCTGTTGTTGCACCTGATTCTTTCTGATCCTTGCAGACTGGAGGGTAATGGAATTTCAGATACCTACACAATGGAACTCACTGTGACTCCCATTACAAACATGTCACTGATGAAGGTGAACCTGTCCAATAATTCACTCACAGATCAGTCTGTAAATGCTCTTCAGACCCTGATTCAGAGACACACTTCCCTCCAGGAGATCAGGTAAGTGTACCTGTGTTTAGGGCTGTATCCGTATTTAATAAAATCCTACATTCCTTTACTCTGAGCTAACTGATAGGTAATTGTTGCAATTTGTTTCTCAGCACAGTAATAAACATAAAAAATCTGTGGATGCTGGCAATCTGAAACAAAAAGAAAGTAAATGCTGGAGAAACCCAGCAGGTCTGGCGGCATCTGTAGAGAGAAAACAGAGTTAGCGTTCTGAGTCCAGTGCCCCCACGTTAGAACAGAAGAAGACTGGGAAAAGGGTAGTATTTGTACCAATGATGGTGAGGGGTGGGTGGGGGGATTGAATGGGGACAGTACGTGGATTCAGAGCCCAGAGAGAGATGGAGAAGAGGGATAGGCAAACAAAAAGACAGTTGCTGATAAGCCAAGAGAATGATAAATGCTGGGAGGATGATGATGAGACGTGTGAATAGTTGAAAATGAATTAGTTGTGCTGGGAGCAACCCATCCAACAGCGGACCAAGGAATGTTAGGGAAGTTAACGGACAAGCAGGAGGGTGATCATGTTCTGAATTTGTTAAAGTCAACATTGAGTCTTGGGGGCTGTACGATACCTTGCTTGCGTTGAGTCTATCTGGAGCACAGCAGTGGGTCTGAGACAGAAATGTCGGATATGGTGGTGTGTTGAAGTGGCAGGCAAATGAAAGCTTGGAGTCCTTTATACAGACCAAGCATAGGTGTTCAGGTCAGCAGTCACCAGTCTACATTTCATCTTCCCTGTGGTCTCCTGTGCTGCACGAACAATACCTCATCTTCTGCCGAGGCACCTTTCGGCCCCAGGACTCAAAAGTTGAGTTTATCAATTTGAGACAAGATTACCCTCTCTCCACGCTCCTAGATCCTGCTTTGTACAGGTTGCTGTCTGCACACCTGACCCATTTTCCACTCTTCACACTTCTCGTTAGCACCATACCTAATGCTGATTGCACTAATAGTTTATCATCAGCAATCTCTTTGTTTGCCTTTCTTCGCACTGTCAGTGGGCTCCATCCCCATGTAGTCTATTCATTGCCAACCCACCCAGCCCACAATCAGCATAAATACCAGCCTTTCCCAGCTATGTTCAGTTCTGACAAAAGATCACAGGACTCAAAATGTTAACTCCCTTTCTCTCTCCACAGATGCTCCCAGAGATTCTCTCACACTTTGGGTGCTAGAAATCTGAAATGAAAACACTGTATTTTGCTTTCATGACAGTAATTATCGAATTGTTCTGTGAGGGATCTTGCTCTGCTCTGAGGAGATTCACTAGGATTTAATTCTGCATTGATCTTATCACAATGGCTTTCGTTGAAAGAGGAGTTTTGGTCAGGACACTGTGGAAAATCCCTGCTTGTCGTTGAATAGAGCAATATGCCCTTCTAAGTAATTCAGAGGCCACAACATTGGGTTCAAATCCTAGCTGATGAAATGTGAATACAATTGAATAAAGCCCAGTGCAGCATTACCTCAGGCCTGGACTGTGTCTCCACCGAGTTCCTGTGGTCAGCTCCCGCAGTGAGGCTCCACCGAAGACATTTAAAAAGAATAGCAATAGAAAAGACTTGAGGGATAATATGTCTCTCAGATCCAAATAGACAAATACAGTTGGTCACTGTGCCATTTATGCCTGGCCTTTTTGTTTCATTCATGCCTGAGATGTTGGTATCGCTGGCTAAGCCAGCATTGATTGTCCATCTTAATTTCTCTTTGAGAACATGGAGGTCTGCTGCCTTCCTGAAGTGCTGTGGTCTGTGGAGTGTAAGGACACCTCACAATACTGTTCCAGGATTTTGATACAGTGACACTGAAGGAATGGTAAGATAATCCCATGCCACGATGGTATGTGGCTTAGAGGGTAACTTAAAGGTGTTTGTATTCCGATGAATCTGCTGCCCTTGTCCTTCTAGATGGCTTGGTGTTGGGTTTAGAAGGTACCACCTAAGGAGCCTTGGTGAAAAACTGTTCATGCCTTCGAGTAAACTTTCCCCTTCCGCAGTCTGTTTTCAGGTCAGAAATCCTTACTGAGGAATTATGTGTCCTCAGCCCGTGATTTATGGTTTGTTAATGAAGGGAAGTATTCTGCTATATAAAGCACTTGGGACAAATTGGATCAAAGGTTATGGGGAGAAAGCAGGATCAGGTATTGAGTTGGACAATCAGGCATGATCGTGATGAATGGCGGAGCAGATTCGAAAGGCCGTATGGCCTTCTCTTGTTCCTATCTTCTATGTTTCTATGTATGAATATCTCCTGTTGGGATGTTTAATCTGTGTTGGATATGAATCACTGTTTCAGGGTGCAGAGGAATAAGTTCACTTCCAATGGAGCCAGCTGTCTTCAGTCACTGTGTAATCACAGACCCAGACTCTGTGTGGAAGTGTACACATCGATAACGAGCAAAGGATTTGGGACAATCTGATGACAGACTGACGTGGTCATGAAGAAAGACCCAAGACGCCAAACTGATGTCTACTTTGTAATTGTGTATTATTTGTACTTCTCTGTTTTAGAAATTTCTACCAAATAAAACATTTTAGACTTATGATTTAGGACATCTACTACAGTCATGGAGTCATACAGCACGGAAACAGACCCTTCAGTCCATCTAGTCCATGCTCATCATAGTCCCAAACTAAACTAGTCCCACATGCCTGCTCCTAGCCCGTATTCCTCCAAACCTTTCCTATTCATGTACCTAACCAAATGTCTTTTAAACATCATAACTGTGCCCACATCCACCACGTCCTCAGGACGCTTATTCCACACGTGAACCATTCTGTGTAAAAAAACAAAATTGCCTCTCGTCTTTTTCAAATCTCTCTCCTCTCATCTTAAAGGTGTGCCCCCTAGTCTTGAAATCCCTCATCCGAGGGAAAAGACACCTAACCATTAACCCTATCTATGCCCCTCGTGATTTTATAAACTTCTATAAGATCACTTCTCAACCTCCTGCATTCTAGTGAAAGAAGTCCCAGCCTATCCAACCTAAACTTTATAACTCAAACTACTTGTATTCTTGTATACTATCTCCTTTGCATGTGAGAGGAAAACCACTCACGGTAACTATGAGAAGGCTGCTTCTGAATACAGACGGTTTTGTGCTTGGATTTCCCAGCAGTTAGACTGAAAAGGTTTGACTAATCATTTCATTGCAGCTAAGGAGCAGAGGGCTAAGGGGCTGGGGAGAGGAAACTGATAACTACTATCTTATTGATGTGGTTGAGAAACATCGGAGTTTGGAGAAACCCCAAGCTCTGGATTTTCCATCAGCTAAAGTCAGTCCTTGATTATTCAAAGCGAAAAGCAAACTGCTGTTGTTCACTGTTTTCTCTCACTTCACAATATAAACAAACTTCCTTTAACACTCCTGTGATCGAATTAATACATCTTCAAATCCTTTCAATGCAACAAATGTTGTTCCATTGGAACCAGCACCAGGTCAAGAGTAAGGAACTCATCAGGGGTTCAGATCAACAGGCCTGAAATCCCACAGAATGATGGTTAGCTGACGCTAAGCATCTGCGTTCATGACCCAAGGCCAAAAGACTTAGCGATTCAGAGATGGTGAAGACACTTGAGCTCATAATTCAATACTGAGAGCCAATATTGAGGGACTGCTGCAAGGTGCAAGGCTCAGTGCTGAGGATGTGTTGCACAGTCAGTGGGTCATTACTGAGGGAGTTCTGCACTGTCGGAGGGTCAGTGCTGAGGGAGCGCCGCACTGTTGGAGGGTCAG
>NC_063379.1:3390901-3401024 GCF_021869965.1 Rhincodon typus | reverse complement strand
TGTTCAGGGACAGTTCACACTGATCTTTCTCATCCCCAGGCTCTGTCGGAATCTGATTCGAGGGAGAACTGTCAATCCACTCATGTGTACTCTCAGTAACAACCAGTCATTGACTCACTTGAACCTGAATAATAACAAGCTCGAAGACCAGGGAATTGGACTGTTGATTGCTGCACTGGGACAGCAGAGCTGTACGCTCCAGACACTGGAGTAAGTAATATCCTGTGTATGAGCCTGCATGTAAATGTGGGATCTCTCTAACACCCAACATCCCTTTCTTTCTCTGTTTACACATTGGTTGCTTTTATGTCTTAATCACTTATGGGATGTAGATGTCCCTGGTGGGGACAGTATTTATTGCTCATCCCTAGTTGCCCTCCAGAAGGTGGTGGTGAACTGCCTTTTTGAACTACAGCAGTCCAGTTTGTTTAGATAGACCCAGAGTGCTGTTATGGGGTGGAGTTCCAAGCTTTTGCCCCAGCAACAGTGAAGGAACGGTGATCTATTTCCAAGTCAGGATAGTGAGGGGGTTGGAGGGGAATTTGTAGATGGTGGCATTCCCATGTATCTGCTCCCCTTGTCCTGTTTGGCTGTAAACATCCCAAGTTTGGAAGTTGTTGACAAATCACTTTCCTGACTTGTGTCTTTTCGATGATGGTTAGGCTTAGGAGAGTC
Source organism: Rhincodon typus (assembly GCF_021869965.1). Classification (NCBI taxonomy): domain Eukaryota; kingdom Metazoa; phylum Chordata; class Chondrichthyes; order Orectolobiformes; family Rhincodontidae; genus Rhincodon; species Rhincodon typus. The sequence goes on along the minus strand of NC_063379.1, from coordinate 3,400,349 downwards.
AGGAGGTGACGTAGGTGACACAGTACTCCCAGCGTACATTCCTTCTCATTACTCCAGCAGATGCGCTGACCTCCAAGGTCCATGTGCAGCAGTAGCTGGAGAAACTGGAGGTGGATGTGTCAGCACACCAATCTGTGTGAGTGGACCCTTGGAGTGGTGGCAGCACAACTTAGAGTCATGGAATCACAGATCTGTCATCATGGCCATACCCACCCTACAAGCAGACATCCAGCCAGACCTTACTATCCAGCTCTTGGTTTATAATTTTCTAGGTTGTGACATTTCTAGTGTACTTCCTTTTTAAAGGTTGTCAGGATTTCTACCTCTACCAAATTTTCAGGCTACAAGTTCCAAATGAAAAAGTGTCCCCTAAAATACTCTGAACGTTTTGGTTCTTACTCAAATCTGATTTAAGATAATGTCTTTGGTCAATTCATGTATTGTTAGCAACAACCTCAATAATAACAAATACACAGATAGGGACTTGAACTGTTGACTGTGGCACCAAGTTAGTCAGGCTGTCTGATCCAAACACTAGAATTAGTAACAGAATGGGTCAGAGTGCAGGTAGGCAAAATAGTGTAAGAATGCACAATATTCTACTGTTTTTAATTCTGACACCATTTTACTGTCATCTCACTTTCATTGTTACCATCCTCATATAGCTCTTGTGTACATAGCTTGCTCGCCTGTTACTGTATCTGATTCTTTCCAATCCATGCAGATTGGAGGGCAATGGGATTACAAACACGTTTACAGATGAACTCACTGGGGCTCCCATCAGAAACATGTCACTGAAAAGGGTGAACCTGTCCAACAATTTGTTCACAGACCGGTCTGTTACAGCTCTTTTGTACCTGACCCAGACACACACTTCCCTCCAGGAGATCAGGTGAGTAGAGACAAAAAAAAACTGCAGCTGCTGGAATCTAAGGTAGACAAACAGGAGGCTGGAAGAACACAGTAGGCCAGGCCAGGAGGAAAGGAGCAGTCAATGTTTCGGGTATAACCCTTCTTCAGTCCTTTCCTCCAGATGCTGCCTGGCCTGCTGTGGTTCTTCCAGCCTCCTGTTTGTCTACATCAGGTGAGTATATCTGTTTTTAAGGCTGTAAATGTGTTTAATGTTTACCTTTCTTCCTTTATTCTGATCAAAACAAGTAGTTTTATTGCACCCCAGTAAATCACCCCAAAAAACACAGCAGGATCCCTCAAAGAATAAGATAAATGTTGCGTTGATCTTTTTCCAATTCTTTTGAGTGAAAGAGCGGTTTTGTGAGAAGTCCCTTCTTTTTGAGTAGAGCTGTAGGCCCTTTGACTTCCTTGAACAGGAAGATGTGGTAATTGCTTAATTTGCATTTAAAAGGTGGACTTCTCTGAAAAAACACCATTCCCTCTTTTCTGATGAAGGGTCTAGGCCCGAAACGTCAGCCTCTCTGCTCCTATGATGCTGCTTGGCCTGCTGTGTTCATCCAGCCCTGCACCTTGTTGTCTCGGATTCTCCAGCATCTGCAGTTCCTACTATCTCCCTCTATCCTAGATTTTTTCCCAATCAACCTGTTCACAGATGTCATTACACACCTCTGGAGCAGGTTGGATTTGAACCCAGATCTCCTGGCTCAGGGGCACTACCACAGCATTCTGTACTAAACAGATTACCAACCTATATTCTGTGCTCAGATCCTGCTGTAGGGCTCCAGCTAAAAAACTGAATAAGAAAAACTCAAAAAGATTCAAGGATCAACATGCTTCACCCTTTCTGAGAAATTTTAATCCAACCTCCAAGAATATCTACAAGTCTTTCTTTGGAAACTCACTTTGAACCAAGTTATCATCTCCTCCTTTTCAGTGTCCTTCCCCCCATTAGTGCATTACTTCACCAAAGGTCTGAATACAGGTTTAATCTGTGTATGTAACTGTGTGAACACAATACAATCCACTCAATCTCTTCATCTATTCCTTATGGGCTAGGTACCCATAGCTTCAGTAAATTCTACCATTCTGCTGTCTGGACACAGTTCAGAAGCCTAGACTGGACCAGTGTGCCCTCAGCCCTGGATTTACTGATTATTCGTAAAAGAAAGAATTCCCCCACTACCTACCTCTTTGTATGTGTCCTGTTGGGATGATTAATCAGTGTTGGGTGTTTACTACTGTGTTTCAGGCTGCAGAGGAATAAGTTCAGTCCACATGGATTGAGCTGTCTTCAGTCACCGAACAGACCGGGACTCTGTGTGGAAGTGTATACATCAATAACCAGTGGAAGATTTAAAAGCTGATTACAAACTAACAATAAACATTAATCAGCTGATGACAGAAATGAAACTCAAAGAACCAAAAACAAAAATTCGCTTTGTACTTGTACTGTAAGATATCTTGTCTTTTCATCATTGGATTATGGACTGAAAATGAGGAAAATATTACTTTCTGGGGACACCACATTCAGAAAATCTGGCACAATTTGTTGTGATATGTCAGTCAGAAGAAGAAACTGATAATTCTTTCTACTATAATGAAATCTCAACCTTTGCGGTGACTCCAAGAATACTGGTGCTTGAGTTCCATTGCATTACCCCAGTGAGTCGTAACATTTTAGCTGCATTTAGATATTCATTTGTGCTTCCAAAGCTACAAGCTAAGAGACAGAAGATGGTATTCTTGTTGTCAGATCTTTGTGGACCGCTATGGACACAATGGGCCGAATGGCCGCCTTCTATGCTGAATCCATATTTCAGGGACAAGAAATTTCTGCCGAATAGTGAACCTCTAATATTGGGATGTTGGTCATCTGACATTTGGAGATTTGTTCAGCCTTCCAGGCTTGGAAAGAGAAATTGATCTGTGTTTTACTGACAGCTATTACAAGTAAACTGGTTCTGAACTTTTGGCTGCTTCATGAATGTACAGCCAGTCACATTGAAGAAAAAGCAGAAATATAAGTTCGGCTCGATCATAGAGAATGACTCAGTCTAGGTGAGTGAGGAATGAGGGAGGGCTTGTGTTAGGGAACCTGGTTCAGAGGAGAGGTGTTAAAATTGAATCAGAGATAGTAGGAACTGCAGATGCTGGAGAATCCGAGACAACAAGGTGCAGGGCTGGATGAACACAGCAGGCCAAGCAGCATCATAGGAGCAGAAAGGCTGATGTTTCGGGCCTAGACCCTTCATCAGAAAAGGGGGAGGGGAAAGGGGTTCTGAAATAAATAGGGAGAGAATGGGAGGCGGATAGAAGATGGATAGAGGAGAGGATAGGTGGAGAGGAAACAAACAGGTCGAAGAGGCGGGGATGGGGCCAGTAAAGGTGAGTGTAGGTGGGGAGTTAGGAAGGGGATAGGTCAGTCCAGGGAGGACGGACAGGTCAAGGGGACGGGATGAGGTTGGTCGGTAGGAGATGGAGGTGATGCTTGAGGTGGGAGGAGGGGATAGGTGGGAGGAAGAACGGGTTAGGGAGGCAGGGACGAGCTGGACTGGTTTTGGGATGCGGTAGGGGGAGGGGAGATTTTGAAACTTGTGAAATCCACATTGATACCATTGGGCTGCAGGGTTCCCAAGTGGAATATGAGTTGCTGTTCCTGCAACCTTCGTGTGGCATCGTTGTGGCACTGCAGGAGGCCCAGGATGGACTTTCACAAGCTTCAAAATCTCCCCTCCCCCTACCGCATCCCAAAACCAGTCCAGCTCGTCCCCGCCTCCCTAACCTGTTCTTCCTCCCACCTCAAGCCGCACCCCCATCTCCTACCGACTAACCTCATCCCGCCCCCTTGACCTGTCCGTCCTCCCTGGACTGACCTATCCCCTCCCTAACTCCCCACCTACACTCACCTTTACTGGCCCCATCCCCGCCTCTTCGACCTGTTTGTTTCCTCTCCACCTATCCTCTCCTCTATCCATCTTCTATCCACCTCCCACTCTCTCCCTATTTATTTCAGAACCCCCTTCCCCTCCCCCTCCCCCTCCCCCTTTTCTGATGAAGGGTCTAGGCCCGAAACGTCAGCCTTTCTACTCCTTTGATGCTGTTTGGCCTGCTGTGTTCATCCAGCCCTGCACCTCGTTGTCTCAGAGGAGAGGTGTGTTTGTTTGCGTCTAGTAGGGAAAGGAAGTCAATTGTAATGCGTAAGGGGGTTAGATTGCGAGGAGTTTGTAAGTCTTTTGTCACGGTTTTGAATAAATAAAAATTGGATGAATCCTACAGGTTATATATATATTTTTACAAAGAACTTGAAAATTTGACTTTTGTATTTATATGAATTGGTACTGCAGGTAGATCTGTAAACATGTAAAAACAAATACCCAATGTTGACAATGTTGCTCTACTGCTGTTTTGCCTTTGCTAGTATTAAACATCATGTTACTTTTCAAAATGTTAATTACATATATGTAGGTTAACGGGACCTGGTCATCATTGACCAGGCCAGGTTTTGTTGCATAAACTTCATTGTTCTTAAAAAGCTGGTGGTAAGTTAGAATGGGCTCGCTCTATAAAATGTTTTGGAAAGCATGGCCATCATCCTTTGCTTCACTTTCCAGGTACATAATCCAGCAAGGTCCTGTTTTGTTAGTGCGGACTTCATCCTGCATCACACTGCAGTAACTACAGTTAATGTTGAGATCACTCTGATGATTTGTTATATATGTAATGGTGCACAGTCTTCATTGTTGGCAAACAAAGGAATAAGTAAAATGTCTAACCACTTGAAGCCTAATAATTTGACCTATTTGGAATGGCTCAGAAGCTTTTGCATTCCACTACTGAACATAAAATGTAGCTGTTGGTTGGTTCGCCTAGCTGAATGGTTTTCGTGCAAACATTTTGTCCCCCTTCCGGATGATGCCTTCAGTGCTGTCTAGCCTCCGTTGAAATGCTGTTGTTCTGTTCCGTTCTGAATTTATATGGTCTGGTCCTTACGGTGGTTAATTCTGTTTCCGGTTTGTAGACGATGCTTATCATCATTCACGCTCAGATCTTTTTGTGTTTGGTCACTCTCACTCAATATTTCTTTTTGTTGTTGGGGTGGGTGGGGGAAAGCAGGTTCAGTTAGCTCAGTTGGTAACAGTGTGACGCAGAATGATAGCAACAGAATGAGGTTGATTCCTATACCTGTCTGAGTAAGTGTGTAGTTTGAGGAACTTTGGATCTGAGTTGAGGAGCTGTAGTCTGAGCTACGGACATTGTATCACAACAAGGATGGTGAGAGTTACCTGGACACTTTGCTCAAGAGGACAATCGCACACTTCAGATGAAGCAATTCAAAAATTACCCAGTGATCAGGGACAGGAGGATGCAACTGCTGATGAGGCAGGCATAAAACCCCAGGGGGTTTTAAAATTGAGGAGCCTTTGCCGCTGCAATTGTCAAAGAGTCATGAGGTTCTTGCAAGCTGTACAGATGGAATGGGGAACTGCAGGGAGGATGAAAAAACTGACCATGGCACGTTGGTACAGGAAGCCATTAAAGACAGGGGAAGGAAATAGGAATGTATTGTACTAAAGGACAGTGTAATTAGGGGGACAGATACTGTCCTCTGCAGCCATGAGCAGAAGGCCCGAAGGGTGTGTTGACTGCTCTGTGCCAAAGTTGAGGAATCTTCTCAGAACTGAAGAACTTGAGAGTGAGGGGAGGGATTCAGTAGTCATCATCAATTGTAGGACTAGGTACAAGATTTTGCAAAAAGATTCAGTTACGAGCTAAATTAGAAAGCACAATCTCTGGATTACTTACCAGTGCCATGAGCCACCCTGCAGAGAGTAAACAAAGGCAAGATGTTTAATGCATGACTCAGAGATTGGTTTGCGTGGAATGGCTTTGCACCCTTGGGTTATTGACGCCAGTACAAGGTAGAAGGGAGCTGTTCAGTTGGGATGGGCTTCACTTGAACTAGTGTTCTGGCAAATCGAATAATTAGAGCTGTAGAGAGGGTCTTAAACTAATGGGTGCAGGTGGGGCATACGGCAGAATTACTAGGCAGCTATTTGTATAACGATATCCAGAGTGGCACAGGAAAGGACAGAGTATACAAACACAAAAAAAACTGTAGTAAATGGGGTGAAAAGGGGAAATGATGGTAAAAAGGCAAAACTGATGCCTTGTTATTTTAAAGTACGTAGTATTCAAAACAAAATGGATGACTTAATCACGCAAATAAGGGTCTATTTCCATGCTGTATGACTCTATGACTACAAATAAAAGGCAATGGGTATGATTTTCTGGCCATTACAGAGACATTATTACAAGGAGATCAAAGCTGGTTTCTAAACATTCAGGAGTATGTGACTTTCTGAAAGGACAGGCAAGAAGGAAAGGATGGTGGGGTTGCAATGTTCTAGCTGGATGAATTAAGTACAACAGCAAGAGATGATGTTCAATCAGAAGATGTAGAATCCATATTGGTGGAGGTAAGAAATAAAAATGACGCTGGTAGGAATAGTCTGTAGGTTCCCCTAACAGTAACTGCACAGTGATACAGAGAATAAATCAGGAGATTTATTGCCAGTCTCCCGCCAATTCCATTCATTCCACATAATATAAAGAAATGTTGGAGACACTTGGATACTGCAAAGGCTACGGCCCTGACAACATTCCAGCAATTGTACTGAAGACTTGTACTCCAGAACTTGCTGCTCCCTGAGCCGAGATCTTCCAGCACAATTATAACACTGGCATCTACCTGACAATGTGGAAAATTGCCCAGGTATGTTCCTTACACAAAAAACAGGACAAATCCAACCCAGCCAATTACCGCCCCCATCAGCCTATTCTCAATCATCAGTAAAGTGATGGAAGGTGTCATCAACAGTGCTATCAAGCAGCACCTGCTCTGCAATAACCTGCTCAGTGACACCCAGTTTGGGGTTCCACTAGGGCCGCTCAGCTCCTGACCCCATTATGACATTGGTTCAAACATAGACAAAGCAGCTGAATTCCAGAGGTGAGGTGAGACTGACAGCCCTTCATATGAAGGCTGCATTCAAATGAGTGTGGCATCAAGGAGTCCTTGCAAAACTGAAATCAATGGGAACTCGGGGTGAAATTCTCTGCTGGTTGGAGTCATACCCGGGATATAGGAAGGTGATTGTAGTTGTTGGAGGTCAGGATATCTCTGCAAGAGTTCCTCAGGGTAGTATCCAAGGACCAAGCATCTTCAGCTGCTTCATCAATGACCTTCCCTCCATCATAAGATCAGAAGTGAAGATGTTCACTGATTGCACAATGTTCAGCACCATTCGTGACTCCTCAGATATTGAACCAGTCCATGTTCAAAAGCAACAAGATCTGGACAACATCCAGGCTTGGGCTGATAAGTAACATTCACATCACACAAGTGCCAGATAATGACCATCTCCAATAAGAGACAATCTAACCAACTTCTTTCAATGTTGTTACCATCGCTGAATCCCTCACCATCAACATCCTGGAAGGTTTCATCAACCTGGACTGGCAGAGCGACAGAGGTTGCCAAGTGAGCAGGCAAAACTAAGCAGGTGGAACATAATGTGAGGTTATGCACTTTGGCAGAAGATACTGGAGCTGCATATTATTCAAATAGAGAAAGATTGAATAAAGCTATGGAACTGAGATTCAAGAGCCTTAGTATGTGAATCACAAAACATTCTGCGGGTAATAGGGAAAATAAATAAATAAAATAAAAGGGAATGGAGTATAAAACTAGGGAGGTTTTGCTAAAACTGTACAAGGCACTAGTCAAACCACAGCTGGAATACTGTGAACAGTTTTGGATCCCTTATCTAAGGATTAATATTCTCGTACTGGAGGCACTCCAGAGAAGGCTCACTCAGCTGCTCCTGAGTATGGAGGGACCGTTTTATGAGGAGGGGTTGAGTAGATTGGACCCGAACTTGTTGGAATATGGAAGAATGAGAGATGAACTTATTCAAACATTCAAGATTCTCAAAGAAATTGACAGATATGGAAAGGTTGTTTCACTTTTTGGGAGAGATTAGAATCAGTGGGCGTGATCTCAGAATAAGGGGTTGTACATTTAAGACAGAGATGAGGAAGAATTTCTTCTCTCAGAGGGTAGTGAATCTGTGGGATTCTTCACCACAAAGAATCGTCCAGGCTGGGTTATTAAGTATTTTCGAGGCTGAGATTTGATAGGTTATTAATCATTGAGGGGAATCAAGGGTCATGTGGGAAAAGGCAGGGGGAGTGGAATATTTGAATATTATCAGATCAGCCTTTGATCTTATTGGATGATAGAGTAAACTCAATGGGCTGAAAGGCCTTGCTTTAGCTCCTCTGTCTAATAGTAACTGCAATAGTTCATGGAGATCTTGCTCGTCACCTTTCCCCATCCGTGACGTGGAGCCCTTTGAACTACATGAACAACTGTCTGCCTTTAATGGGGACTGACAATCTTTTGTGTTCTCCAGCTACTTTTGTCATGTTTATACATTCACAGTTTAAAATAACAAAGGGATGAAGCTGGAAATTAAAAGTCCCTGTCTCATCAGAAAACACCTATTTTAACTTACCTTTTATACAGGCCAAGGACTACAATTCCTGGGGATCCCAGCGGAAGCTCGGACAAGGATTCCAGCTTTGCCTTAAGGTAGTTGTAAACATGAGCGTATCTACAGAGGGGTTGTGGTGGCACGACAAGGACACCATTGGGGTAAAGATTGTGGGGTATCGGGTCCAAGATAAGAGATTGAGGCTGGGTGGAGGGGTCAGTTTTTGGAGGTGAGAACTCAAAGTTTGGGATAAACAGGCTTTAAACTCTAAAACGAAACTTGTGGTTTGGGCCTTGGAGCTCAGAGAGGGGTAGGTTTAGGATTCAGGTTAAGGATGAAATTACAGACCTGGAATGGCGTTCAGGATATTAGGGTTTAGGGTTCAGATTGTGGGATGGGACTGGTGGGACCAGGAACTGGGATTGGAGGTTCAGGATATTAGGGTTTAGGGTTCAGAGACACAGATTGAGGCTTTAAGGTTCAGGTTAAGTGCTCAGTGACTGGATTAGGCGTTCAAGATATTAGGGTTTAGGGTTCAGATTGGGGTTTTAAGGTTTAGTTAAGAGGGGATCAGAAACTGGGAATGGGGGTATTGAGATATTAGGGTTTAGTTTGGGGTTTTAAGGTTTAGTTAAGAGGGGATCAGAGACTGGGAATGGAGTATTGAGATATTAGGGTTTAGGTTAAGAAGGAGTCACACTGGGATTGGTAGGGTTTAAGGGGTTCAGAGAGTTAGCTTAGGGTTAAAGAAATTATAGCTTAAGAGTCAGGTTAAGGGGTCAGTGACTGGGATTGAGGGTTTGAAAGGCTGGGATCTGCAGCGAAGCGGGTGGTTAGCAATCAGCTGGGATAAGGTCAGGGATTTGGAGTTGAGAAATTTGAGGATAAGGACTGGATTCAGGGGAATGGTAGAAGCAGGCAATGCCGGTCTCTCACTGGATTCTCTCCACCTCTTACCCCAGGAGGAGGGGGGGGGGGGG
>NC_063379.1:3383784-3390401 GCF_021869965.1 Rhincodon typus | reverse complement strand
TGGGCACTGTCGGAGGGTCAGTGCTGAGGGAGTGGGCACTGTCGGAGGGTCAGTGCTGAGGGAGTGGGCACTGTCGGAGGGTCAGTGCTGAGGGAGTGCTACATGGTTGGCGTCTCACTGCTGATGAATTGCTCCATAGGATGGAGGCCATTCAGCCTTATCAATCTGACACAGGAACAGGAGGATCCCATTCAGACCATCAAGCCTGTGACACAGGAAGACCATTCAGCCCCTCAGAATAGCCTCTTCCTTTTCTGTGTGACAGTTTTGAGGGTCTGTGTAAAAGGCCTGAGGGTGTAAACAGTTACACAGGCACACGAACAGGCCATTGACACTACTCAATTGCACAAACGGGTGAAGGCCACAGAAATACAACTATTTTCCATACAGAGGCAACGCTGTCCATACCCACCTCCCACCCCACAACTTCCCAACATACATGAAAACCTGGTATAGCTCCAGTGATTAAACCTTAACTACTTTCCACTGAATCAAGTGGCCGATCTGCAGACTGATGAAGAAAAATCTCCCCTTTATCGATTCACAGCTCTCGAACATTCTTTTCACTTCGAACCCAGGGTAGAGGAGGGGTTTTTACAGGCCCTGTACAAAGGGCTCATTTCATAACTAGCATTTTATGATGCTGATGAACCACGCCCGGTTTTTATTACAAAGGAAGAAATGTTCGACTTGACCAAAGTCTGTGGTAAATGAGTGGCGCCTGGATGAGGATCGACCGTTGGTAAGTACTTTGTAAAGGTGACCTTAAGCTGCATGTGGAAATTGATTTCAAGTATCTCCTGTACGTACTGGGAATAAAATTGTTCAAATAGTGCCAATGCAGAGATAGGTGCACCCCTGACTGTGTTGGTCCTGCTCAGCCGGCCACCTTGTCGTGTTTGTGGCCTGCTGATCCTCAGTCTATTGAGCGTTCCCATTTTCGGAGCTGTGCAAACTTTGGATAGTGGCTTAAATCAAGAGGCCAGTGAGGCCTCAGGCTGGTTGGATTTGGGTGAAGTTATCCAAATCATTGTTCATTTGCCGTCAAACGTTCTGTCGTAATTTGGACTTTCCAGTATACAGTCTTCAATTCATAGGCGATGATGTTGTGGTGTTATCGTTAACTGTTAATTGGGAAATCCACGTAATGTTCTGGGTCTGAATCCCGCCAAGTCCGATGATGGAATTTGAATTCAATAAAGGTCTGGAATTAGGAGTCTAATAATGACCAGGAATCCATTTTTGGAAAAACCCACCTGGGTCACTAATGTCCTTTAGGGAAGGAAAACGCCATCCATACCTGTCCTATGTGTGATTCCAGACCCACAGCAATGTGATTGACTTTTACCTGCCCTTTGGGCAATTAGGGATGAGCAATAAATGCTGCCTACTCAGCAATGCCCTCATCCTGTGAATGAATGTTTAAAAATTACAATCACAATATGTATTAGAACACAGCAACTTAGAAACAGGCTGTTGTGTCCACAATGACGTTTATTTTCCTCGTGTGGTCTTGCTCGGTCTACTCCCATGTTCCTGCCCTATACCCAGCTCCATCTATTCTCTTTCCTTCAAACGCGCACTGACCAACTATTAACACAGACACATCCTCACTCTCCATGAAACCCTTTGGAAAATAAAGGGATCTCGTTCAAACCAAGGCCCTGTTTGGACGCATGTGGATGTACAGCCTTTAATGGTGGAAAAGCTGACAGTGTTCTGAGTGTTCTGAGAGAAGCTGATTTATTAAAGAGGAACAACCATCCAGACACCCACCCATCCTTTCGAACATCCAGCCATCTATCCAAGCACACAACCAACCATTGCAACACCCACCCCTCCATCTGAACACCCACCCACTCTTCTGAACACCCACCCACGCAGCCCCCTTGGCTCTTCCACGTTGCTTGACTTTCTCTCATTGAAAATATCAGCATCACTTATTTTACAACAAAATATGAAGAAAGAATTACTTTGTTCAGCAGCTTTCACATGATAATGTACAAAAGGTTTTATTGCTTTCAAGTGTAATCACTGTTGTAGAAAACATTGGCAGGCATGTGAACAGCAAGGTACTGCATGATGTACAGTCACTGTTACCATGTAATTTGCTTTATTTAGGATTGTTTGTGAGGTTAGGTTTTGTTCAAGGGACTAAAGAGAGCTCCTTTGCTGTGGAATTCAAAACAGGACCATTTGATTTTTCACACAGAGCGGACAGGACAGGGAGTCCAGGGAAATTGGTGCTTGCACCAGTTTAATGTCTAATTTCATAGAAATGTCCCCTCAACAGTGCGGCACTCCCTCAGCACTGACCGTCCAACAGTGCGGCGCTACCTCAGCATTGACCCTCCAACAGTGCGGCACTCCCTCAGCACTGACCCTCTGACAGTGCCCGCTCCCTCAGCACTGACCCTCTGACAGTGCGGCGCTCCCTCAGCACTGACCCTCCGACAGTGCGGCACTCCCTCAGTACTGACCCTCCAACAGTGCAGCACTCCCTCAATATTGACCCTCCGACAGTGCAGCAATCCCTCAGTACTGACCCTCCAACAGCAGTAGGTGAACTTTTCAATTCTAAGAAATAAATCCTCTTCAACTTGAAAATTGTCTGAATGTTTCCATCTCATCCAGCTCTCTTCACGGAGTTATTTTTAAGGAATATTTGTTCCCATCAAAAAGAAATGGACTCAGTCAGAAGGATGTTGAACAAGGAAGTTAAATATACAATCAAATCTAAAGAAAAAAAAATTCAATATTGCAGGGATTAGTGTTAGATGAGAAAACTGGACAGATTTTATAAACCAGCAAAAGATGACTAAAACAAAAATAAGGAGGGAGATATTAGAGAATGAGAGAAAACTGGCTAAAAATATAAAAATATAGTAGGAGTTTGTATAAGTATTCAAAAGGGAAAGGAGGAACTAAAGTGAGCATTTTCACTTAATTGAGATAATGACGTGAAAAAAAAATTTTTTTTGATGAAGGGTCTAGGCCCGAAACGTCAGCCTTCCTGCTCCTCTGATGCTGCTTGGCCTGCTGTGTTCATCCAGCTCTACACCTGGTTATCTCAGATTCTCCAGCATCTGCAGTTCCGACCATCTCTGAAATAATTTTTACTTAAGTGGTTAAGATGTGGAATTAATAATGGTAAAGAAGGAAACTGGGAAGTGATATGTCTGTCTTGATCGCAGAAATCACAGCGAATGTGCTTCATACCAAGAGCTGAAAGGGAGCTATAAGCTTGAAATATTCATAATCACTAGGGGAAAGATATCAGGAAACTATCATAAGTAAAACCTGACCGGTCCCCTGTACCTAAAAATGTGCATCCCAGGGGCCTTGGAAGAATTGGCTGCAGAGATATCCAAGGATTCGTTGTGCTGATCCAAAATTCCTTAGAGTATGGAAAGATCCCAGCAGATTGAAAAGGACAAGCATAAAACCTCCATTCAAGAAAGGAGACAGAAAACAGCAAACTATTGGCCAGTTAGCTGAACATCTTAGATAAAATATTGTTAGGAGGTAATAGCAGTGCATTTATTCTTATACATTCATGGAACATGGGCATCACTGGCCAAGCCAACATTTATTACCCTTCCCTAATTGCCCAGAGGGCTGTTAAGAGTCAACTGTACTGCTGTGGGTCAGAAATCACATGTAGGTCAGACCAGGTAAGGACAGCAGTTTCCTTCCCTATAAAACATTACTGAGCCAGATGCGGTTTTTTTTGACAATGGTTTCATGGACTAATAGTGTGGAAACAGGCCATTTGGCTCAACTAGTCCACACAGACCTTCTGAAGACATCCGAACCAGACCCATCACATAACCCTGCATTTCCCACAACTAACGCACTTCACCTACACATCCCTGGACAATTCAGCGTGGCCAATCCACCTATCTTGCACAACTTTGGACTATGGGAGGAAACCAGAATACCCAGAGGAAACCCATGCAGACACGGGGAGAACGTGCAAACTCCACACAGACAGTCACCCAAGGCTGGAATCAAACTTGTGCCCTTGGCGCTGTGAGGCAGCACTGCTAACCACTGAGCCACTGTGCCACCCGGTTGTTAGATTCCTTATTCCAGATATTTATTGAATTCAAATTCCACCATCTGGCAATGGTAGGATTTGAACCTGGGTTCCCAGAACATTACCAGAACTTCTGGATTAATAGCCTAGCAATAATACCACTGGGCCATCTCTGGCCCATAACAGAAAACCATACTATGATTAAGTAGCGTCAACACAGTTTTGTGAAAGTTAAACAGTGTTTCATAAAATTTCTAAGAGCTCTTTCAGAAAGCAACAAGCACAATAGACAAGGGAGAGCCTATTGATTTGGTATATTTGGATCTGTTGTATTCACTCATGGCACTCGAGGGCATCATTGTCTGGCCAGCATTTATTGCCCATCCCTGGTTGCTCTTGAGAAGGTAGTGCAAACCACAAACACTTCCATTCGAAGGACAAGGATAGCAGTTACATAAGACCATAAGACATAGGAGCAGAAATTAGGCCATTCGGCCTATTGGGTCTGTTCTGCCACTTAATCATCGTTGCTCAGTTTCTCAACATGGGAACATCATCCCCTACAAGTTCCCCTCCAAGTCACGCACCATCCTGACTTGGAAATATATTGCCACTCCTTCACTGTCACTGGGTCAAAACCCAGGACTTCCCTCTCTAAGGCCATTGTGGGTCAACCTACAGCATCCGAACTGCAGCGGTTCAGGAGTGTGCTGGAATGCTCCCCACTTGCCTGTACGGTCCCTTTAGGAAGCCCGACACCATCTAAGACAAAGCAGCCTACTTGCTTGGCACCATATCCACAAACATCCAGTGCCTCCATCACCAGCTCTAATTAGAAGCAGTGTGTACCATCTACAAGATGCAGTGCAAAAATTCATCTTAGACAGAACCCTCCATACACATGACCACTTCCAACTCAAAGGATAAGTGCAACTTGTCCCTCGTAGATGATGGCCAGGCTCTGGGGAGTCAGGAGGTGAGTTGCTTGCTGCACTATTGCTAATCTCTGACCTGCTCTTGTAGCTAGCATTTATGTAGTGAGTCCAGTTGAGTTTCTGGTCAATGGTAACCCCCAGGATGTTGATAGTGGGGGATTCAGTGATGGTCACACCATTGAATGTCAAGGGGAATGGCAATGAGAAGTGGAAAAATAAGCTGCATAGAGAAAATAAGGAGTTTGCAACAGGAGATATGAGTGGGCAAAACTTATGCAGATTAACTGTGATGTGTGCAAAAAGTGAACTTGTCCACTTTGGCAGAAAGAATATTGCAGCGTATTATTGAAATAGAAAGAGATTGCAGAACTCTAAAACATAGTGGGACTAGAGTGTCCTAGTATATGAATCACAAAGAAAGTAGCATGTAGGGCAACAAATTCAAAGCCAAGTGCAATTTTGATGTTTATTGTAAGGTGAATCAAGTACAAAATTCTGAAAGTCTTGCTGCAGCTGTACAGGGCCTCAGTCACATCACATCTGGAGTACAGTTCTGTCTATTTACTTCACGAAGAAGAAAACTGCATTAGAAACAGTTCAAGGAAGATTCATTCAACTGATTCCTGGGATGAAAGGGTCATCTTGCAAAGAAAGATAGGCGAGGTTAGGCACATAAAAATTTGAATTTAGAGCCGTAAGAGATCTTGAACCATATAAGATACTGATGGGACTTGACTGGGTGGATGCTCAGTGGATGTTTAAAAATGTGGAGCAAACTACAAAGAGGGCACACAGCTTACAACATGGGGATATGCCATTTTAATACTGGGATGAGCAGACTTTTATCAGCACAGTCGCTGCTCTGTGAAGTCTCTTCTCCAGTGAGCACTGGAGGCTGGAGAATTGAAAATGTTCAAGACTGAGTTAGAAACAGTTTATTTTCACAAGGTAGTCAAGGACTATTGGGGGCAGACTGGAAAATGAGATTGCGGATGTAATTAAATCAGCAATTATTTTATTGAATGGCAGAATAGGCTTCAGCAGCTGAAAGACTTACTCCTTCTAATTCTTATGTTCTTGCTCTGAGTGTTTTATTATGAAGAGGAATTAAAGCCTTTTTACTTTAATTGGTTGCAGGTCATGGAGACGACCTCAGCACTGACCCACTGACAGTGCGGCACCCCCTCAGCACTGACCCTCCGACAGTGCGGCACTCCCTCAGTACTGACCCTCCGACATTGCGGCGCTCCCTCAGTACTGACCTCTGACAGTGCAGCGCTCCCTCAGTACTGACCCTCCGACAGTGCGGCGCTCCCTCAGTGCTGACCCTCTGACAGTGCGGCGCTTCCTCAGTGCTGACCCTCCGACAGTGCGGCGCTCCCTCGTCACTGACCCTCTGACAGTGCGACACTCCCTCAGCACTGACCCTCCGACACTGAGGTGCTCCCTCAGCACTGACCCTCCGACAGTGCAACACTCCCTCAGTACTGACCCTCCAACAGCACAGCACTCCCTCAGCACTGACCCTCTGACAGTGCGACACTCCCTCAGTACTGACCCTCCAACAGTGCGGCTCTCCCTCAGTGCTGATCCTCCGACAGTGCGGCACTCCCTCAGTACTGACCCTCCAACAGCACGGCACT
>NC_063379.1:3375658-3383774 GCF_021869965.1 Rhincodon typus | reverse complement strand
GACAGTGCGGCACTCCCTCAGTACTGACCCTCCAACAGCACGGCACTCCCTCAGCACTGACCCTCCGACAGTGCGGTGCATCCTCAGCATTGACTCTCCGACAGTGTGGCGCTCCCTCAGTATTGACCCTCCAACACTGCAGCAGTCACTCATTACTGACCCTCCAATATTGCAGCGCTCACTCAACACTGACCCACCGGCAGGGCAGGACTCCCTCAGAACTGACCCTCCGACAGTGCAGCACTCCCTCAGTACACAGCGTCCGACAGTGTGGCACCCTCAGTACTGACCCTCTGACAGTGCGGCACTCTTGCAGTACTGATCATCCGATACTGCTGCACTACCTCAGTCCTGACCCTCCGACAGTGCCCACTCCCTCAGTACTGACCCTCCGACAGTGCGGCGCTCCCTCAGCACTGACCCTCCGACAGTGCGGAGCTCCCTCAGTATTGGCCCTCTGACAGTGCAGCACTCCCTCAGCACTGACCCTCTGACAATGCGGTACTCCCTCTGTACTGACCGTCCCGACAGTGCAGCACCCCCTCACTACTGACCCTCTGACAGAGAAGTGTTCCAAGTGCAGTGGTGGGCCTGAATTACATACAGGATAACAACACGATCCAGGCTGAATTCTGAGCTTGCGAATGTCAGCAGTACCAAAAATGATTCCTGAACACAGGTAGCAAATTCATCCAGAAGCTTGATTTAAAAACTGGAATCGGGAACAAATTTTCACCTCCAATCACCCATGTCCAGTCTGGTAAATTACAAGGAAATGTTCAAGTGACTTATACTGTACATAGGTCTAAACAAAAACACACAAGAAGATATGCAAAAAAGTTAAGAACATGTGGAAAAATGTTACGAATTGTCAAAAACAGAGCTCTGTGGACCTGACCAGTGGCAGCACTTCCCACACATTTGATGCGCATATGGTCGATGGCAGCGAGGGCCATGTGGAACAGAGTGATGATAAATCTGCAGCACTAAGTATCATTCAACAACCTCCCAACAAGAAACAGAAACACTCTGTCTGGTCATTGGATGATATTGACAACAGTTTGAATGAAGCAGGTATGTCAGATAAAAGAAGTCATTTTTCCTCAGTATGGTAGCAACAGTATGCAGCAACTCATAGACATACCAACAGACCAGCCAACAGGCTCTGACTTCACTCAGACACTTACCCAAAATCTAAGCCACCACACAACAGGCTTTCTATCTCCAATTCAGAAATTCCAACATACATTAACTCACCAATGGGGTCTCACTCTCTCTAACACAAACAAGATCAGAAATTGTTGGAGAAACCCAGCAGGTCCGACGGCATCCGTGGAGAGAAAATAGAGTCAACTTTTCAGGTCCAATGACCCTTCGCCAGAACTAGTAGGATCTGAAGGCATATGCTGAAGGGGTGGCAGGGGCTGGGCAGGGCGGGGGTAAAGGGCCGAAGGGCCTGTTCCTGTGCTGTAATTTTCTTTGTTCTTTGTTTCTTTGTAAAGGAGTAAGAGGATAGGTGGAGACAGGACCCACAGAGAGACAGGCAGGCAAACAACGGGGTGGCTAATGGTATGCCATAATTGGGACCATGAGTAAGTGAAAACAGTTTGGCTATGCTGGAAGTAGCCCATGTGATGACAGGGCCTGGGGTGTGGAGGTAGGTAAACGACATGGAATTTGGTGCTCAGGCTCTAAATTTATTGAACTCGACATTTAGTTCTGAAGACTACAGGGTTACCTCGTGTGAAATGAGAAACTGTTCTTTCATTGTTGCCGAGCCACATTGGAGACCTGAAACTGAAATGGTGGCCAGGAAACACAGTGGTGTGTTGAACTGGCAGGCAACCAAAGATCAGGGTCATTTCAGCAGACGGAACTTTTAGGTAAGGTTTGTCAGCCATGGGAAATCAGGAGTGGGATAATGGATCTGGGTGGGATGCTCTTCGGAGGGGCGGTGTGGACTTGTTGGGCCGAATGGCTGTAGGGATTCTATGAATATAGGTGTTCTACAAAGCAGTCACCAATCAGCGCTTTGTCTTCCCAATGCAGAGATGACCACCTTGCGAGGAGCGAATGCAGGAGGCTATATTGTATGGTGTAGGCGAATCGCTGTTTCTTCTGCAAAGTGTGTCTCAGGCCTTCAATAGTGAGAAAGAATGAAGTAAATGGTTATGTGTTACACCTTCTGCGATTGTGTGGGAAGGTGTCACTGGGGTGTGTGGAGGTTTTGGGAGTGGAGGAGCAGACAAAGATGCCCCAGAGAGAACGGTCCCTGCGGGAAGCTGACAAGGGAGCAAAGGGGAATGTGCGTCTAGTGGTGGCATCCTGCTGGAGGTGGCAGAAATGGCAGCTAATGATCCTTTGGATATGGATGCTGGTGGGTTGGAAAGTGAGAACAAGGGAGTCCCTATTGGTGTTGTGGGAGGGAAGGAAAGGGGGAGGGCAGAAATGAGGGAAATATGTCAGACATAGCTAAGGACCCTGTCGACACTGGTAGTGAGATTCCTTGGTTGAATAAAAAGGTGAACATTTCCATGGCCCCATATAGAAGGTAGATGGAGAAACTGGGAGAATGTAACGGAGTCCTTACAGGAAGCAGGATGTGAGGATACATAATCAAAGTAACTGTGGGTGTTGATGGGCTTGTAGTGGATATTGCTGACTAGACTATTCCCAGAAATAGAGAGATGTTGAGGACAAATTTTCCAATTTGGGATGTGAGAGGGAAGCAGCACCGATGATGTCATTGATTTATTGAGGGAAATGTTGTAGGACTGGAACAAGGAATGTTCCACATAACCCTACAAAGAGACAGGCAGAACTGTGGTCCATGTGGGTACCCATGGCCACATCTTTGATCTGACCTTTGATTCTCTTTCTCTCTCACTTACACACACGCAGATAAAAAACAGATGCACGTTTTCAAGTTTGACCATTATGAAAAGGTAGGCAGCACTGCCTACAATGTAGATGCAAATCAGGAAACCACAGAAAAATTAACACTTTACATGAATTGGCAAAAAGATTTGAATACAATAGTGCATGAGATCAACGATTTTTTACATAAAAGTATAGGTCAGAGTTCTTAATAACGGTAAGGAGCTCAGAAGTGTGAAATTCCGAAGACTTATGAAGAGGGTGGTGGGTGGCGCCATGATTTCACAGCACTTGGGGAATTGTATATACTTCTGAACACATCTCAGGATGGATATTTTGACCATGGGGACAATGCAGTGTGGATTTATCAGTGTGATCCCTGGAGCCAGATTCTCCTACTCAAAATGGGAATCGGGCTGTTGGATCAATTCCAGCACAAACCCCCACTTACGTCGGGAGCCTGTGGGAAGGTGGTGTTTTGAGGGACAGAGCCTGAACTGGCCCAGAGATGTTTGATGACACCTCTTAAGAAGGTCCTAACAAGTTTAATTGGCCTTCTAATAGATGCAGCTTTGGGACTGTTGTGGTGCAGTGGTAGTGGTACCTTTCTCAAGATGACAAAGCCTAAGTTCAAGTCTCATCCATTCCAGAGGTGATTAATAAAATCCCTGAACAGGTTGATTCAGAAGCTCAGGTCCTTTCCCACACATCACTGTGACAGAAATGGAGACTGAACCTTTAACAATGTTGCCCAGCAGCATCCATTTCTTGTCACACCTGCATTCCATCGTCATTTTGGGAAAATCTGGTCCCATGAACCAAGCGTATAAATTATAAGACTCGATTTTAAAAAGATAAGGATGTTACCTCTAAAAATTAGAAAATAAAAATGTAATTTTAGCAAGGATGCCAAGATACTAAGGAGAAAAGGTAAAGTAGATAGAAATATTTCAAATGTTAGTGGAGTCAAGAGCTGGGGAATAATGTCTAATAACTTTTCAGGAATGAAATTAGAAAATAATTCGACACACAACTTGCAAGGTTTTACATTAACTATTATTAATAACTGTGGTTATTAGTCTGCACTAACTAAATCTTTGAACATCAATAATAAATGGTTTGAATGCCATTATTCTGTGCAGTAAGCTGTAAATTGAAACTTAGTTTCTTTAATTTTGGAACTAATTATTGTGAGACATCTGAAAATACCTATTAGTGTCTAATTGTACCATGTTTCCAGTTCTTGGTGCTGATATCAAACAGCTTCTGAGAAGTTACAGTGACATTCAACTTCGCAGAGTCACTGAATTCTACCGATCGAGAATTGAAGAAGCCATTGAGGAATGTGTGGAAGCTGTCAGCTGCGTTTTATTCAATGAGATGAAATGGAGCAGTCAGCACTATACGGTAGGATAGAGAGCATGGTTACATTTCAATCTGCTTTTTTACGCTCAGTGGTCTCAGTTTGCATAATCTGCACATTGAGGCAGTCCCAAAGGACATCCTCACACAGTCGCTTAGAGGCACAGGCACTTCCAGGTTTTCCTTTGGCAAATGTAACTTTCCTTTTACAGGAACATTTAATCAGAGATTCCTAACCCTGATATTGGTAATCCTAGCCTTCAACAAGAAGTTGCAGAAGGGAACTACCCAAAGGAAAATAAATGAAGACATTAGTGTTCTGGAATGGATTGTCTTTATCGAGAAATAGCATGAAATATTCCCTAGCCCTCAACCTCAGCCCAGCCATGTGTTTTCTATTTACCATCTGTATTTGTTCAGTTGATAGCTGTTTCTGGCATGCTGTCTTGTGGACAAAGTCTGTATGGAACTTTTGGAAGGACAGTGAGGCTGCACCATCTGTAATATGATCCAATTTCTGTTTTCCAGGAAATCCAACAGCTGGTGAGAGACGGGCATCATCGGGAAGCATCAAAACTTCTCCTGGACACTGTGATGAATAGCGGAGCTCAGGCAGGTAGAATAATGTGGGAATCCTTTGTCATGATGAAGCAAACCATACCAAAACTGAATAAGATACTGCAAGATATTGAAATTAAAGGTACAGAGTGACACTGAATGTACTCAGAATTGAATCAGAACAAAAGTATTGCAGATTGTAAATGGTGAAATTTATTTTAATAGGAATCAATCTACCAGAGGAAGTGAGCCGAAGTCTAATAGAATCCAGAGTGTCCAACTATCTTAAAGGTAAGTGTGGACACCACTGTTTATTGTGAAACTGTGGAAAGATTTCCTTTTACACTATAAACTGATCTTTAAAAAAGAACATTTGCTGGAAATTTTCTCAGAGAAAATTCATGACCTGTTGATGTAATTTCAGTTGGATTGGTGTTCATGAGGAAATTCCTTCCATTTGAATTTATACATTAAGAAAGGGCTGCTGAATATCAGTCAGCACCTGTTTAGGGGGTGCAAAGATATGGTGGAGTGGTATCTGTCTGAAGAGAATTGTTGTTTCATCAGCCTTCCCATCATCTATCACTGCACCAAAGACACCCTTTCTTTCCAACAAGAGTCAATTTGACTGCTCCAGCTGCCCTTCCTCACTATTACCAACTTCTGGTGGATGTCCCAGAGAACTGCTCAGTTCCTTTGCACAGTGCCCTCCACTACCACCTACTGCTGCAGGTTCTGTTACACACCTCCCTGCTTGAAACTTGCAGTTATGGCAGCTACACACTGCACTCAGTGACCATGTGCTAAGCAGTTTCATGACTAGCAAATTCAACTGCGTCATAACTTCTACGATGTACGAGTCCACATTAATGGCGGCATTCTCTTTTTGCATCGCTAATCTGGATAAATGGCAAGGATTGAGATGTTATCCAGCATTTACTTGAGAAGATGTTCTCAGCCTCTTACCTGTACTGATACCTTTCAATGGATCGAGGCTCTGTGGCAGATTATCCAATTACGGGGAAGGTCAGTCAGGGTTCCAGGAATCGTGTATTCAACAGCACTTGTTTCTTCCACTTCTGCCTCCCAGCAGGTCCTTCCACACAGTGTCCCAGAGTGAGAGTAGACCTCTGCATACTGGATGCACCCTGTGTATACATCACACAGAGGTCACTCCAGGATTCAGCATCACTATCCAACTGCAATTCATTCAGGCCATTGCAGAATGATGCTTCAGCATCCACTGCGGAATGAGATGCAGCCTCCACATCGTACACCAGATTCCTGGCCTCGAATAACTTCCCTCCCTTGGTAACTGCTTTGCGAGGCTGCCTGTTCTTTTTCAGCTATCAGCTCGACTATGTGGGGTTCAGGGTCCTACACATCCTGCATCTCGTTCCTACCTCTGATATTCCAATTGCAAAGGAATGCTCTTGTGTACATTGCAAGGTCAGTCCTGTCAGCCTTGCAATCAGTAAGTTTTACCTTTCCTAGAAAGAGACTGACTCTGACTTTACAGACTGTGAGACTTGTTTGTTATTTATTCATGGGATGTGGTGTCGCCTGCTGATCCAGCATTTATTGTACATCCCTAGTTGCCCCATTAGAACATGGTGAGCTGCCTTCTTGAACCTCTGCAGTCCATGTGCTGTGGATTGACCCACAATGCCCTTAGAGATGGAATTCCAGGATGTTGACCTCATGACACTGAAGGAACAGCGATATACCTCCAAGTCAGGATGGTGAATGGCCGGAAGGGAGCTTGCAGGGGTGTTGTTCCCATGCATCTGCTGCCCTGGTCCTTGTAGATGGAAGTGGTCGTGGGTTTGGAAGGTGCTGTCTGAGGATCTTTGGTGAATTTCTGCAGGGCACCTAGTACATGGTACACACTGCTGATACTGACCGTCAGTGGTGGAGGGATTGGATGTTTGAGGATGTGGTGCCAATCAAGCAGACTGCTTTGTCCTGGATAGTGTCGAGCTTCTTGAGTGTTGTTGGAGCTGCCCCCATCCAGGGCAAGTGGGGAGTATTCCATCACACTCCTGATTTATGCCTTGTAGGGGAGTGAGGAGGTAAGTTGCAGTATTCCTAGCATCTGACATGCTCTTATAGCCACTGTGTTTATGTGGTGAGTCCATTTGAGCTTCTGGTCAATGGTAATCCCCAGAATGTTGATAGTGGGGCATTCAATAATGCTAATGTCATTGATTGTTAAAGGGGTAGTGGTTATATTGTCTCTTACTGGGGATGGTCATTGCCTGGAATTTGTGTGGCATGAATGTTGCTTGCCACTTGTCAAGGCAATCCTGATTACTGTCCAAGTCTTGCTGTATTTGGACATGGATTGCTCTGAGGAGTAGTGATTGGTGCTGAACGTTATGCAATCTTTGGTCAAAATCCCAACTTCTGATGGAGGGAAGGTCATTGATGAAGCAGCTAAAGATGGTTGGGCCTAGGACACACTACCCTGAGAAACTCCTGCAGAGATAATCCTGGAGCTGAGATGACTGACCTCCAACAACCACGACCATCTTCCTATGTGCCAGGAATGGCTCCAACAACTGAGAGTTTTCCCCTTGATACCCATGGATTCCAGTTTTGCTAGGGCTCCTTGATGCAACATTCGCCCACTGCAGGGATTAGTTTCTTCCACTGATTCTAACTATCCCCTGTAACATCTTGAAATTCAGATAAATCATCTGTAAACCTTGCAAGTTCCACGACATACAATGCTAATTTATGAAATCTCTGCTGCTAACTTAATCGTTGGAGTCCTGGATGTGGATTTTGTGGAAAGTTGATAAAATACAAGCCATGCACTGTTGCGGCATTTGCATTTTCAGCCAACATTTATGTTGCTCTGTTAGAAACTTTTGCTTTCAAATATAGAGTCTAAGGTAATGGTGCAACTTGTGAACTAGGCAGGCTGATTAGCCTCAGTTTTTAGAAACAGCATCTCAGCTCCCAACATCTTTTATAAGTTCTTTAAACAATTCCTGCTTGTCACCCCAACCCTCTCCATACAATGTCCACGCTCCCTCAGATCACCCATTCCACACCATATCAACTCAATGCTCCCTACTATCAACCCCAGCTACTTAACCAGAAACCACAATATGCAGTCCTCAGGAGCCAAGCAAGAACAATGGAAATTATTTTAACGAGATATGAACTGTGATCACATCATTAAACACATTGAGAAATCAGTCACTGATACTGTCACTGATACTGCAAAATTTGCATTGCGCATTGGCTTGACGGGTAGGACACTGACTGCGGTGGTAGAGGGTTGTTGTTTAGAGTAGAGGCCTGTGGCCAG
>NC_063379.1:3368468-3375158 GCF_021869965.1 Rhincodon typus | reverse complement strand
CAGTGTTACCCCCCGGGGGAGGGGGCTCGGGGTCAGTGTTACCCCCCGGGGTGGGGGGAAAGGGGTGGGGGATGGGTGGGGTCAGACTCCGCTCAAACACCAACGGCTGCAGCGCGAGAAATTACAAAGCGGGGAAAGAGCCGGAGCGGTCTGATTGGAGGAGAGTGTCACGGAGGGAGGTTGTGATTGGCAGAAAGCCGTGGCGTTGCGCGGGGCCGTCCGTGATTGAAGGCGGTGTGGCGGCAGTGATTGGACCGCAGTGTTCCTTTGGGGGCGGGGCAACGGCTCACACTGCTCGTTTGAATACTGGAGAAGCTCCGACAGGATTGGGTGAGTGGGGGGAAGGTTAGAACACTAGGCGCTGATTGGAGAAAGTGCGGCGGGCAAGAGCTTCAATTGGTGGAGACCTCGGTGCTGTGATTGGAGGAAAGTGTGGGATGTTCCTATGACCGGCGTAATGTGTGGGGGACCTGTGATTGGAGGAAAGCGGATGGGTGGTGTGCTGACGTCAAGGATGCACCCACCTCCGCCGACGCCGCCCCGCCCACCGCCGATGCAGCCCCGCCCACCGCCGACGCTTCCCCGCCCACCGCCATGCCGCCCCGCCCACCGCCGACGCCGCCCCGCCCACCGCTGACGTTGCCCCACCCACCGCTGACGCCGCTCTGCCCATCGCCCCAGTTCTAGTGGCTCTACAGCCAATACTATCCCCCAGCCCTGCCTGGTCTTCACCATCTCCCCCGCCCCGAGTAAAGGACTCACCTTGATCCCCCTCCACCTGAACATCAACGAATACCGCTCACGCCTGGACGCTGAACAGTTTTTACGCTACCTCCGCGCCTATTTCTTTAACCGTGAGCCTAACCCTCCCTCTACTAACCCCTTCTCCCGCCTCCAACACACCCCCTCCTCCTGGACACCACCCCAAGGCCTCCTACCCTCCCTCGACCTCTTCATCTCCAACTGCCGTCGAGACATCAATCGCCTCAACCTCTCCACCCCTCTCACCCACTCCAACCTCTCCCCCGCAGAACGTGCAGCCCTCCGCTCCCTCCGCTCCAATCCCAACCTCACCATAAAACCCACGGACAAGGGAGGCGCAGTTGTAGTATGGCGCACTGACCTCTACATCGCCGAGGCCAGGCGCCAACTCTCCGACATCTCCTCCTATCGCCCCCTTGATCATGACCTCACCCCCGACCACCAAACCATCATCTCCCAAACCATCCACAACCTCATTACCTCAGGTGACCACCCACCTCATCGTTCCCCCAACCCCGCACCACCCGCTTCTATCTCCTTCCCAAAATCCACAAACCTGACTACCCTGGTCGACCCATTGTCTCCGCCTGCTCCTGCCCCACCGAACTTATCTCCACCTATCTCGACTCCATTTTCTCCCCCTTTGTCCAGGAACTCCCTACCTACGTCCGTGACACCACCCATGCCCTCCACCTCCTCCAAAACGTCCAATTCCCCGGTCCCCAACACCTCATCTTTACCATGGACGTCCAGTCCCTATACACCTGCATTCCCCATACAGATGGCCTAAAGGCCCTCCACTTCTTCCTGTCCCGCAGGCCCGACCAGTCCCCCTCCACTGACACCCTCATCCGCTTAGCCGAACACGTCCTCACCCTCAACAACTTCTCTTTCAATTCCTCCCACTTCCTACAGACAAAGGGGGTGGCCATGGGTACCCGCATGGGCCCAAGCTATGCCTGCCTCTTCGTAGGTTACATGGAACAATCCCTCTTCCGTACCTACACTGGCCCGAAACCCCTCCTCTTCCAACGTTACATTGATGACTGTATCGGCACAGCCTCGTGCTCCCACGAGGAGCTCGAAAAGTTTGTCAACTTTACTAACACCTTCCACCCCAACCTCAAGTTCACCTGGACCATCTCTGAAACCTCTCTCTCCTTCCTGGACCTCTCTGTCTCCATCTTTGGTGACCACCTCGAAACTGATATCTACTTCAAGCCCACTGACTCCCACAGCTACCTAGAATACACCTCCTCCCACCCACCTTCCTGCAAGAATGCGATCCCCTATTCCCAATTCCTTCGCCTCCCAAGATGAGGCATTCCACTCCCGTACATCCCAGATGTCCTCGTTTATCAAGGACCGCAACTTCCCCTCCACAGTGGTCGAAAACGCCCTCGACAGTGTCTCTCGCATTTCCCGCAACTCATCCCTCACACCCCCTCCACGCAATAATAACCAAAACAGAATCCCCCTCATCCTCACGTAGCACCCCACCAACCTCTGGATCCAAAGCATCATCCTCCAACACTTCTGCCATCTGCAATCCGACCCCACCACCAAAGACATTTTTCCCTCCCCAGCCTTACCTGCTTTCCGGAGGGACCACTCTCTCCGTGACTCCCTTGTCCACTCCACACTCCCCTCCAGCCCCACCACCGCCCGCACTTTTCCCTGCAACCACAGGAAGTGCTACACCTGCCCCCATACCTCCTCCCTCACCCCCATCCCAGGCCCCAAGAAGACTTTCCACATCAAGCAGATGTTCACCTGCACATCTGCCAATGTGGTATATTGTGTCCGCTGTTCCTGATGTAGCCTCCTCTACATCGGGGAAACCAAGCGGAGGCTTGGGGACCGCTTTGTGGAACACCTACGCTCGGTTCGCACTCAACAACAACACCTCCCAGTCGTGAATCACTTCAACTCCCCCTCCCACTGCCAGGATGACATGTCCATCCTAGGCCTCCTCCAGTGCCACAACGATGCCACCCGAAAACTGGAGGAACAGCACCTCATATTCCGCCTTGATGGTCTTAATGTGGACTTTACTAGCTTCAAAATCTCCCTACCCCCGACCTCATCCCAAGACCAGCACCCGCCTCATCCCCGCCTCCTTGACCTATCCGCCTTCTCTCCCACCTATCTGCTCCTCCCACCTTACTGACCAACCCCCCTCCCCCCCACCGCTTCCTACCTACACTCTACTAGCTTCATCCCTGCCTCCTTGACCTGTCCGTTTTCTCTCCCACCTATCCGCTCCTCTATCTACCTGCTATCACCGCCCCACCCCCATTTATTTCAGAATCCCCTTCCCCTCCCCCATTTCTGAAGAAGGGTCCAGACCTGAAACGTCTGCCTTCCTGCTCCTATGATGCTGCTTGGCCTGCTGTGTTCATCCACCTCTACACCTTGTTATCTCAGATTCTCCAGCATCGGCAGTTCCTACTATCTCTGAGTGATTGGATGAGAGTGTGCACAGTATGATTGGAGGAGCAAACAAAGAAGCAAAGTTTGACAGAGGAACAGACTGAAGAAAGGGCTGAATGGCCTCCTGCCATTCCCTGTGTAACAAGCTGGAGAAGGGGCTGAATGGCCTCCTCCAGTCCCCTGTTTAATAGGATGGAGAAGGGGCCAAATGGCCGACTCCTGTCCCCTGTGTGACATGTGTCTTCAAATAAACTTGTTGGACTAGAACCTGGTGTCGTCTGATTTTTGATCATACAATGTGGAGACAGGCTATTCGGCCCATCAAGCCCACACCCACTCTCTGAAGAGCCTCCCATCCAGTTCCCATGTCCCCTACCCTATCCCCGTAACCCTGCACTTCCCAAGGCCAATCCACCCTAACCAGCACATCTTTGGACTGTGGGAGGAAACCGGAGCACCCGGAGGAAACCCACGCAGACACGGGGAGAACGTGTAAACTCCCACACAGACAGTCGCCCGAGGGTGGGATTGAACCCGTGTCCCTGGTGCTGTGAGGCAGCGGTGCTAAGCCTCTGTGCCCTGTGAGGAAACTTCTCCTCATCCCAGCCCTCTGTATCCTTGCACTGTGTCCTCTGGTTCTGGACCCCCTGAAATCGGTAACTTCCTTCCTGCATTTACCTTGTCTCACCCATTTACAATCTTTATAGGCTTCTTTGGGACCCATCCTCGCCCCCATGTGTCCTTCTAAGCCCTAGTCAATATAGTCTTAATTGATCCAGTAGGTCTTGCCATCCCAGGAATCAGGCTGCGCTCCCTCGATCACCAGAACATCCTTCCTCAGATAAAGGAAACTAAAACTGTGCACAATCCTCCAGGTGTGGTCTCACCAAGGCCCTGTCTAATTACAGCACGACATCCCTGCTCTGTACCCCAATCCCCTCGCTATGAAGGCCAACGTACCATTTACCTTTATCAATTGAATTAGCTTCATTATCACATGTGCTCAATTGAGTACAGCGAAAAGCTTATAAGCGCCACTTAACAGCGCGATCTCGCTGTTCCGCAAACTTTTGAAATCTTTGCTGTCCTTCCAAAGACGTGACGCACAGAAATGGACACAACATGTTTCCTGTGATTTGACAACATGACAGTGGAATCAAGGGGGAACGGGGAAAGGACAGGAAAATGTACATGAGGATTGTTGGATCGGCCATGATCCTATTGAACGGCAGAGCAGGCTCGAGGGGCTGAATGGCCCGCTCCTATTTCTTATGGTCTTATTTCGTCGGGCAAAATTTGCACCAACTTTGAATGGCACACAGCAGGGGTGATGTGTACCCACTTTAAGGAAGATACTGCAGCTGCTTGGAAATGTGAAACGAAAAGAAAGGACTGCAGAAAGGCGGGGGAATTGTGTTTAAGAGCTGCGAGGTTATGCTGCAGTCCTATAAAACCCTGGTCAGACCACACTCAGAATTCTGTGTTCATCCAGCTCTACACCTTGTTATCCATTAACTTGGAATATTGTGTTCAGTTCTGGTCGCCTCATTATAGGAAAGATGTGGAAGCTGTAGAGAGGGTGCAGAGGAGATTTACCAGGATGCTGCCTGGACTGGAGGGCAGGTCTTATGAGAAAAGGTTGAGGGAGCTAGGGCTTTTTTCATTGGAGCGAAGAAGGACAAGAGGTGACTTGATACAGGTGTACAAGATGATGAGAGGCATAGATAGAGTGGATAGTCAGAGACTTTTTCCCAGGGTGGAAATGGCTATTACGAGGGGGCATAATTTTAAGGTGATTGGAGGAAGGTATAGGGGAGATGTCAGAGGTAGGTTCTTCACACAGAGAGTGGTGGGTGTGTGGAATGCGCCACCGGCAGTGGTAGTGGAGTCAGATACTTTAGAGACTTTTAAGTGACTCTTGGATAGGCACATGGAGGATGGTAAAATGTAGGGTTTGCAGGGTACTTTGATCTTAGTAGGATAATAGTTCGGCACAACATTGTGGGCCGAAGGGCCTGTACTGTGCTGTACTGTTCTATGTGCTAACTACTGGAGTAATACAAGGATTGGTGCTTGGGATTCAGTACAAGATGATGAGAGGCATAGATACAGTGGATGCAGGATAGTTTGATCTTAGAGTAGGATAATAGGTCGGCACAACATCGTGGGCTGAAGGGCCTGTGCTGTGCCCTACTGTTCTATTATCTTAAACTCAGAAATTCTACGTAACACTTCAGTTCTCAGATAAGATCATAAGGACTAAGAGCAGGAGTAGGCCATTCAGACCAGTGAGCCATTCAATATGATCATGGCTGATCTCACATTGGCCTCAACTGCACTTTCCTGCCGGCTCTCTGTAACCCTTTAACTTGTTACTTATCAAAAATCTGTCTATCTCCTCCTTAAATGTACCATGTCCCAGCACACGCTGCACCCAGGGGGGAGGGGAGTGAATCCCACAGATTTGATAGCCCTTTTGAGAGAAGTCATTTCTCCCCATCTCCGTTTTTAATCCGCCACCCCTCGTCCGAAAACTTATCGCCTCTCGTTCGAGATTGTCCCACATGGGGAAAACATCCTCTCTACGCCTACTTCATCAACCCCTTTTAGCGTCTCGTATCCCTCAGTTGGGTCCAACAGCCTCCGTGCAGAGTGTTTTGAGTCCGATATGACTTCTTTCGGCGGCTTTATGGTAAATGCTGGGTTCCGGAGAGAGGGTTGGAGGTTGGGTCTGGGTGGGATGCTCTTTGGAGGGTCGGTACAGACTTGAATGGCCTCTTTCCGCACTGCGGGGATTCTGTGATCCAGATTGGTGACGCGTTTGATGGAAGTGAAATCCCGTTGTTAATTGTATTCATGCGAATCTGTGCCAGCTTTATTGATGCTCAGGTTCAGCTGAATAAACCTGAGAAAGTGCATTGGGCTGAGAAGTGAAAAGACACACACAGCAACTTTCCTCAACGTAATTTGATTTATTGATGGTAAACACCAGTTGGATTTTAAAAAGTGCAAATATATGCTGCGATAATAATCGGTTATAATCTGTGTTTTGCTGCTAAATAGTTTGCGTTCTGTTTCCCGACAAGGCACTGCAGAGACAGTGAAATGCAGAGTCAGTAACAGAGATAGGCAGACAGTCTGTTTCTTCCTCTGTAATTCAACATAGCAAGTCGTTTGTAACAATAAAACCCAAATTACTCCTGAATATCAACTGTACTCTGTTGAAAGTTGTGAAATGTAAACATTCAAACAATTTGCCTTCCTGAGGTGGAGAGAACGACTGGTCAGACAAAGAGGAGAAGAAAGCGAGTCAGAAGATAGATGTGATAATGTGAGAGTCATAGAGCTGTAATGCTTGGAAACAGACACTTCGGCCCAACTCGTCCGAGCTGACCAGATATCCTAAATTAATCTAGCCCCATTTGCCAGCAGTCGGCCCATATACCTCTAAACACTAGACAACAAGGTGCAGAGCTGGATGAACACAGCAGGCCA
>NC_063379.1:3366534-3367583 GCF_021869965.1 Rhincodon typus | reverse complement strand
CCTTGTTGTCTCGGATTCTCCAGCATCTGCAGTTCCTACTATCACTCCCTCTAAACCCTTCCTACTCATATACCCATCCAGATGCCTTTTAAATGTTGTAATTGTACCAGCGTCCACCACTTCCTCTGGCAGTTCATTCCATACACGCACCACCCTCTGTGTGAAAAAGTTGCCCCTCAGGTCCCTTTTAAACCTTTCCCCTCTCACCTTAAACCTATGCCCCTCTCGTTTTGGACTTCCCCTACCCTGGGGAAAAAGACCTTGTCTATTTAACCTATCCATGCCCCTCATGATGTTACAAACCTCTATAAGGTCACCCCTCAGCCTCTGATGCTCCAGGGAAAATAGCCCCAGCTTATTCAGCCTCTCCCTGTAGCTCAAACCCTCCAGCCCTGGCAACATCCTTGTAAATCTTTTCTGAACCGTTTCAAGTTTCACAACATCCTCCCTACAACAAGGAGGCCAGAATTCAATGCAGTATTCCAAAAAGTGGCCTAACCAATGTCCTGTAGAGCCGCATAATGACCCTCCCAACTCCTATACTCAATGCACAGACCAATAAAGGCAAACGTACCAAACACCTTCTTTACTATCCTATTTACCTGTGACTCCACTTTCAAGGTACTATGAACCTGCACCCCAAGGTCTCTTTGTTCATCAACACTCCCCAGGACTTTACCATTAAGAACATAAAGGAAGATGCAGATCCTGATGGAGGAAATGAATGAAGATGAAAGAGAGAGGGATAGAGACAGAGTGAGTAACAGAAACAAGGAGAGACAGAGAGAGGGCAATAAATATAGAGAGAGGAAGAAAAAGAAGATGACAGGCAACGGAGACAAAGTGCAAGATTGATTCATAGGACATGGACATTACTGACTGGACCAGCATTTATTGCCCATCCCTAATTGCCCAGAGGGCAGTTAAGAGTCAACTACATTGCTGTGGGTCTGGAGTCACATGTAGGCCAGACCAGGTAAGGATGGCAGTTTCCTTCCCTACAGGACATTAGTGACCCAGATGGGATTTTCCCGACAATCGACAATGGG
>NC_063379.1:3365204-3365779 GCF_021869965.1 Rhincodon typus | reverse complement strand
AGGACATTAGTGACCCAGATGGGATTTTCCCGACAATCGACAATGGGCTCACGGTCATCATTAGACTCTTAATTCCAGACATCTTTTAAAATTCAAATTCCACCATCTGTCGTGGTGGGATTCAAACATTACAGAGGCCTGTGGATTAACTATATAGTGAGATTTCTGATAGACCATTGCTTCTTGTAGAGATAGAGAGAGAGGAACAGAGACAGGGAAGCAGGGAGAAAGAGTGAGAGAGAGAGAGAGAGGAACAGAGGGACAAGGAAGCAAAGAGATGTAGAGAGGGGGACAGAGTAATGGGGAGGCAAGGAGATAGAGAGAGGGGGAGAGAGAGAGGAGGAAAAGAGATAGAGAGAGCTGGAGACAGAGAAGAAGGTAATGATAGAGAGAGGAGGAGCAGAGAGAAAAAGAAACAAAGAGAGACAGGGGGAGAGAGAGAGAGGAGGAAAAGAGATAGAGAGAGCTGGAGACAGAGAAGAAGGTAATGATAGAGAGAGGGGGAGCAGAGAGAAAAGGGAGCAGAGGGATAGAGAGAGGGGGAGCAGAGAGAAAAGGGAGCAGAGGGATAGAGA
>NC_063379.1:3360584-3364328 GCF_021869965.1 Rhincodon typus | reverse complement strand
GGAGCAGAGGGATAGAGAGAGGGGGAGCAGAGAGACAGAGGGAGGGGGAGCAGAGAGACAGAAAAAGACCAAGATAAGGAAGAGTGTCAGGAAAACAAACAAACAATCAGGAACAAAAAACAGAAGTTGCTGGAAAAGCTCAGCAGGTCTGGCAGCATCTGGGAAGAAAAAAAAAGTCAGAGTTAACGTTTCGGGCTGTTTCTCCTTCACAGACGTGGCCGGGCCTGCTGAGCATTTCCAGCAACTTGTTTTTTGTTCCTGATTCGCATTGCCCGTGGTTCTGTCAGTTTTTAACTGATAGGGGGATGGCGATGGAGACCGTAAAGGAACGGAAGAGACAGAAACTTGAGATTGACGGACAGGTAGGAGGAGATGGAAGCACGACATGTTCCAGTTCTGTGCCGTCTCCTCAGGGACAATTTCCCGAAGCGTCCCAGGGTTTTCGAAACCCATCCCAGGGCCCTGCTCATCCGGGCCAACAATAAGCCGTCCTCCCCGATCAAAGGCCAGAGCCCGTGGTAGACGGGCAATGGGGCGTAAGAATATCCCGGAACGTTTCTCCCGCTGGCGCCTGACGGTGTACTCCAATCTTCGGTCAGCCTGGTTTCTCCAGAGTTCAAACCCTGCAGGCCTCTCCGCCCCGTGCTCTCTCCCCGCGAAACATGTTGGTGCGGGAGCTGAAACTTGCATTGAGGTAGCGCCTTGGAAGTAGCAACGTACGACCAGGTCAAGACATATCATAGGAGGGAGTAGGGCCCAGCTACGGAATGCATTCGGGACGTGGGAGCTCGTCGGCTGGGCCGGCCCTGATCACCTGTCCCTGACTGCCCCTTGAGGAGGTAATGGGGAGCTGCCTCCTCGAACCGCTTCAGCCCAGGAGTGAGCGAACAGCCGAGAATGGGCCGAACGGCCGACACCGGCTCTTACTTCCTCTGAAGGATCAGGATTGACTCTGAGCCGCATTGGGGAGGCACCTGGACAGACAGAGTTACGTTCCGAGGAGGTTCTCAAAGCAACCGAGAGAGAGACAGAGAGTTTTTTTTTCTCGTGAGGTAGGACTCCTATAAAGAGAAAACCAAAAGAGAAATTGCTGGGATAACTCAGCAGGTCTGGCAGCATTCCGCGGAGAGAAAGCAGAGTTAACGTTTCAGCTCCAGCGACCCTTCATCAGGACCCACTGTAACTCAGAAATGGCTGGTGTATACATTGAAGATGGAGCGGGGCGACAGCGGGGAGGAGTAAAATGATAGATGGAGATGGAGAAAGAGAAAGTGATGGGTAATGGTCAGCCTGGGAAGAGTCCAATGGCTGCTGCTGGGATTATTTTTTTGCGAGCAGAACGTAGATGTTCTGCGAAGCGGTCTCCCAGTCTACGCTTCGTTTCCCCAGTGTAGAGGAGACCACATTGTGAGCAGCGAATGCAACAGACTAGATTCTGGGAAGTGCAGGTGAAGTGTTGCTTCACCTGGAAGGTATGTTTGAGCCCTCGGGTACTGGGGAGGGAGGAGGTAAATGGGCAGGTGTTGCACCTTCGCCAGTCACAGGGGAAGGTGCCGTAGGGCTGTGGGGAGGTGTTGGGGGTGATGGAAGAGTGGACCAGGAGGGAATGGTCCCTGCGGAAGGCAGACAATGGAGGGGAGGGGAATATGTGTCTTGTGGTGGCATCTCGCTGGAGGTGGCGGAAATGGCGTCTGATGATCTTCTGGATGTGGGTGCTGGTGGGATGGTAGGTGAGGATCAGAGGAACCCTATCGGTTGCGGGAGGGAAGAGAAGGGGTGAGGGCGGAAGTGCGGGAGATGGGTCGGACCTGGTTGAGGGTCCTGTCGACAACAGAGCTGGGGAATCCTCGGTTGAGGAAGAAGGTGGACATTTCGGAGGCTCCCTTGGCGAAGTCGGCCTCATCTGAACATATGCGATGGAGACGGAGGAACTGAGAGAATGGGATAGAGTCTTTACAGGAGGCAGGGTGCAAGGATGTACAGTCCAGATAGCTGTGGGAGTCGGTGGGTTTGTAGTGGATACTGGGGGCCAACTATCCCCAGAAATGGAAACAGAAATATCAAGGAAGGAAAGGTGAGGAGATGGACCAGGTGAAGGTAAGAGCAGGGTGGAAACTGGAAGCGAAATGGAGAAACTTTTCCAATTCCAGACGAGAGAGTGAAGCAGCACCGATGTTATCATCAATATACCCGAGAAAGAGTTGTGGGTGGGGACCAGAATAGGACTGGAACAAGGAATGTTCCACGTACCCCATGAAGAGACGGGCATAACTGGGGCCCATGCGGGTATCCATGGCCACCCCTCTGACCTGGAGAAAACGAGAGGAGTTGAAAGAGAAGTTGTTGAGGGTGAGGACGAGCAGAGGAGGAGGGTGGGTGGTGGGTGGGGATGGTTCAGGTCTTTGCTCCAGGAAGAGGCGGAGAGCCCTGAGACCCTCCTGGTGGGGAATGGAGGTGTAAAGGAATAGCACGTCCCTGGGTAAACCGGAGGAGGATAGAGCCTGCAAACTGGAAGCTCTGAAACTGATGTAAGATGTCAGGGGAATCGTGGATGTAAGTGAGAAGGGACCAGACCCCGGGGAGGGGAGGGGGGAGGAATTACTGAGCCAAGGTAGGAAGATCTGAGTTCCATGGAGGGGGGAGCAGGCTGAAACAGTGGGCAGTCCTGTTTGGGAAGGAGGTAAAAGCGAGCTGTGCAGGGTTTGGTGGTGGTGGAGAGGGTGTAGCTATCAGCTTTGGAGGCGTTGGGGTGGGGGTGGTTTTTCTAGGTCAGCAGATGAAATGAGGTTGATGACAGTAGCGGGCACAGCGGCCTGATGCTCCACAGTGGGGTCATGGTCCAGGGAGGGTGGGGGGAGATGGGAGGAGGTGATTTATCTGAGAGCTGGTGCACAGCCTCTGCAATGCAGAGGTCAGTAGGAAAGGCCAGACCAGCACCAAACCCTGCTGGACAACAAAGTCAGGGCTGCATCTGGTGCAGAGAAATTAACGCCACCAACACCACGCACCGAGATGCAGTCAGCTCTGAGGTAGGGTTGCTCAAGCCGAAACGTTAACTCTGATCTCTCTCTGCCAGACCTGCTGAGCTTTTCCCAGAGACTTCTGCTTTCTCGTTTCTGATTTCCAACACCTGCAGCTCCTTGTGTTTTTGTTTCTCTCTCTCTATCTCTCGCTCTCTCTCTCTTTCTGTACCTATGAAGAGAGGATGGTTGAACTGGTCCTGTATTCTGAAGAACAGCGCTTGCTATGCGATGTGCAAATTACTGAATGGGGTGGGCAGGGTAGAATCAAGGAAGGTGGTTCCCCTGGGCTGGGGAGTCTAGAGCCAGGGGAGCAGAATTTAAAAATACGAAGCGACGCCCCATTCAGGACTGAGATTGTTTTTCTCAGAGGGCTGCGTACCGTAGGAAATCTCAAGCCCAGGGGGGGCTCTGGAAGCTCGGTCTTTTGAGTATGTTTAAGCCAGAGACTGATTGATGTCTGATCGCCAGTCACGTAGAGGGTTTTGGGGATGGAGTCAGCGAGAGGCTACAATTGTGTTGAGTGGGTGGAGGGGCAGCAACGATGGGCCGAATGGCCTGCTCCTTTTCCCTACGTTTGGGGAGAGGATTGAAAAGCTTCAAGCCCGGGGGAAAGGCTGGAGAACGGGAGTGGATGGGGAGGTTCGGAAGGAAAGGGAAGGGCTCGGGACACGGAGGAGGGCGAGGAGGTGGAGAGTTGGGGAGGGGGAGAGTTAGGGAGTGG
>NC_063379.1:3357037-3360084 GCF_021869965.1 Rhincodon typus | reverse complement strand
GGATACAGAGGGAGAGAGCACGGATACAGAGGGAGAGAGCACAGATACAGAGGGAGAGAGCACAGATACAGAGCGAGAGAGCACGGCCACAGAGGTAGAGAGCACGGATACAGAGGGTGAGAGCACGGATACAGAGGGTGAGAGCACGGATACAGAGGGAGAGCGCACGGATACAGAGGGAGAGAGCGCGGATACAGAGGGCGCGAGCGCGGGTACAGAGGGCGCGAGCGCGGGTACAGAGGGTGCAAGTGCGGATACAGAGGGAGAGAGCACGGATACAGAGGGTGAGAGCACGGATACAGAGCGAGAGAGCACGGATACAGAGCGAGAGAGCACGGATACAGAGCGAGAGAGCACGGATACAGAGGGTGAGAGCACGGATACAGAGGGTGCAAGTGCGGATACAGAGGGAGAGAGCGCGGATACAGAGGGAGAGAGCGCTGATACAGAGCGAGAGAGCACGGATACAGAGGGTGCAAGTGCGGATACAGTGGGAGAGAGCACAGTTACAGTGGGAGAGAGCACGGATACAGTGGGAGAGAGCACGGATACAGAGGGAGAGAGCACGGATACAGAGCGAGAGAGCACGGATACAGAGGGTGCAAGCGCGGATACAGAGGGAGAGAGCACAGTTACAGAGGGAGAGAGCAAAGATACAGAGGGAGAGGAGGTAGGTCGAAATCTGAGATGAAGAGAGACTACCCCAGAGGGTTGTAAATCTGTGGAACCTACTGCCCCAGAGCGCAGTGGGTGCAGAATCGATCTACAGATTTAGGACAGAAATCGAGATGTTTCCGACGAAAAGTGGGATTAAGGGCAGGAGAAGGAGTCGAGACCAGGAAAAGATCAGCCATGATCGTGTTAAATGGTAGAGTGAGCTCGAAGGGCTGAATCCCAACTCCCGTTCCAATCTTGTTCAACTCACTGTATGTGGTGTTTACCCTGCTGTTTCATTCAAGCAGTTGGAGTGGGGTGGGGTGGGGTTGTTCACGGATAGGGTATAGAGTACAGCACAGAAACAGACCCTTCGGCCCATCTCGTTCATGCTGACCAGACATCCCAGTAAATCTAGTCCCATTTGCCACCATTTGGCCCATATCCCTCTAAACTCTTCCTATCCATGTCCCCATCCAGATGCCTTTTTAATGCTGTAATTGTACCAGCCTCCACCATTTCCTCTGGCAGCTCGTTCCATACACGCACCACCCTCTGTGTGAAAAAGCTGCCCCTCAAGTCCCCTCTCACCTTAAACCCATGCCCCTCTAGTTTTGGACTCCCCTACCCTGGGGGAAAGACCTTGTCTATTCACTCTATCTATGCCCCTCATGATGTTATAAACCTCTATAAGGTCACCCCTCAGACTCTGAGGCTCCAGGGAAAACAGCCCCAGCCTATTCAGCCTCTCCCTGTAGCTCAAACCCTCCAACCCTGGCAACATCCTTGTAAATCTTTTCTAAACTCTTTGAAGTTTCACAACATGTTTCTGAGAAACGTATCCTGAGGTAATATCCCCCGATCCTGTCTCATCCTCTTCCATAGTCACTCTCCTGGAGCTGGACACAGTTGTTCATTGAGATTCCAGAGGATAGATTTCACAATCCCTTCTAATAACTCATTCCCATCATTTCAAGCGGAAACGCTGGTGCAATTCCCATGCTGATGCAAAGCTACAAGTGCATTTTTCCGTACAGAAGGATTTTAAATCTGTACTTGGTTCTCCGGGGAGCTCAGAACAGAAACAGCACAGATGCAGTGAGATCTCCAGCCTCTGATAGTGACATCTGCTGTGCAGTTTGTCAATGAATAAAGCAGAGACAAGACTCTGTACAAATAGGATTAGTTTATTCCAGGGATCTCTGGGTGATTCACCCCGACCCAGCAGAGGCTGTTAGGATCTGAGGTGGCGTCTCACCCGACAGTGCGGCGCTCCCTCAGCACTGACCCTCCGACAGTGCCCACTCCCTCAGCACTGACCCTCCGACAGTGCAGTGTGCCGTTCCTGATAATGGAGTCCGTGAGGTGTTGGGTTGTCCAAAGGGCCTTGGATGATCCCTCGCCGTTGTTCCTCCTCCAGGTTTGGATGGACCTGCTCTGATTCAGAAGTTCCACTCTTCAGAGCCTGAGTTGAGGGGAGGGGAGCGAGGCTGCAAGATCAGAGTCGGGGGCACGATCTGTGGATCCTTGTGGCCTGGCTTGATTTTGAGAGGCAGGGCACCTCCCTGTCCTTCTCCCTTCCTGTGAATTCACTCCCTGTTGCCCAACCCCACTGTTTGCAGAGAGGTGAGTGAACAGCTGACTGTTCTCCGTGTGGAGAATGTTCGACCCCCACCTTCCCCAGTGGGCGGTTATCTGCCTGTCTCCCCCCAAAACCCCTGGCCTGGGCTCCCAGAGACCGTCTCCCTTCCTAGCCAGGACCCCCCCACCTCTCCTTCCCCGGCATTAACTTCCATCTCCGAAAATGAGCGTTTCAAACGATGTTGGGCAGCCGCGAATTCTCTCCGAGGGTCACTCGTGAGGTTTCCAGGAGAAAGGCAGGAGGTTTGGAGGGGATTTGAGGACATCTTTGTCCCCCCAAAGCCCCCCCCCCCCCACCCCCCCCCCTCCCTCACCCAGACGGTCCCTTCCGTACTCTCTGACTGTGTGGAGAAAGGGAGAGAAGGAGAGAAGAGAGGGAGAGAGAGCCCCACCTGAAAACGAGATAGTAGTTATTTCTGAGTTCCGAGGAAGGGTCACCGGGCCCGAAAACGTTAACCGTGTTTTCTTCCTTCACAGACGCTGCCAGGCCTGCTGAGTTTCTCCAGCTCTCGCTCGCTCTCCGCACCCCATCCCATTCCCCCCACCACCCAACCCCACCACCGCCGCCGAACCAAGATGGCGGCCTGTTTCTGGGGTCAAAGCCTGAGGTTTCTCAAAACCCGGCAGCTGGAGGACCCTCGCTTGAGGCTTGAGGCCTACGCTGGGCAACGGCGAAATCTTTCTGCCCGACCTCTGCACCCAACGCTGGCTTCTGACTCAATTCTTCCCAGCCGGCGTGGGAGGACCCGTCG
>NC_063379.1:3355143-3356937 GCF_021869965.1 Rhincodon typus | reverse complement strand
ACACTTTAAGAAGGGACGATGGTGTGACTTTAAGAGGCGTATTTTGCCCTGGGCCCTTTCTTTCTTCTCAAGAGAGGTTTTAACACAGAGGTGATGACCTGTCTAGTGAGAACGCCAGTAAGGCCCTGGGTTTTATTTTAATTTTAAAGTGTTGGAACAATAGAAGCAGCCTGGCTGGGTGTGACCAGCTCTCAAAGACCAGGATTTCTCATTTTTAGGTTGAACTTTAAGTGGCTCAGAAACTGCTGGAGTTCTGATGAAGTGGAAGCTATCATTTCCCCCTTTCTCTGTTACAGCCACAAGCTGGGTGTCGCTCTCTGCTGTTAGGCTATCCCCAAAACAAATCTATTTTACTGAATTTGTCTTTCTTTGCTGAGGGGTGTGTTTGTGGGATGTTGCTGCATTGGAACAGCTCATTAGCAATAGGTTCTGAAGAAGGGTCACCGGACCCGAAACGTTAACTCTGTTTTCTCTCCTTCATAGATGCTGCCAGACCTGCTGAGCCCTTGTGTTTTTGTTCCCGATTTACAGCATCCTTTTGGTTTTCATTAGTAATGGGTTCTGTGTCTAGTATTCGGATCGGTTTTCCAACAGAGTTACATTCTCCTTTCTTCTGTTGCATTTTAACCATAGCGTTTAAATCGTTTGTGTTTTGCCTAATATTGACTAGTGTGATCAATCACATTGCAGCTGGAACTTCACATCTACTTCTAAAATACGAAAACGTTAGGGCATGGACTACCTTCTTAAAATATTTTTGAGGGAGTCTGGTCTGGTAAATGACAAATTGTAAAGTTGTAACTTCATTTCTTATATTT
Organism: Rhincodon typus; assembly: GCF_021869965.1. Classification (NCBI taxonomy): domain Eukaryota; kingdom Metazoa; phylum Chordata; class Chondrichthyes; order Orectolobiformes; family Rhincodontidae; genus Rhincodon; species Rhincodon typus. The sequence goes on along the minus strand of NC_063379.1, from coordinate 3,356,119 downwards.
TTCGGCTACGTATCTCGGATTTTGAACCGAGGTATCTTTGTAACTAAGATGGGGACATGATTAGTGACTATGTACACCTTTCACTGTACTCCTGTATCCCTATACTTGAGTATGTACGACAATAGAACTTAGTTTCTAATTCGAATTCTGTTGCTTCTCTATCAGAGTTTTGTGGTTTAATTTTGAGAAGATCATTGGGAGATTAGAACCGCGATACGAGGAAGTAGAAGCTGCATCTCGATATCACGACCTCCAGGAAACATTGTAAAGCTGACCCATCGATGTCTGTACGCACTCTGCAGAGCAGAGGGAGGAGAGGAACTGTTCCACAGAAAGTGGAATCGTTATCCTCAAAGCTTAGGGAGGAGAGAGAGAGAGAGAGAGACAGTGAGAGTTTGAATGAAGTGACAGGGAGGGTCAGATCGAACAGAATCAATCGACAAACTGGGGACAGAGATGAAGGGAAATTGTTTCGAAACGCAGAGACAGAAAGGGGAACTCGAGGAAAAATAAAACCAAGCGAAAAGAGAACTTTGGAAGGCCATGGGGAAAGATCTGCCTTGTACTAACAGTGGGCTTGAAGGCACAGAATTGGGACATGGCTGTGGAACGGAGCGTGGAGGGATGAAAGCCATGAGGGGAGTGAACGGGAACAGTTGTAACGTTGGACACGAGGAACACCAAATTGTAAATTCCATGAAAAATTAAAAAGGCTAATGCAGCTGAACTCCCTGCTGAGTGATCTATTCAGTCTCTTCATAATGAGGAAAGCTTTACCTTTCACAGACTCTGACAGTGTAGGATCAGGCCATTTAGCCCATCAAGACCACGCAGACCCTCTAAAGTGCATCCTACCCAGCTTATCTGTCCCTGTAATCCTGCACTTCCCATGGCCAACCCACCCTAACCTGCACATCCCTGGGCACTATGGGACAATTTAGCACGGCCAATCCACCCTAACCTGCACATCCCTGGG
>NC_063379.1:3352684-3355133 GCF_021869965.1 Rhincodon typus | reverse complement strand
CACCCTAACCTGCACATCCCTGGGCACTACGGGACAATTTAGCACGGGCAATCCACCCTAACCCGCACATCCCTGGGCACTAGGGGACAATTTAACACGGCCAACCCACCCTAACCCGCACATCCCTGGGCACTACGGGACAATTTATCACGGCCAATCCACCCGAACCTGCACATCCCTGGGCACTACGGGACAATTTAGCACGGCCAACCCACCTTAACCTGCACATCCCTGGGCACTGCGGGACAATTTAGCACGGCCAATCCACCCTAACCTACACATCCCTGGGCACTATGGGACAATTTAGCATGGCCAATCCACCCTAACCTGCACATCTTTGGACTGTGGGAGCAAACCGGAGCACCTGGAGGAAACCCACGCAGAGACGGGGAGACTGTGCAAACTCCCACACAGACAGTTGCCTGAGGGTGGGGATTGAACCTGGGTCCCGAGTGCTATGGGGCAGCGGTGCTAACCACTGAGCCACTTTTCCCTGGAGTGTCAGAGGCTGAGGGGTGACCTTATAGAGGTTTATGAAATCATGAGGGCCATGGATAGGGTGAATAGACAAGGTCTTTTCCCCAGGGTAGGGGAGACCTAAACTAGTGGGGCATAGGTTGTGAGAGGGGAAAGATTTAAAAGGGACCTGAGGGGCAATGTTTTCACACAGAGGGTGGTGTGTGTATGGAATGAGCTGCCAGAGGAAGTGATGGAGGCTGGTACAGTTACAGCATTTAAAAGGCATCTGGGATGGGGACATGAATAGGAAGGGTTTAGAGGGATATGGGCCAAATGCTGGCAAAGTTTAGTTCAGGAATCTTTGTCAGCATAGATGAGTTGGGTCGAAGGGCCTTTTTTTGCCTGTACTTGTCTATGACTCCATGAGAGATGTAATTTTCTCCTCAGCGTGGTTTTAAATCTGCCAGCTCCTATCCTAAAGCCATCGCCTCACCTGCTCCTTTACCGTACACAAGGAAACATCCTTCCCTATGTCTATTGCCTTTGGTATCATAGATACAGGCACAGCCTGAAGGATGGGTGACATGGGGAGAGGGATGGGTGACATGGGGAGCTTGATCCCATGAGGAGTGGGGGAGGTGAAACGGGTCGGAGGGTCAGTGCCGAGGGAGCGCCGCACTGTCGGAGGGTCAGTGCTGAGGGAGCGGGCACTGTCGGAGGGTCAGTGCTGAGGGAGCAGGCACTGTCGGAGGGTCAGTGCTGAGGGAGTGGGCACTGTCGGAGGGTCAGTGCTGAGGGAGGGGGCACTGTCGGAGGGTCAGTGCTGAGGCAGCGCCGCACTGTCGGAGGGTCAGTGCTGAGAGAGCGCCATCAGGCTCCAGCAGTGTGAAATGATGTGGTTATTTCAGACTGAAGATGGAGGGAGCTTTCTGTGAGAAAATTGGGTGCCATTTTCCAACTTTGTAACAATGACAACAACATAAAGCGGATATATTTTTATTTTTCTGTACGTGTCGTTGTGGGTGGAAAATGGGAAAAGAGTTCTTTTAGAAAACAGGAATGGTAGAAAGGGGTTGCGTTGCTGCAGAGTTAGAAAGAAAGTTCCTGCTCCTCATTGTGATCCCTGTTTGCACTGCTGCCGCTGTGGGGTGTCCTCGGGGTGGTGCGGGAGGTCTCTGAAAATGGGCTGGATATGGGCGCCTGCAGCGGGGGGGGGTCGGCCGACAGCAAGAAGCCGATTGGTCTGTGGTGTTCTTGATGACAAAGGAGTTCTGCCCGCCAACAGCGCCATGATTGGCTCCTGGGGACCTGAGCAGCTGGTGGGATCGAGCGATAGGGCCAGAAGCCTTTTGGACCTCCGGGAAAGGGAGGTCTGCAGCAGAAAATACCCGAAGCCTGAAGAAGACCCACCTTCGTCGCCCCACCGGCTGCTGTGAGACGTTGCTTTTAACCAATAAATCAGGCATTTTATTCTTTGTGAACCGGCTGGAGGAGAGAGAGATGGAAGAACAGCAAGTCCTGGAGAGCGAAGGGATCATTTCAGTGAACTCGTGGACAGGGACCATTGGGCTGTCTTCTCCTCCGTCTGTAATCCCAACGTTTTTGTGTCTATCAGTGCCTGTCGGGAATGGTTTTAAGGGGATTTGAGTCTCAACTGGGAGAGTTATATACCAGGTAGATCCTCGGGATGAAAGGAGTGGATTACGAAGAGGGGTGGGGTAGATAGGAACTGTGCTCATTGGAGTGAGACGACAGCTTATTGAAACATACAAGATTGTGAGGGGACTTGACAGATCGGGAAAGGTTGGGAGAGATTAGGCGCGATCTCAGAATAAGGGGTTGTATGTTTAGGACAGAGATGAGGATGTGTGTTCTCTCTCAGAGGGTAGTGAATCTGTGGGATTGTTGACCACAGAGGGCCGTAGAGGCTGGGTCATTAAGTATATTCGAGGCTGAGACGGATAGGATTTTAATGAGTGAGGGATCGAGG
>NC_063379.1:3351576-3352584 GCF_021869965.1 Rhincodon typus | reverse complement strand
GAGGGAGGGGGGGGAGCCTTCGGGGGGGGGGTGCAGCGGGGGGTTGGGGCAGAAGGGCAGGAAATTGGAGTGGAGGTTTGATCAGATCCCCACTTGATGGGCTGAATGGCCTGCTTCTGTTGCTTTCCCTCGAAGCGACGGCTCGTCGTTTACCCAGCCGTGCGGCTCTGTTTCCGCAGAAATTCGCCGGATCGTTCCTGAAGACATCATCTTTTCCAGAACGTTCTGAGGGATGGCAGAGGGGGTTGGGGGGTAGGCGGGGTGCGCGTGGGGTTGGATGGAGGGAGGAGGTTGGGTTTGAAGACGGTCGGGGAGGGGGTTGGGGGCAGAAACAGAGGCCGAGCGGGATGGGGGGGCAGCGGGGTGCTGGGGGATGTGAAGGGAGCCATAATTCGAACGCAGTGAGCCGGACCTTAGCACGCAGCGAAACTCTCAAAGGGCTAGCACAGGCACAGACGGCTGAATGGCCTCCTTCAGGCCCCGATAGGAGGGCTCGCTCCTCAATCCGTTGGATGCAGACAGATAGCGCCCGACCCCAAGGAAGGTGGAGAGGAAGTCCTTTGAAAGGCCTGAGCATTTTTGTTGAGCGAGGGACATTGCAGACAATTCGATGGGCTGAACGGTCTCCGTCGCTGAGTGATCGGGGTGTATTTGGACGGAGGAGAGAGGTTTTGTGCTGGCGCATCGGGGAGGGAACCGCGAGGACAATGTGGAGAGGGGATGGAGCTAGAGCGAGGGCTTCAGGTTCACATGGGACGACATTTCCGGTCGGCGCACAGTCCGATCCCAGCGGCCAATCACCGATCTCAGTTCCAGCCTTTGAAGAACTGCTTGAAAAAGGCAGTCTCCAGACCCTCAGGAATGATTTCCACCTGGAACCGAAACAAGACGCGGTTAATGAGGCCCCGTTAGAAAGGAACAGGAGGCCATTCAGCCCCTTCTCCAGCCTGTTACACAGGGGACAGCAGGAGGCCATTCAGCCCCTTCTCCAGCCTGTTACACAGGGAA
>NC_063379.1:3350557-3351566 GCF_021869965.1 Rhincodon typus | reverse complement strand
GGAACAGGAGGCCATTCAGCCCCTTCTCCAGCCTGTTACACAGGGAATAGCAGGAGGCCATTCAGCCCCTTCTCCAGCCTGTTACACAGGGAACAGCAGGAGTCCATTCCGTGTGGATTTCCTTCCCCAGTGGTCGTCAGGGAACCAGATGAGTCTCTATAAGGGTTGATGGGAGATCCAATGGTCACCATTACTTTCCCTCCCAGGGTGACAGCCTAAATTCCATTTCCCCCTCTTGGGGAGGTAGGAGGGGGTCGACGGGGGACTCCGGGGATTCGAGCTCTGGCCCCGTTAGCCCTTGACGAACCCTTCCTGCGCCTTTCCACCGGGAGGCTCCCTGGGATGGACGGCCTCCGCTAGGAGGAGGGGCTGGGGGTGGGACGGGTTCGTTTTCCCCTGGAGCAGACGGGGCTGAGAGGGGAAGGGGGCCTGGGCTAGGACCAGAAGGGCCATTGGCCAAAGACGAAGTGGTTTAGGGTGGGTGGGGGGGGGGGGGGTGGTGGGATCTCAGGAAACATTTGGGGTGGAAGAAAAACGCTCTACACTCGCTGTGTCTGTATAAACCACGCAGTCGGCATAGGGGGCTAGGTACGACGGGCCACAGGGCCTTTCGCGATGCTGGGGGTGTGGGGGGTGGTGGGGGGGGAGCTTTAGCGGCTGCTCCCCTGCTCTGAGGAGCGAGACGGGTGGAATGGGCTGAAGATTTTTGACTGGGGGTGGGGGTTGTTCAGGGAAGTGGGGACGGAGACGGGGAATATTATCAGACGCTGGGGGAGGAGGAGAGGTTGTGTTGAGGGTTGGAATCTCTCTCTCTATCGATGGGCTGAATGGCCTTGCCCTGATGCAGTTCGCGGATGTCGCGGGGTTACCTGGGTGTTTGATGGATAGTTCCGCTGGGAGATGACATCCTCGGCCACTTTCAGCGCAGCTCGCCGCTCCTCACTGTTCGCACCCCGTCCTGCACAACACGGAATGGTCACTCACTGGGGTCTTTCTGACACACTCACAC
>NC_063379.1:3346913-3350457 GCF_021869965.1 Rhincodon typus | reverse complement strand
TCCACCCTAACCTGCACATCCCTGGACACTATGGGGTAATTTAGCACTGCCAATCCACCCTAACCTGCACATCCCTGGGCACTATGGGACAATTTAGCACGGCCAATCCACCCTAACCCGCACATCCCTGGGCACTATGGGACAGTTTAGCACAGCCAATCCACCCTAACCCGCACATCCCTGGGCACTATGGGACAGTTTAGCACGGCCAATCCACCCTAACCTGCACATCCCTGGGCACTATGGGGCAATTTGGCACGGCCAATCCACCCTAACCTGCACATCTTTAGACTGTGGGAGGAAACTGGAGCACCCGGAGGAAACCCACACAGACACGGGGAGAATGTGCAAACTCCACACAGACAGTCGCTCGAGGGAGGGATCGAACCCAGGTCCCTGGCACCGTGAGACAGCAGTGCTAACCAGTGAGCCACCGTACCGTGTGGGGAATGGAAAGAGAGCCAAGGATCAGAGTGTTTCAGCAGGGAGGCTGTGAGTTGTGGGCTCTGTTTGTACTGAACTGGGGCAGCAACAATCAACTTTTGACACAAAGACAGGCTGACAGTATGTGGGATGTCATCTTCGGGTCTGTACGCTCAGGTCTGTCACACCAGTGTATCGCAATGGAACATTACTCTGTCTGACAGGTTCCTCCGCTTTGAAACATAAACACCCAGAGGAGCACGGGGAGGATTTGACTGCATTGACAGGTAGAAAAATAAGAGAAGGTCTACCATCTACAAGACGCACTGCAGCAACTCACCGAGGCTCCTTAGACAGCACCTTCCAAACCCACCACCACTTCCATCCAGAAGGACAAGGGGCAGCAGATACATGGGAACACCACCCCCTGCAAGTTCCCCTCCGACAACTCCCCATCCCGACTTGGACATATATCGGCCATTCCTTCAGTGTCGCTGGGTCAAAATCCTGGAATTCCCTCGCTAAGGGACATTGTGGGTCTACCCACAGCACAGGGACTGCAGCGGTTCAAGAACACAGCTCCCCACCACCTTCTCAGGGGGCAATTGGGGACGGGGAATAAACATGGGATAAGTCAGTGATGCCCGCACCTCAGAAATGAATCAATGATAGCGTGTCTATCCATGTCTGTTGGGTAATCCAAATGTGCCTTCCTGTCAGAAAGCATAGAGCATAGAAACAGTGCCTTCGGCCCAACAAGTCCATGTTGACCATAATCCCACTATTATCAACCATAATTGTTGGTTGTGTGCATTTCAAGACACAGTTAGAATGCAACACACAAGCTAGGAAAGTTACAGCACAACTGGGACTCAAGTTGGACCATCACAAGAATTATCAGTGGGCCATTCGGCCCGTCGAGCCTAATCTCAGATCATGCCCAATCTGATCGTGAGCTCGGCTCCACTTCTCTCTGTGTCCCACCACTGACACACCTCAGCTCCCTTCCTGGTCCATCTCAGGCAACAGTACACTGCATCGTCCAGCCACAAACCCCTGAGACAAAAGATTCCTCCATGTTTCCTTCTGAAAGGGGAGTCCCTCATTTCGCAACGGCGATCCCTGGTTCAAGATTCACCCACAAAATAACCTCTCAGCACCTGTCCTGCAGAGCAGCCCCGAATCACCCTCCAGGATCTTCCAAGTATCAATCAGATCGCCTCTCACTCTTCTCAAATCCAATGAGGACCCAGTTATCAAACAAAACACACTTTGTCTCAAGGAACAGGCGTGTACTGAACAGCCCTTAACGTGGTGAATCCTTGGGTCAATAACAAGACCACACATATGCAGGTTATAGAGACATAGAGTCAAGCAACACAGAAACAGACCCTTCGGTCTAACTCATCATGCTGACCAGACGTCCCAAATTGAGCTATTCCCATTTGCCAGCATTTGGCCCATATCCCTCCACTTCCTCTGGCAGCTCATTCCATACACGCACCACCCTCTGTGTGAAAAAGTTGCCCCTCAAGTCCCTTTTAAATCTTTTCCCTCCCACTTTAAACCTATGCCCCTCTAGTTTTGGACTCCCCTACCCTGGGGGAAAGACCTTGACTATTCACCCTATCCATGCCCGTCATGATTTTATAAACCTTTATAAGGTCACCCCTCAGCGTCTGACATTCCAGGGAAAATAGCCCCAGTCTATTCAGCCTGTCCCTATAGCTCAAACCCTCCAACATCCTTGCAGATCTTTTCAGAACCCTTTCAAGTTTCACAACATCCTTCCAGTAGCAGGGAGACCAGAACTGAACGCAGTATTCCAAAAGTGGCCTCACCAATGCCCTGTACAGCCGCAACATGACCCTCCCAACTCCTATACTCAATGCACTGACCAATAAAGGCAAGCGTACCAAACACCTTCTTTGCTACCCTGTCCACCTGCGACTCTACTTTCAAGGAACTATGAACCCCAAGGTCTCTTTGTTCAGCAACACTCCCCACGACCTTACAATAAGTGTGTAAATCCTGCAATGGTTCACCTTCTCCAGTCTTCTTCCATTTGCGCACCCAGCCGTGTCTTGTTGACATTGCTCTGAGCAGTGTAGACATTTTCGCCCTTTCACAGTATCATTAACACCTATTTGACATCTCAGTCACTCCTTTACCACTGTAGCAACTCCTGCCTTTGGCTCTGGGCACCGTCACCATCTGTTCCGCTCACTCTTACTCCCTTTCTGTCTACGACAAGAAATCCAACCTTATCCAGCCCTTTTCGGTTCTGGACTCGAGTTATATCAGACTAGACATTAACTGTTTCTCTCTTCACGCATAGTTTCTGACCTGGCGTTAGTGAGTTAGTGAATTAAATCTAGTCAAGGGATTTGGGGTGGTTTATATATCGAACAACAGATAGCCAGGAATGAACTACAGACTGGAATCTAACTGAAGGGCTCAGGGTAGTTGAAATATAAAATAACAGATACCTGGGATTTACAGACTGGAATTTAATCGAGGGTTTTGGGATGGTTTATATATAGAATAACAGATACACAGGAGTAAGTTACAGACTGGAATTTAATCGAGGCTTTTGGGATGGTTTATATATAGAATAACAGATACACATGAGTAAGTTACAGACTGGAATCTATTTGAAAGGGTCAGATTGGTTGTTTTGTGGAATAATAGATTTCCGGGAAATGGATGCAGGCATAATGACACAATCTAGAGACTTGGCAAATGAGTGTTGCTAGTTGCTGGAATATTCAGACAGATTAAGCTATTAGGAAGTGAGTGAGGTGTCCTGTCAGCACTTCGAGCACTGACACCCTGTACAATTTATCCTGCTGAAGGCATGTTTTATCTGTAATATCGGCTGATGGGTTACTAATAGCAGGACAAATGACACATGCAGTGACACAGGCATCAACCAGCTGGTATAGGCACAGTCCAAACGGAAGATACTGTACTGAATCTCCGACAGTGCCCACTCCCTCAGCACTGACCTTCCGACACTGTCCACTCCCTCAGCACTGACTCTCCGACAGTGCGGCACTCCCTCAGCACTGACCCTCTGATAGTGCCCACTCCCTCAGCACTGACCCTCTGACAGTGCGGC
>NC_063379.1:3344922-3346813 GCF_021869965.1 Rhincodon typus | reverse complement strand
CCCTCAGCACTGACCCTCCGACAGTGCGGCACTCCCTCAGCACTGACCCTCCGACAGTGCCCACTCCCTCAGCACTGACCCTCCGACAGTGCCCACTCCCTCAGCACTGACCCTCTGACAGTGCCCACTCCCTCAGCACTGACCCTCCGACAGTGCGGCGCTCCCTCAGCACTGACCCTCCGACCTTGCCCACTCCCTCAGCACTGACCCTCCGACAGTGCCCACTCCCTCAGCACTGACACTGTGACAGTGCCCACTTCCTCAGCACTGACCCTCCGACAGTGCAGCACTCCCTCAGCACTGACCCTCCGACAGTGCCCCATCCCTCAGCACTGACCCTCCCACAGTGCCCACTTCCTCAGCACTGACCCTCCGATAGTGCGGCGCTCCCTCAGCACTGACACGCCAACAGTGCGGTGCCCCCTCAGCACTGACCCTCCGACAGTGCGGCACTCCCTCAGCACTGACCCTCCGCCAGTGCGGCGCTCCCTCAGCACTGACCCTCCGACAGTGCCCACTCCCTCAGCACTGACCCTCCGACAGTGCCCACTCCCTCAGCACTGACCCTCTGACAGTGCCCACTCCCTCAGCACTGACCCTCCGACAGTGCGGCACTCCCTCAGCACTGACCCTCCGACAGTGCCCGCTCCCTCAGCACTGACCCTCCGACAGCGGAAGTAGTGTTGGGAGTAAGGTTGTGGAAGGGGAGCAGAGTGGATTAGGCATTGAGATGCACGGTGAGAGAGGTAGGAGGTCAGAGCTGAGGGCGCGCGTCCCATTCTGAGTGGGTGGGGACCAAGCAAGTTGCCAGTCCCTGTTAAATAGGGGCGGCCAGGAGAGCCCTCAACCTTTGGCACCCATTGCCCCCCGTTCGCTGCCTGTCTCTCTCGGTCTCACCTCTGTCATTTCCTCTGGTTCCTCGCCGTCTGAAACGAAGATGACCTGGGCCTTCCCTCGACGTTCGACATCCCGAATGGAGCTGGCAAATTCTCCTGCTTTCTGCTTCTCGTACATGTTCGAGAGGGAGCCGCACCACTGGTAAATATTCTGAGGAGCAGACACCCGTACGAACGGTTTGGAGAGTGGGAAAGGGAAAGACAGAGAGAGAGAAATGGTGTAACTTCTCCGACACTACCCCTTCTCCCCTCCGCCCGCAGCACCAGGCCCTTCTCCCAAATTCCCCATCGGATCTCGCAGTGATCCTGGCTTTGTCACCCCTAGCTATATGTCACAGCACAAGGGGATACGTCCTCCCTGTAATAGGTCAGGGTGTGGGGTAGGGTAACGCTTGGGGTCAGGGTTCGGGGTAGGGTCACGGTTGGGGTCGGGGTTCAGGGTCAGGGTTCGGAGTAGGGTCATGGTTGGGGCATTTTGGGGTCAGGGATTGGTCATGGTTGGGGTCAGTGTTCAGGTAGGGTCACACTTGGGGTCAGAGTTTGGGTAGGGTCACACTTGGGGTCAGGGTTTGGGTAGGGTCAGGTATACCTAGGGTTAATAATCGGGCGAGGGTCAGGATCAGAGTAATGGTCAGGATGAGGGTTTAAATTAGGGTCAGGCATAGAGTTGGGATCAGGGTTGGGGTGGTCATTGGGTCAGGGTTAGGGTCAGGGTCAGGGTCAGGGATAGGGTCAGGTTTAGGGTTAGGGTTAGGGTCAGGGTCAGGGTTAGAGTCAGGGTCAGGGTCAGGGTCAGGGATAGGGTTAGGGTCAGGGATAGGGTTAGGGTTAGGGTTAGGGATACAGTCAGGGTCAGGGTTAGGGTTAGGGTTAGGGTTAGAGTCAGGGTTAGGGTTAGGGATAGAGTCAGGGTCAGGGTTAGGGCTAGGTTTAGGGATAGAGTCAGGGTCAGGGTCAGGGTTAGGGTTAGGGTTAGGGTTAGGGATAGAGTCAGG
>NC_063379.1:3344271-3344912 GCF_021869965.1 Rhincodon typus | reverse complement strand
TCAGGGTCAGGGTCAGGTTTAGGGTTAGGGTTAGAGTCAGGGTCAGGGTTAGGGTCAGGGTCAGGGATAGGGTTAGGGTCAGGGTCAGGTTTAGGATTAGGGTTAGAGCCAGGGTCAGGGTCAGGGTCAGGGTCAGGGATAGGGATAGGGATAGAGTCAGGGTCAGGGTTAGGGATAGGGTCAAAGTTAGTGTTAGGGATAGAGTCAGGGTCAGGGTCAGGGTTAGGGTTATGGTTAGAGTCAGGGTCAGGGATAGGGTCAGGGTCAGGGTCAGGGTCAGGGTCAGGGTCAGGGATAGAGTCAGGGTCAGGGATAGGATTAGGGTCAGGGTCAGGGTTAGGGTCAGGGTTAGGGTTAGGGATAGAGTCAGGTTCAGGGTTAGGGTTAGAGTCAGGGTCAGGGTTAGGCTCAGGGATAGAGTCAGGGTCAGGGTTAGGGTTAGAGTCCGGGTCAGGGTCAGGCTTAGGGTTAGAGTCAGGATTAGGGTTAGCGTTAGGGTTAGGGTTAGGGATAGGGTCAGGGATAGGGGCAGTGTTAGGGTTAGAGACAGTGTTAGGGTTAGGGTTAGGTTTAGGGTTAGAGACAGTGTTAGGGTTAGGGTTAGGGTTCGTGTTAGGGTTAGGGTTAGGGTTAGGGTTAGG
>NC_063379.1:3341715-3344171 GCF_021869965.1 Rhincodon typus | reverse complement strand
CTACATATAAACTGACGCTTTCCCAGCCACCATCAGTTCTGAGGAAGGGTCACCGGACCCGAAACGTTAACTCTGTTTCCTCCGTCACAGACGCTGCCAGACCTGCTGAGCTTTTCCAGCAACTTCTGCTTTTGTTCCTGATTTACAGCGTCTGCGGTTCTTTCGGTTTTTGTTAATCTAGAGACCCAGATTAAATTCTGGGGACCAGGGTTCGAATCCCGCCACGGCAGGTGGTGGAATTTGAATTCAATAAAAATATCTGGAATTAAGGATTTAATGATGATTGTGAATCCATTGTCGGGGAAAATCCCATCTGGTTCACTAATGTCCCTTTAGGGAAGGAAACTGCCATCCTTACCTGGTCTGGGCCTACATGTGACTCCAGACCCACAGCCCATGTGGTTGTCTCTTGACTGCCCTCTGGGCAATTAGGGATGGGCAATAAATGTTGCCTGGTCAGCGATGCCCTCATCCCGTGAATGAATAAAGGAAAAAGGGATCCCTGTAGATCTCCACTGGTCACAGATCCCATCTCAGAAAACCACCTTTCCACCGCCACTGTCTGTCTTCCATGGCTAAGCCAACTGTGTCTCCATCTTACAAGCTCAGTGTGGATCCCATGCGACTCCCCCCCCACCTCCTGTTTTGGCCTGCCGCAAGGGTCAAAGCCCACGTAGACGCCATCTACCTCCCCACCCTCGTCAATCATCCCCGTCACTCCCCGAAAATAATCCAGCTTGAGTTTGTGAGATGTGCCCTTCCTAGCACCAAGCCATGCTGCCCAGCGCTAACCAGTCCCCATCCTTCCTAACGTCGATAGATTGCAGGGAGGGTGTTCCCGAACAAAAACACAAGTTGCTGGAAAAGCTCAGCAGGTCTCAGAGGCAAAAGAAGATTCAGAGTCGACGTTTCAGGTCCGATCACCCTCCCTCAGGGCGTAAGCTTGCATGTTCCTGATGACTTGGGAGCCCAGAACCTGGGGGAGTTGGGTTGTTGGGGGTGGAAGAGAGGGGTCACAATCTAAAGATAGGACGGAGATTAAGGAGAAACGTCTTCCCCCCTCAGAGAATGTGGGAGCCTGTGGAACTCCCTGCCTCAGAAAGCGGTTGAGATAGTAGGAACTGCCGATGCTGGAGCCTGAGATAACAAGGTAGAAGCGTTGAATGTTCTCAAGAAGCTGGATCGAGTTTTGAGGGTTAGAGGGGCCGAAGGGGCAAGCAGGGAGACAAAATTTGGATGACCACGTTGAACAGCAGGAGCAGGCTCAAAGGGGCCGAATGGCCCACACCTGCTGTGTGTCCACATTGCTCCAGACCACCAGCGATGGGGGTTAAGTCACAAATGCCCTCAGAGGGGGATCGGGGAAGGTCTAGATCCTACTGGCAATGTCCCATTGCGATGGAGGAGGATTGGTGGGTGAGTGGGGGAGTGGGGTGGATGGGGTGTGGGTTGGTGGGGTGCGTGTCGGCCACTTCCGGGTGGAATCCCTTCGCTCGGAGCCTCACGGATCTCGGGGATGCTCCGCTCCGGAGGGAATCCCGTGCCTGCAAGTCCGAGGTCTTGGGGAGTTTTGGGATGACACAGCGGAGTTGGCCGTGGATCCGAGGAATGGGGCGGGGGTTGGGGGGGAGGGCGCGCAGAGCCTGGGGGTGGGCCGGGTTGCGTTTTACTTTATGAGAGATGGGGGGAGTGGGGGTGGGGGTGGGGGGGGTGGCGGGGGAAGGGTTTGCGGTCGGACCTCAGCCCCTCAGCACGGGCGCTTTGGAGAAAACCGCACCCCGGCCGCGCGAGCCGCGTTTCCAGGATCCCCCCACCCACCGCCGAGCCTCGGAGGCAGAGTATGGGAGACGCGCCACGCCACGCGCCGCTCCCACAATCCCCCCCACAACCCCACCATCCCCCATGAATACCCTCAAACCACCCCCCCCACCACACAAGGCACAGTGTCTACCTGCCCCAGGTCCAGGATGAAGCAATCTCCCGTGTTGAAGCTCGACCAGCTCATATCAACCTGCTTGGCCCGGACATTCCTCTTCCCCTTGACGTGGTACAACCTGCGGACCAATGCCGGGCCTGACGGAACCTTCTGGAAGCCTGACTCCACCCCTCCTTCCTGGCGGGGAGAGAAAACGCCACGTCAGACTGGAAAACCGACCCCCAACACGCACACGCACAATGGCAGAGCACGAAGGGAGGGACAAGGCATCAGCACCACAGTCTTAAGGCAGTGACCCTGGCCATCGCCCGGGAATCCAGGCTCCCTCGCACGCGTTATGTCCTCGTCACCCTCACACACACACAAACACTCACATGCACCGGCTCTGCACGCACAGAGGGAGGGAGCGCCCACGCTCTCTGGGGAAAGAGGCAGGAACTGTACACAGTGACTCCCAGTGTGATACAGACACTGGAACTGTACACAGTGACTCCCAGTGTGATACAGAGACAGGAACTGT
>NC_063379.1:3340695-3341705 GCF_021869965.1 Rhincodon typus | reverse complement strand
GAGACAGGAACTGTACACAGTGACTCCCAGTGTGATACAGAGACAGGGACTGTACACAGTGACTCCCAGTGTGATACAGAGACCGGGACTGTACGCGGTGACTCCCAGTGTGATACAGAGACCGGGACTGTACGCGGTGACTCCCAGTGTGATACAGAGACCGGAACTGTACACGGTGACTCCCAGTGTGATACAGAGACAGGAACAGTACACAGTGACTCCCAGTGTGATACAGAGACCGGGACTGTACACAGTGACTCCCAGTGTGATACAGAGACCAGGACTGTACACAGTGACTCCCGTGTTTCTGAATTCGGGGTTCCTCACTGGGAGGTTCTGTTTGTTGAGGTGCGGATTCTTTAAGGAGCAGACGAGGTGCTGATGGGATGGGCGTGGATTGCACTGATCGCCCTTCAGTCAGACAAGACACAGACTCCTGGCACCACCCACTGTCTGTCCTCCTGTATTCAGTGTTCCCTACAACTGCCTGCCTTCCCTCCTGCACCTATCCTCGCTTCGCTGCCTCCCTGTCTGCACTCTGTGTTCGCACATGCCTGAATCAGGATTAATCCACATTTTCAGACGTAGGTGGGAATCTGGGAACTGTATAATGACAGGGTCTGGGTCCAAGCCGACACAAACAACCTGGTATGTCAGGATCTACCCTGACTTTCATCGGCTAGGAATGTAGTAACTGGGTGTGGCTTCATCTTTCAGTATTCAGCAGGGAGAAAATAAATGTGTTCACGATTACTTCAGCATCGTTCACAGAGTTTATACTGATGGAGAGGATTGAGACATGTCGCAGCGTTCCCTCAGCACTGACCCTCCGACAGTGCCCACTCCCTCAGCACTGACCCTCCGACAATGCGGCGCTCCCTCAGCACTGACCCTCCGACAGTGCCCACTCCCTCAGCACTGACCCTCCGACAGTGCGGCGCTCCCTCAGCACTGACCCTCCGACAGTGCCCACTCCCTCAGCACTGACCCTCCGACAGTGCCCACTCCCT
>NC_063379.1:3340149-3340595 GCF_021869965.1 Rhincodon typus | reverse complement strand
GGCGCTGGGCGGGGAGAGGGGTTACTGAGTGACAGTGTGAGGGAGAGGGATTAACATCAGTAGGGATACAGTCAGTAACACAGGGCGCTGGGGGGGAGAGGGGTTACTGAGTGACAGAGCGAGTTGCATTTCCCTGAGTCGGTCGCAGTGAGGATTCTTGATGTACATACCGTGCCAGATGTGTAGGTGGGTGCTATCGTCCTGGCGATGAAGGACAAGGTAGGCATCCCCAGTGAAGAAGGTGCCATGCTCGCTCGTGGGCACACTGACAAGCTTCATCTTCTCCACCTTCCAGATCTGCAGGCCTTCCTGTTCACTCGCCTTCTCAAAGCTGGACTCCATTCCCATACTGTACCGGGATGGACATGGTCACGCATCAATTCACATTCACCCCCTCGCTATCTCTGTAACCCCCTCCATCACTACACCCCCTCCCTATCTCTGTA
>NC_063379.1:3333131-3340049 GCF_021869965.1 Rhincodon typus | reverse complement strand
TAGTGTCCAGGGATGTGCAGGTTAGGGTGGGCCAACCATGGGAAATGCAGGGATTGGGTGGGTCTTCAGAGGGTAGGTGTGGATTTGATGGGCTGAATGCGCTGTTCCCACACTGCAGGTGGGGGGGGGGGAGCGAAAATACACTCGCTGCATTTTTATGTGTGAGCCTGGGACCTTTTATAATAACCTGCCTGCAGTTTGTTCACCGTGCTCTCAAGGATTTACATACATTCACCATCAGGTCTCTGTGCTTGCGCTATCTTTCGGAGCGTTAACGTTTATTATCCACTTCCTAAGTATTACTGGCATTTCGAAATGCTTCCTCGTTAGAATTAGATTGCCATGCACTGTCATGGCTCTGTGTAGTTGCATGAGAATACAGGATATAATTTATAAAGGGACAAGCAAAGACGTCTTGTTTTGCAGTGGTAGCGCCCCTATCTCCAGTCTCACCCGCTCCAGAGGTGTTTTTTGTTTAGATTTTATTCACTCATGGGATGTGGGCAGTTAAGAGCCAACCACATGGGCTGTTGGTCTGGAGTCACATGTAGGCCCAGACCAGGTAAGGATGGCAGTTTCCTTCCCTAAAGGAATCATAGGTTTTTCCCGACAATCGACAATAGATTCACGGTCATCGTTAGACTCTTAATTCCAGATATTTTATTGAATTAAAATTCTACCATCAGCCCTGGTGGGATTCGAACCCAGGTCCCCAGAACATCAATCACCTCTGTCTTGGGATTAACAGTCCAGCGATAGTACCATGAGATTGTCATGGACATCTGAATGGGTTGGTTGAAAGATATCTGCGAAAGGACCGGCTTTATTTCTGCACAAATTGATAGCGCCCCGGCGCAAGATAAAGGGACAGGACCCGGCCATTTGGCCCCTCGAGCCCTGCTGCACCATCCCCCCAGGATCATGGCTGATCAAACCACCACACCTAATGTAGACTAGGACTGTAGTCCAAACTTGCCAATGTTGAAATCAGAGTCGGTCATTGTGATCACTGGCATAGCCCAGTTACATACAACATAGAACTGTACAGCACAGTACAGGCCCTTCGGCCCTCAATGTTGTGCCGAACTTTTACCCGAAACCTAAGGTCTATCTAACCTCCACCCCTACCTTATACTATCATCCATATGCCTATCTAATAGCCGCTTAAATGCCCCTAATGAGGCCGACTCCACTACCCTCTCTGGCAATGGACTGCAATCTGTCTGAAAACCATCTTTAATGGATATTAAATTCCGGCTGCCCAGGGTGTGGAGGGGAGGGAGTTGGGAGTTGGGGGGTTGGGGGGGGTCACCTCCGTCCCAACTGCCTGCCCCTCTTCCGCAGTTACACGGGATGTCACGGAGTCACACAGCCCAGAAACAGACCCTTCGGTCCATCCAGTCCGTGCCTAGCCCCACCTGCCTGCTCCTGGCCCATATCCCTCCAAACCTTTCCCTAGTCATGTACTTATCCAAACGTCTTTTGAACGTTGTAACTGTACCCACATCCACCACTTCCTCTGGCAGTTCATTCCACACGCGAACCACCCTCTGTGTAAAAAAAAATTGCCCCCCAATGTCCTTTTTAAATCTTTCTCCTCTCACCTTAAAAATATGCTCCCAGCCCTAGCCTTGAATTAGGGAAAGCCTATTTCTTCATGGCCCTAGGGAGAAGACACCTGCTCTTATCTGTGCCCCTCCTGATTTTATAAACCTCTATAATGTCGCCTCTAAGCCTCCTGCGCTCCAGGGAAAAATGTCCCAGCCTATCCAGCCTCTCCTCATAAACCCTCCATTCCCAGCAACGTGCTTGAAGAAGGGAGCGTGCAGCGCCCATGCCTTTAGGGAGATGTGGGCATCGCAGGGGAATACAGTGTTTACTTCCCCATCCAACCCCAGTTTGATTTAAACCCCTTCCCTCTCTCGCTGCCTCGCCCTCACGTTCGCATTGCCTTTTACACGCAGATGTTGAATTTGCTCCATCAGTATTTTACTGGGGGCTGTTAGCCGCTGAAAATCTACAGCTGATATAAAATAAATCACTGTGCTTTTGATGTTGGGCAAGTCACTCAGTTGTGTGTGTGTGTGTGTGTGTGTGTGTGTGTGTGTGTGTGTGTCTGGGTAGTATTAACGCAACAAACTGAGAAACTGCAGAAAAGCCAACTGTCCCATCCCCTCGCTGTGACTGAGTTTGGAGTTGAACTGTGTGTTAACTTAAAAGTTATGCAGCCACGCTTAAAACAGTGCACAGATAGGGCTCCCTACATTCCTGATTCACTCACACCCAGGCACACACACACACAGACACACACACACAGACACAGACACATACACACACACAGACACACACATACTGCACACACACACACATACACAGACACACACACTGCACACACAGACACACACAGACACACACACACAGACACACACAGACACACAAACACAGACACACACACACCCAGACATACACATACACACACAGACACACACACACACCCAGACATGCACACACTCACACACACACACACACACTACACACACACACACACAGACACAGACACATACAGACACACACACACCCAGACGCACACACACGCACACACACACACTCACACACACAGGACAATTCGGGAGGACAGTGCAATGCAGTTAAACAGCATTAACGTGCTCTCAAAGCGGAGACTGAGAGACTCCCGGACGTGATCTGGAGATTACACTTACTTCAGTAACTGTGAAATAACTCTTCGCAAGTGGGCTGAATCAGAGGAGTGAGCTGTTAATCTGTGTGCCCTGTGTCCTGGGGCTGTTCCCTGTCTCTCTCTGCGTGTGCGCGTCTCTCAGCGCCACCTCTCCCTGCGGTTATAACTCACTCTTTTCCTGCCCGAGTTAGTGAGTCATTCTGTCCTGATACGAGTGTGCGAGGGAGGGGCAGATCACAGGAAGCCAATGGCTTGCCTTCTGTTTGAAGGTTCAAGAGAAATGGACAATTTTAACAACATCTCCCCAACCCCGCTGCAATTCATCTCAAGGCGAATCAGATGCTGCCACATCCTGAAGATTAAGGGGGGGGGGGGGGAAATGTGGGCGGGTTGAGCCCCGAGGAACAAAATCAGATCGGAAGGTCAATCTCAAAAATGGGCAGAGTGGCCTCCCTGCTGTGAGGTGGGGGGCCTGAAGTTCAACAAAAGAAGGATCCAGAAAGTGATGTCGGTGGAAACCCGCCCCGCCTCCCCCACCCCTCCCCGGCTAAAGACCCACCCCTGGGTGACCAGCGTGCATTTGTATAGCGCCCCGAAGCCCTCGGTCTCTCTGCTGTACAGCGCCACCCAAGGCCCCACCATTAATTGAGCAAGTCCTGCCCTTGTCTGTTCTGCCAAAGTGCAATAGTTTGCCAGTGGGTGAAGCCTGATGCCTTGCCTGCTTGGTCCAGTCTGGCCTCCGCGTGACTCCACACCCACTGGGCTGGCACGCCCGCCCTCTGGGCTGAGGGGCAGCAAGGGACGGGTTCAACTCGCACAGCGCTTGGGGGCTACGGAGGAGACGGTCCCTCGGTAGGGTGCGAAGGGGCAGAACGGCTGCCACAAGAAGGATGGGGTAAATGGCGGCTACTTCCCTCGGAGTCATAGAGTCATAGAGATGTACGGAGTGGAAACAGGCCCTTCGGCCCAACCCGTCCGTGCCGACCCTGGCATCCTAAATTATTCTGGTCCCATTTGCCAGCATTTGGCCCGTATCCCTCTAAACCCTTCCTATTCATATTTTACTGAATGTTAATCCTGGCATTGACCCACGCCCCACCTCACCACTGACATCCGTTTCAATCCCATGGACTCCCAAAACTACCTCGAATGCACCTCCTCTCACCCACCCTCCTGCAAAAATTCCATTCCAGTTCCTCCGCCTCCACCCCATCTGCTCCCAGGGTGAGGCGTTCCACTCCAGATATCTTCCCACTTTCGGGACCGTCGTTTCCCCTCCTCTGTTATGAGGAAGCCCCTCAAACGCATCTCCCCCAATTTCCCACGTGCTTCTGCCCTCAAACCCTCTCCCCCTGACAACAATAAGGACAGAGGCGCCTTTGTCCTCAGCTACCGCCCCACCAAACTCCGTATACAACGCACCATCGTCCAACGTTTCCGCCACCTACCATCTGACCCCACCGCCATAAAGATATTTCCCTCCCCACCCCTATCCGCTTTCCGCAGGGACCGTTCAGTCCGCGTCAGCTCCGCACTCCCCACCAACCCCTCCACCACCCCCGGTACCTTTCCCTGCAACCGCAGGAGATGCTACACCTGCCCCTGCATCTCCCCTCACACCTCCATCCAAGGCCCCAAAACAATCCTTCCAAATCCAGCAGAGATTCACTTGCACCTCATCTAACCTCATCTACTGTATCTGTTGCTCCCGATGTGGTCTCCTCAGACTGGTTCGCAGAGCACCTACGCTCTGCACACACCGACAAATCTGACTTTCCAGTTGCCATCCACTTTCACTCCTCCTCCCGCTGTCCCATGGCGACATGTCCATCCTTGGTCTCCTCCACTGCACAGTAAATCGGAGGGACAACGCCTCATATTTCACCCCTTGGGAGCTTACAGCCCAATGGCCTCGATATTGACTTCACCAGCTTCAAAATCCCTCCACCCCCCCAACCTTAACCCATGTCCAGCCCTTCCCACCCCACCTTGACTCCCTGACCACACCTGCCCTGTCCCATTTTCCCACTCTCCTATCTTCCACCCTTCCCATGGACGAGCCCCCTGATCTGCATCCAACTATCACCATCTCTCCTGCCCTTCCTCCAACCCCACACAACCCTCCTCCCTCTATTTATTTCTGGGGTCCCCTTCCCCCTCAGTCCTGATGGAGGGTTTCGGCTCGAAACGTTGACTTTCCCTGCTCCTCTGATGCCATCTGACCTGCTGTGCCTTCCCAGCCTCACAGCTACAGACTCTGGGCTTCCAGCATCTACTGTACTTCCAGTCTGCAGGCTCTGTATCAGGCTTCCCTTGGTGAGGCACGGTAGGACATTTTCCTTCCTTAACGCTCGATAGAAGCACCAGATCCTTCTGAAGTGGCTGTGAATTTCTGCCTGCTGCTCCTGGTCCAAATTCCCTTTCGAGGGCAGGAGGGTTTCCGCTGGAGTTCCGGAATTTTGCTCCGGTCGGAGCCACGGGGATCAGCTCGAGATGGGCGCAGGCGCGGCGGGGGCACCTTGTTTAGCCCTGAGATGCACGGAGGACGTCGGCCGAGGGGGAAGATCAGAGGTGGCAGGCAAACGCGGGGTCATCTGAATTAGGAGCAGGAGACCCTTCTGCCCATCCGACCTCCAGAGAAGATCATGAGAGGTGATTGCGTCGAAACGTGTTGGATGCTCCCTCCATCCTGCTCTGCCATTCAATAGGATCGCGGCTGATCGCACATTCCTCGCGTCCACTTTCCTGCCCTTTCCCCGACTGAGCCAGAATCTATCCCAGCCTTCCATATACACAGGGACTCTGCCCCCCCACAGCTCCCTGCAGCAAGGAGTTCCAAAGACTCTTAGAGAAGGAATTCCTCCCCACCTCAGTCTGAAATTGGTGCCTCTTTATTCTGAGCCTATGCCCCCTGGTCCCAGACCCTCCCATGAGGGGAAACACCCTCTCAGCATTTACCCTGTCAAGGCCCTTAAGAATCCCACATGTCTCAGTGAGATCACCTCTCATTCTTCTAAAGTTTGGTGAGTAGAGTCCCAAACTGTTTAAACTTTGCTCATTAGAGAATCCCTCCCATTCCAGGGATCATCCTGGTGAACCTTCTCTGAACTGCCTCCAACGAAATAATATCTTTCCTTAAATAAGGGGAACCAAAGCTGCTCACTGTGCTCCAGATGTGGCCTCACCAGCACCTTGTACTGTTACAGTAAAACTTCCCCACTCTTATACTCCAACTCCCCTGAAATAAGGACCAACATTCCCTTACCCTTCCTGATTCCCTGCTGCGCCCCCCCCCGGGTGTGAGCTTTCTGTGTTTTGTGCACAAAATCCCGCTCAAGTCCTGTCATGTTTCAGCTTTCTGCAGTTTCTCTCCATTTGAATAAAACTCTGTCCTTTTGGAGGTTCCAGAACGAGGGAGCAGAGTCTGAGAATGAGGGCCAGAGCATTCAGGAGAGACGTTAGGGAGCACTTTGACACGCAAAGGGTTGGGAGAGGTTTGGAAATCTCTTCCACACACACACACAAGTGGAAGCTGGATCAGTTGTTCAGTGTAAATCTGAGAGAGATAGGTTTTATTGTTGAGCGAAGGTAATCAAGGGATGAGGGCCGGAGGCAGGTTTGTGGAGTAAGGCCACAGATCTGCTATGAATCCCACTGTAGGACAGAACAGGCCCGAGGGGCTGAATGGCCTACTGATGTCTCTATGTTGTGGGAGTCACCATTACGAATGATGAAGAGGAATTCTGAGGAACAGACCAACAATCGTTTCTTAAGTACAATCAGAGAGGGGACAATAACAAGCTGGTGTGTGAAAGTCACTAGGCTTTGTGTTTTTATACAGATTACAACAAGTCATTTGCAGTTCCCACACTTCAGTCTCTGTGCACCTTATGTCATTACTGTTTCCTCAAAAGGTACTGTCTGTTCTTGGCCTGACGTCGCTAGCCGGGAGGAATCTACACTGTCAGCTGGGACAGTTCTAATGTCACCCTCCGCACTCATGTCTCTGTGTGAATCTTGCCGATACCCTGACTGTCTAGTTGTAACTTTAACCCTCAACTAAACTAACGTTGTTCGACCTTCACACTCCCCACCCTCTCCCATTCCCTGCCCTCTTGCTCGGCGCCAACCCTCCGACAGAGCAGTGCGCCCTTGGCGCTGAGATAGGGAGGAGGTGTAGGGGCTGGAGGAGGTTACAGAGATAGGGAGGGGGTGTAGGG
>NC_063379.1:3330841-3332631 GCF_021869965.1 Rhincodon typus | reverse complement strand
AGGGGGTGTAGGGGCTGGAGGGGGTTACAGAGATAGGGAGGGGGTGTCGTGATGTGAATGAGAGATGGAGAATGGGTGAGAATGGATGTTGCCACAGGATCTCTTAGTGCCCGATCTGTTGCTGCCAACTAGGCCTTTATTCCAAAACAAAATTTAAAATGCCCACGTGAGATTGTGTTTTAAAGTTCTTTTGTGTGAACTGTGACAGGCTGGAGAAGGGGCTGAACGGCCTCCTCCTGTTCCCTGTGTGACAGGCCGGAGAAGGGGGCTGAACGGCCTCCTCCTGCTCCCTGTGTGACAGGCCGGAGAAGGGGCTGAACGGCCTCCTCCTGTTCCCTGTGTGACAGGCTGGAGAAGGGGCTGAATGGCCTCCTCCTGTTCCCTGTGTGACAGGCCGGAGAAGGGGCTGAACGGCCTCCTCCCATTCCCTGTGTGACAGGCTGGAGAAGGGGGCCAAATGGCCTCCCTCCTGTTCTGAGAAGGGGG
Source organism: Rhincodon typus (assembly GCF_021869965.1). Classification (NCBI taxonomy): domain Eukaryota; kingdom Metazoa; phylum Chordata; class Chondrichthyes; order Orectolobiformes; family Rhincodontidae; genus Rhincodon; species Rhincodon typus. Next base: position 3,332,145 of record NC_063379.1, on the reverse strand, counting down.
TGAATCAGGTTGACCGCTCCCCGATACTGCTGCAATAAAATGAACCTCGAGATGCTTTGGACAATTTAATTAATCTTCCATTTGGAGCTTACGGAACGTACAATGATAGTCGCGCGGGGTTTGGCGTCAAGTTGGTCTCCCGTAGCAACGGCGTCCAGCGCCTCCGCCCAGGAATGTGGTGGCAGCCATCTTGGTTTCTGGGGTCAGAGGTGGAGGGCAGCAGGCTGACCAATGGGGTTGTTGTCGGCCGCCTTGGCGTCCCTTGGAGGAAGGGGTGGCGTTGGGATTGAGGGTGTGCGCTGCTGCTTTAGATGGAAAAACACCTCACCGTCTCAACCGCGGGCCAACCCACCTCCCATCGCCCACCCCACCCCCTCCCTCTCTCTCTCCTCCCCCCCCAACCCCAGGGGGCGTACTTTTTTATTTAATCACCAATTGTCGCTGCTGGGAGTGCCTGCCCCACGTCTCTCCCCTTCGTACCCCAGCCTCCCCCGCGCCCGTCCCTCCTCCTCTGTCTGCTGGATCGTCGGCGTTGACCGTAGGCATCGAAGAGCCCCGGGTCCCGTTCAGAATTTTGAGGCTGAGTGGGCCGGGCTCCGAGCAGCGAGACTCGCCTGTGGAGAGACGGATCCAACGTTAGTGCAGGCCCCGAGGTGGGCAATAGTGACCCAAAACTCAACCGGACTCAACACAAGAGGCAGGTTGGGAATCCTGCAGCGAGTAACTCCTCCCCGTCCCGCCATCGACAAGGCTCAAGGCAGGAGTGTGATGGGATACTCCCCACTTGCCCCTGGATGGGGGCAGCTCCAACAACACTCAAGAAGCTCGACACCATCCAGGACAAAGCAGCCCCCGGCTCGATTGGAACCACATCCACAAACATCCCACTCCCTCCACCCACCGACACTCAGTCGCAGCAGTGTGTACCATCTACAAGATGCGCTGCAGAGATTCACCAAAGATCCTCAGGCAGCACCTTCCAAACCCCATGACCCACTTCCATCCAGAAGGACAAGGGGCAGCAGATACATGGGACCCCCCACCCCCTGCAACTTCCCCTCCGAGCCACTCCCCATCCCAACTGGGAAATATTCTTTCTCTTTTGTTCATTGGATGTGGGGGTCATGTCTAAGGACTCCAAATCTTCACAATCCTGTCAGTGAACATCTTGCCCCTATCCCTCCAAACCCTTTCCTATCCATGTACTTATCCAAATGTCTCTCCCACATTATAACTGTACCCACATCCACCATTTCCTCCAGAAGTTCATTCCACACACAAACCACTCTCTGTGTGTAAAAAAA
>NC_063379.1:3329881-3330759 GCF_021869965.1 Rhincodon typus | reverse complement strand
GGGGGTGTAGGGGGTTACAGAGATAGGGAGGGGAGTGTAGGGGCCTGGAGGAGGGTCCCGGGATAGGGAGAGATGCTGGTGCGATGTGAGCAAGCTCCTGTTCCATTACCTGAGCCACAGAGTTGTTTGATATCCAGGTAACTGCGTCCCTCCAGGGCTGGCAGCGTGGCCACTACAGACAAAGTGTCTGGGGGCGTCTGATCAATGATAGTTTGCAGCATCGTTTGCAGGGACTGTGAGCAGTTGTAAATATCCTTCGTCAGAGGTATTCTGGGGCCTAGTTTTGCATTTAGCACCTTTTTTGTTGGGAGTGGAGAGAGAGAGAGAGAGACAGACAATGAGAATCAGCCATGGCTCCACCGTGACTCCATCCTGAGGCCATTCCCATTGCTTGCAAGACCAGAACAGCCGACTAATTGTCTTAAAAGGACGTTCGAAAATCGCAGGCTAACTCTGAGCCTGGGCGCTGCCCAGAAGAGAGGCGCCTCATCAGGACGCCATCGCAAGAACACCAAGTTTTTGAAAGGCACCACAACTAATTTTGCGCGTCACACGGTTTTTCAGGAGCTGGGGAACGTGGAGGTACTCTCACCACGTTTGCAGGACGGTAGAGGGTGAAGGCGACGCGGAGACGGATACGGGAAGTTTAAGAGAGTCGGGCAAAAGCTTGGCAGATGGATTCTGACGTGTGGGAAAGCGGGAGGTGACGCACCTTGGCAGGGAGAACAGAGGAGCCGAACATTGTTTCACTTGGGGAAAAGACTGAAGTGCAGAAGGATCTGGGAGTCCGTGTAAGTGAACTGAAAATAGCCAGCTCCTGAGCTCAGCGGGGAGTAGGGAAGGCTAATGGAATGCTGGCCTTTATTCCGATGGGAATG
>NC_063379.1:3327921-3329781 GCF_021869965.1 Rhincodon typus | reverse complement strand
TACATTTTGTGCTTTTTTTTCTCCCCCAAAACTATTAAATCATTACAGTACTCCTGTAGCTAATTCAGCGTTTACCAGGCCCAGTGTGGGAAATGTAAGCCATCAAAAGTGAGGTGGGGAGGGTAGGGGTTGGGTGTACGGAGAGAGGGAAGGGGCGAAATCAAAATGGAGTTCGAAGGGGACATGATGTGCTGTGTCACCCACCCCTCTCTCTCTCTGCCTCTGTCTCGCGCTCTCTGTCCTCTCTCTCTCCCTCCCCAACTTTTCTGTCTCTCTCTCTCGGTCTCGCTCTCTCTCTGTCCTGTCCTCTCCTTTTCTCTCTCTGTCTTCTCTCTCTCCCTCCCCCACTTTTCTGTCTCTCAATCTCTATCTCTCTCCCTCCATCTCTCTCTAATGCCAATGAGAGCCTGGATGGTGGCTCAGTGGTTAGCATTGCTGACTCTTGGCACCAGGGACCTGGGTTCGATCCCACCGTCGGGTGACTGTCTGTGTGAAGTTTGCACATTCTCCCTGTGTCTGCATGGGTTTCCTCCGGGTGCTCCGGTTTCCTCCCACAGTCCAGGGATGTGCAGGTTAGGGTGGGTTGGCCGTGCTGTAGTGCCCAGGGATGTGCAGGTTAGGGTGGGAAATGCAGGGTTATGGGGGATACAGTAGGGGGTGGGTCTCCGCTCTATCCTTTAGCAGCCCCCTGCCCCCCCAGTTCCCTGCTCCCCTCCCCAGGCGGTACCTGGAGGACCAGGCCTGTGTCGTGGACACTGCCGAAGCTGCCATCGGCCCGGAGCCCCTGTAGAACGTCACTCAGCAGCAGTTGGATAGCGACCTGTATCCGCGCGTGGATGCTCTTCAGGTGCCCCTGGGTATTCAGCAGGCAGCTCAGTGCCAGGATGTAACTGCACTTGGCACCTGGCGAAAACACACACAACGGGCTCAAACTGTGTCGCCTCCACCAGCCCCCACCCCCGTCGCCCCGTATCCAGTCAGCGAGATCCCAAACCTGCTCCCGGCCCTGAGAAGGGGGCTGAATGGCCTTCCCCTGTTCCTTGTGTAACAGACTGGAGAATGGGCTGAATGGCCTCCTCCTGTTCCCCTGTGTAACAGGCTGGAGAAGGGGGTCGAATGGCCTCCTGCCCTGATCGGCTGAGACATGGGGCTTGAGGAGTCTTAAAGGTGAATCCCTGAGACGGGGATGTGGGGATTCTTGATATTGTCAGTCCAACCCTCGCAGAAGATATTCGAGGGGGCAAGGATAGGATGGGGTTATGGGGGGAAAAACGTCATGCCACCCAGAGAGCTGTGAAAGAGTTTATTTTAGTAAGAGGGATGGGGAGAGACAGAATAAACGTAGTAAGGGCGTGGAATGCCCTGCCTGCAACAGTAGTAGACTCGCCAACTTTAAGGGCATTTAAATGGTCATTGGATAAACATATGGATGATAATGGAATAGTTTAGGTTAGATGGGCTTCAGATTGGTTTCACAGGTCGGCGCAACATCGAGGGCCGAAGGGCCTGTACTGCGCTGTAATGTTCTAAAACAAAGGGTTCAGATCGAAATGGGGGTGTGCACTCACGCACAGGTCATAAAGCATGTACCTTCCTGGGCTTGTCCCAGGTCCCGTAAAACTCAGGAACACTCACTCTCAGTGGCTTACTCGCGACTGGAGGAGGGTTCAACTGTCAACAACACGGACGCGATACAGTCAGCATCCATGTCAGTGGGAGCGAGTCACTAGCTCACTCCGAGGAGGCACTGTTTGGCGTCAGAACCCATTATATGGTCATCTGCACTGAGGGAGCGCCGCACTGTCGGAGGGTCAGTGCTGAGGGAGCGCCGCACTGTCGGAGGGTCAGTGCTGAGGGACC
>NC_063379.1:3324429-3327821 GCF_021869965.1 Rhincodon typus | reverse complement strand
CAGCGCTGAGGGAGCGCCGCACTGTCGGAGGGTCAGTGTTGAGGGAGTGGACACTGTCGGAGGGCCAGCGCTGAGGGAGCGCCGCACTGTCGGAGGGTCAGTGTTGAGGGAGTGGACACTGTCGGAGGGCCAGCGCTGAGGGAGCGCCGCACTGTCGGAGGGTCAGTGTTGAGGGAGTGGACACTGTCGGAGGGCCAGCGCTGAGGGAGCGCCGCACTGTCGGAGGGTCAGTGTTGAGGGAGCGCCGCACTGTCACAGGGTCAGTGTTGAGGGAGCGCCGCACTGTCGGAGGGTCAGCGCTGAGGGAGTGCAAGAATTTGGGAGTTTGGGACACCATAAAATCCTTGACAGAAATGGGATTGGGAACGGGAGATGGATGGGAAACAGCCTCTGATGGGCATCGATAGATAATCCAGTGGCTGGCCATTGCCAGAAATGTTGGAAAACAGGCAGAGACCATTCGGCCCCTTGAATCTGACTCGCCTTCCCATACAATTCTGCGATCACCCCACATTCCTGCCTTTCCCCTCCTTTGTTTATCGATGATCCACCTTCTCAGAGACTCCGATTCCCCCTTGCACTTTCCAGGGAGGCTGGGGAGGGTGGGGGGGAGGAAAAAGTGTGTCCAAAGGGGTCAGCCGGCGATGGCCACACCCCGAGAGTGAGTGACCGAACAACGTTTTGCAGGGCCATTCGAAATTCCCTCACCCGTCGTCATGTTTTTCGCCTCCGGAGCTTCAAAGTTAATGATGAAGCTGACAAAGTCATGTGCGACGTTGATGGAGATCTCTTTGTTCTCCAGGCAGAGGGCCAGGACGGCCAGGCTGACTTGGTAGGAATTGGTGAAGTAAGACTTGGTTTTGTCTGCAAAATGCGAACAGCATTAAGGATCACGCACGCACGCACACCAGATGGAGGCTGTTCAACCCATCGCATCAGTGCTAGCTCCCTGGGTCTGGACAATTCTATTCAATTAGTCCGTCTGCATGTTTCTCCCTCCCGTCGCCCCTAAAGATGCATTTTTTCATTCATTTGAGGGATGAGGGCATCTCTGGCTAGGCCAGCAGTTATTGCCTATTCCTAATTGCCCAGAGGGCAGTTAAGAGTCAACCATATTGCTGTGGGTCTGGAGTCACATGTAGGCCAGACCAGGTAAGGATGGCAGTTTCCTTCCCTAAAGGGGATTAGTGAACCAGATGGGTTTTTCCAACAGTCGGCATTGGATTCATGGTCATCATTAGACTCTTAATTCCAGATATCTTAATTGAATTCAAATTCTAGCATCTGCCATGGCAGGATTCAAACCCATGGGACATTACCTGGGTCTACTGGATTAACAGTCCAGCGATAACACCACTAGGCCATCGCCTCTCCTCGTGCGTGCAGACGATGGGGCTATAATCCTGGGAGTCACTCTTGATAACACCCCTTGGGAGGTTACATTACGCCACAGGGAAGGTGGTAGATTGATGCTTTATAGACACCAGGCTTGTAGTTCAAAAAGGACAAAGTGAATACCAAAGGGAGCCCAGAACTGGGGAGGGAGTCACACACACTGCAAGGATATGGGGTAGGACTGAGATGGGGGAGAAACGTCTTCACCCAGAGAGGTGGGGAGCCTCTGGAATTCCCTGCGGTTGAGGACAAAATGTTGAATGTTCTCAAGGAGGAGTGTTAGGGCGGCACGGTGGCTCAGTGGTTAGCACTGCTGCCTCCCAGCGTCAGGGACCCAGGTTCGATGCCACCCTCGGGCGACTGTCTGTGTGGGGAGTTTGCACATTCTCCCCGTATCTGCGTGGGTTTCCTCCGGGTGCTCTGGTTTCCTCCCACAGTCCAGGGATGTGCAGGTTAGGGTGGATTGGCCGTGCTAAATTGTCCCGTAGTGCCCAGGGATGTGCAGGTTAGGGTGGATTGGCCGTGCTAAATTGTCCCGTAGTGTCCAGGGTCGGGGGTGGGTCTGGTTGGGATGCTGTTTGGAGGGTCAGTGTGGACTTGATGGGCCGAATGGCCTGCTTCCACCCTGTAGGGATTCTATGAAGGAGTTAGGTATAGTCTGTACAGTCAGAGGGGGTGGGTGAGACAAGGGGAACAGGAGACCGAGTTGGATGTTCAGCCATGATCCTACTGAATGGCAGAGCAGACTCCATGGGCCGAATGGCCTGCTGCTATGTCCCATGGTTCTACGAAATGCCTTTTGAGGAGTTGGGACATCGTTTATGCGGGTGGGTAGAGGGCCACTTTTGGAATACCGTGTGCAATTCTGGTCTCCCTGCTATAGGAAGGATGTTGTGGAATTTGAAAGGGTTCAGAAAAGGTTGAGAAGGATGTTGCCGGGGTTGGAGGGTTTGAGCTACAGGGAGAGGCTGGGGCTGCTTTCCCTGGAGCGTCGGAGGGTTTGAGCTACAGGGAGAGGCTGGGGCTATTTTCCCCGGAGCGTCGGAGGGTTTGAGCTACAGGGAGAGGCTGGGGCTATCTTCCCTGGAGCGTCGGAGGGTTTGAGCTACAGGGAGAGGCTGGGGCTATTTTCCCTGGAGCGTCGGAGGGTTTGAGCTACCGGGAGAGGCTGGGGCTGTTTTCCCCGGAGCGTCGGAGGGTTTGAGCTACAGGGAGAGGCTGGGGCTATTTTCCCTGGAGCGTCGGAGGCTGAGGGGGTGACCTTATAGGAGGTTTATAAAATTGTGAGGGGCATGGATAGGGTGAATAGACAAGGTCTTTTCCCCAGGGTAGTGAGGGGTGGGGGGGGGGGGGGGGTCTGAAACTAGAGGGGCATAGGTTTAAGGTGAGAGGGGGAAAGATTTAAAAGGGACCTGAGGGGTAACTTTTTCACACAGCGGGTGGTGCGTGTATGGAACGAGCTGCCAGAGGAAGTGGGTGGGGGCTGGTACAATGACAGCGTATGAATGGATACGTGGTTAGGAAGGGTTTAAGAGGGATATGGGTCAAATCCAGGCAAACCGAGTTTGGGAAAGCCGGTCAGCATGGAACGGAATGGAGCGAAGGGTGTGTTTTATGGGCAGTCCGACCCTAATTCCCCACCAGCCCAGCGAGAACAGGAAGCCCGTTGAGAATGGAGCAAGGCTGGTCTTTCCCCGTGACACGATGCCCTCCCTCCCACTTCTCCAGTGAAAGGGTGGTTCAACGCAGCACCAGACATACCCAGCGCGTGCATTTCGATGGCTAGCGTGGTGTCCAGGAGCCTGATCAGGTTAATTCCCAGGTTGTCGTTGGAAATATTGGCGGGATTGATGCAGGAAGCTCGGAACGCCAAGGTGTACAGGCCCATATCTCCGGTCGTGAAGTTTCCATCTGCAGAGACAGTGCAATAAAAGTAACCGTCCACAAAATAACATTCACATCTAAACCAACCCAGCTCTCCCCCTGGAAACAGCACC
>NC_063379.1:3323796-3324329 GCF_021869965.1 Rhincodon typus | reverse complement strand
GGGCGACGCGAGGGCACGGAGGGCAGCACGCGGGTTAGGGGTGGAGAGGCGGGCCGAAGGGGCGGCGAAGCGCGGACTGCAGGTCTACGATGGACGGGAGGGTGGAGCGAGCGGGAACGGGGGGGGGGGGGGGGGGGGGGGGTGTTTACCAAATGTTGATGGGAACGTGACAAGGTCCGTTGAGAAGCTTGTGGGGTCCAGGACGTGGAGTGCAAGAGTAAGGAGGAGGTTTGAATCGAGTAGAACGCCAGCTTAACCTCGGAGGGATTGTCTATCAAGCCAAGGTTAAACAGGGCAGCACGGTGGCTCAGTGGGTTAGCACCGCTACCTTATGGCGTTCGATCCCACCCTCGGGCGACTGTCTGTGTGGGAGTTTGCACATTCTCCCCGTGTCTGCGTGGGTTTCCTCCGGGTGCTCCGGTTTCCTCCCACAGTCCAAAGATGTGCAGATTAGGGTGGATTGGCCATGCTAAATTGTCCCGTAGTGCCCAGGGATGTGCAGGTTAGGGTGGATTGGCCGTGCTAAATTGTCC
>NC_063379.1:3319105-3323786 GCF_021869965.1 Rhincodon typus | reverse complement strand
CCCAGGGATGTGCAGGTTAGGGTGGATTGGCCGTGCTAAATTGTCCCGTAGTGCCCAGGGATGTGCAGGTTAGGGTGGATTGGCCGTGCTAAATTGTCCCATAGTGCCCAGGGATGTGCAGGTTAGGTTGGATTATAGGGGGATGGGTCTGAGTGGGATACTCTGAGGGTTGGTATTGAGTTGTTGGGCCAAAGGGCCTGTTTGCACACTGTGGGGATTCTATGATCTATGTTCAGGTTGGGACTCTACTCACTGTAGTTTAGAAGAATGAGAGGTGATCTCACTGAGACATATGGGATTGTTAAGGGCCTTGACAGGGTAAATGCTGAGACGGTGTTTCCCCTCATGGGAGGGTCTAGGACCAGGGGGCACAGGCTCAGAATAAAGAGGCACCAATTTCAGACTGAGATGGGGAGGAATTCCTTCTCTCAGAACCTTTGGAACTCCTCGCCACAGGGAGCTGTGGGGGGGGCAGAGTCCCTGTGTATACGGAAGGCTGGGATAGATTCTGGATCAGTTGGGCAGGAAAGTGAGGAATGTGGGATCAGTCGCGATCCTAGCGGAACAGGCTGGAGGGGCCGAATGGCCTGCTCCTGTTCCTATGTCTTCAGGCCTTATCATTTCGAGTGGAGGTTCGTGCTTGCGCGCTTTAAGAAAGTGTGAAGTCTGCCTGGAGGGTGTGGAATGGCTCAATGAGAGCGTCTCCAGGGATGGAGATGGTCAGTTCATGTGGACATAGCTGACTGCTCACATCGAGAGCAGGAAACTGCGAGGGGATCTGACAGACCTTCTCAATACCTTGAGGGGTCTGGGCGGAGCAGATCGGGACAAAGTCTCTGCGTTGGTGGAAGAATTAGAGAGTTAGAAGGCAGCAAGACGATGCGAGTGGCCGAGGGACAACATGAGGAGGTGACACACCCAGTGAGGGAGTTGGGACTGGAGTGTGTCACCCGGGAGGGGGAGAGAGAGAGAGAGAGTAGGGGAGAGCGAGAAAGAGAACGCCAAATGGCGGGGTGGGGGGGAAAGAGACACACACACACACACACACACACACACAAAGAGACAGACAGACAGAGGGACAGAGGGACAGAGGGAGAGACAAACAAACAGAGAGAAGGACAGACAGACAGACGGAGAGAGAAGGGCAGACAGAGAGAGACAGAGAGGGACAGAGACAGAGAGAGAGAAACAGGGCAGACAGAGACAGAGACAGAGAGACAGACAGAGAGAGAGGGACAGAGAGACAGACAGACAGAGGGACAGACAGACAGAGAGAGAAACAGGGCAGACAGAGACAGAGACAAAGAGAGAGACAGACAGAGAGAGAGACAGGGGCAGACAGAGAGAGAGAGAGACAGACAGACAGAGGGACAGACAGACAGAGAGAGAGGGACAGAAAGACAGAAACAGGGATCCAGCTAATGTGTTGCGAACCTATCTAGAGGGTAAAGGTGGGTAGCAGAGCAGGAACAGCCAGGGAAATGGGACAGGATAGAGATGCTCTGGCTGACACTGACAAGATAGGCCAAATGGACTCCTGTGGCACATGTGCCCAGTCTTCTGGCCTGACATTTTGAGTAACTCCTGTCCTTATCTAGTCTGGGCTTTGTGAGGGGGGTGGGGGTGGGGTCAGGGAAGTGGAGTGGAAGGGGTGGGGCAGTGGGAGCGGTGCTCCCATGTGACTCCTGTCCCTATGTAATCGAGGTTGGAGGGGGAGGGGGGTCAGTTTCATGTGGCACCCAACCATAGTCAGTCTGGGGGAGGGTTATCCACGTGACTCCCATCCTGACTGCATCTGGGGGTGGGGGATTGGAAGTGGAACCTTATGTGACGCTGAATCCCCCCACTATCAACATCCTGGGGGTTTACCATTGACCAGAGACTCAACTGGACCCACCACATAAACACAGCGGCTACAAGAGCAGGTCAGAGGCTGGGAATCCTGCAGCGAGTAACTCCCGTCCTGTCTCCCCCCAAAGCCTGTCCCACCATCTACAAGGCACAAGGCAGGAGTGTGATGGAATACTCCCCACTTGCCCCTGGATGGGGGCAGCCCCAACAACACTCAAGAAGCTCGACACCATCCAGGACAAAACAGCCCCGGCTCGATTGGCACCACATCCACAAACATCCCACTCCCTCCCCCCACCGAAGCTCAGTCGCAGCAGTGTGTACCATCTACAAGATGCGCTGCAGAGATTCACCAAAGATCCTCAGGCAGCACCTTCCAAACCCCACGGCCACTTCCATCCAGAAGGACAAGGGGCAGCAGAAGGGACCCTTCTTCAGTAAATCCAGGAAAGCTGACGTTTTGGGTCAGGACCCTTCTTCAGAAAATGAAGGGTCCCGACCCGAAACGTCAGCTTTCCAGCTCCTCTGATGCTGCCTGGCCCTGCTGTGTTCCTCCAGCTCTACACTGTGTTATCTCTAAATCTCGCTGAGTTATGATCACTATCTCCAAAGTGCTCCCCTGCAGATATACCTTTCACCTGCTCAAGCTCATACTGAGCCCAAAACTGTTGGGCTTTCTACGTGCTGGTTAAAACAAAACAAAACAAAATAAAAATTCTTCTCAATACAATTGCAAAGAATTTTAAGCGTGCAGCAGTTGAAGGAGGTAGCTCACCTCTAGGGGAGTTAGAGATCGGAATCAAATGGCGACTCAGGTGAGGGAAAATAACTGAAAGCCTTTCACCTCATATCCTTACTTTCCAGTGTCCCCAGCTTTCGATCTTCTCCGAAGAAGCCTTCATTGGCGGGAGAACTGAGTTTAAGAGCCGTGCGGTTATGCTGCAGCTCTATGAAACTCTGGTTAGACCACACTTGGAATATTGTGCTCAGTTCTGGTCACCTCATTATAGGAAAGATGTGGAAGCTGTAGAGAGGGTGCAGAGGAGATTTACCAGGATACTGCCTGGACTGGAGGGCAGGTCTTATGGAGGAAAGGTTGAGGGAGCTAGGGCTTTTTTCATTGAAGGACAAGAGGTGACTTGATACAGGTGTACGAGATGATGAGAGGCATAGATAGAGTGGATAGCCAGGGGCTTTTTCCCAGGGCGGAAATGACTATTACAAGGGGGCATAATTTTAAGGTGATTGGAGGAAGAGAGTGGTGGGTGTGTGGAATGCGCTGCCAGCAGTGGTAGTGGAGTCAGGTACTTTAGAGACTTTTAAGCGACTCTTGGATAGGCACATGGAGGATAGTAAAATGTAGGGTATACAGGGTAGATTGATCTTAGAGTAGGATAATAGGTCAGCACAACATTGTGGGCCGAAGGGCCCGTACTGTGCTGTACTGTTCTATGCTCTATGTAAGCCCAGCGTGTGGGAATCAGTCCGACACCTTCGGAAAACCTTTATACTCTGCATCCGCCACACAACCGCTCAAGCCATCCTGTCTGCCAAAGCTGATCTCTGCCCCTTCCATCTTGGGCTACTGCTTTGGTGGGGAGAATACAGGAGCTGAATATTGCTTCAAACGGAGAAAGACTGCAGAAAGCCACGGAGCCAAGAGATGTGAAAGTCCTCGCCAAAAGCCAGGATTCCGATTCAGCGTGATGTGGGGGAAGGGAGATGGAATTTGTTCCAATGGGAACGGGGTACAAACGTCGGGAGGCTTTGCTCCACCTACGCGAGGCAGACCACAAGTGGAATACTTTGAAAAGTTTTGGACCCCTTTCCTAAGAGTTAAGACACTGGGCGTTGGAGGTGGTCTAGGGAAAGTTCCCTCAGCTGCTCCCCAAGTGTGGAGGGACTGTCTTGAGGAGTGAGGGGGTTGGGGGGGGCTCGAGTAGGTCGGACCTGTACTTGTTGGAGAAATCGAGCTGATTGTAACATCAAGGATTCTTGACAGACACAGAAAGGTTGTTTTCCCCAGTTTGGAGGGGGGGTGGAAAAAGAGTTTAGGGTATTATCTGAGAATAAGGGGCCGCACGTTTAAGGTAGAAGTCCCCCCCACTCAGAGGGTGTTTCCCACAGCGGGCCATTAAAGTAAATGCAGCTTTTTAAATCAGTGAGGTGAGGTGGGGAAGGGGCTGATCAGATGGGCTGTGAGCTGGTGGGACACCCTGAGACATGGGCCTCGGAAGTGTCTCCCGCTTCCGCGCCTAAACGCCTCGGCGCTAGCTCTCCCGGCTTCACCTCCCACCGTCTTCTCGGAGTAGGATTTCAGGAGGCAGTCCTCCAGCGTTCGCTCCCTGGACAGGTTGTGCCTGTTGGAGAGACGCAGCGCGATGAGAACCCTGGGGTCAGGCCTGTCCTTGCAGCTTCCAACGGTCTCCAGCAAGATGCTGATCAGAAGATTCTCGAGGGGCCTCTGCTCCTCCGGGATACCTGCCGACGACGACGAAAAATAAGAGAAAAAGAAAAACACCCCGCAAAACACACGGGGGTGGGGAGGAGGAAATGGAGCTCATTGCTCTGGCGCCTGCCAACCCCGTCCCCTCACCATGAGGATGAGAACGCGGCGCGCAATATATATATAAAAATATTTTTGCCTGGCCATTTTCCCCACAGACAGCTCGCGGTTTAAGACTTCACATTATATAGAGTTCAAGAGATAGTGGGAACTGCCGATGCTGGAGGATCTGAGATAACAAGGTGTGGAGCTGGATGAACACAGCAGGCCAAGCAGCATCAGAGGAGCAGGAAGGCTGACGTTTCGGGTCTAGACCCTTCTTCT
>NC_063379.1:3317379-3319021 GCF_021869965.1 Rhincodon typus | reverse complement strand
GGGTGTAGGGGCTGGGGGAGGTTACAGAGATAGGGAGGGGGTGTAGCAGCTGGAGGAGGTTACAGAGATAGGGAGGGGGTGTAGGGGCTGGGGGAGGTGACAGAGATAGGGAGGGGGGTGTAGGGGCTGGAGGGGGTTACAGAGATAAGGAGGGGGTGTAGGGGCTGGAGGGGGTTACAGAGATAGGGAGGGGGTGGAGGGGCTGGAGGGGGTGTAGGGGCTGGAGGGGGTTACAGAGATAAGGAGGGGGTGTAGGGGCTGGAGGGGGTTACAGAGATAGGGAGGGGGTGTAGGGGCTGGAGGGGGAGAGAGGGAGAGCGTTGCGAACTCCCAGCCAGCGGTGCGTTCCCCGGGAATGATGCCGTTCCGTACTTACAGCATCTGTCCGCTCCCAGGGAGGCCTGCGGCTGGCCTGTGGTGATGGTCGCTGGGTGCAGGCGGAGCGAGACAGTTGCAGCCCCGGTCTGATGCCCCACCTTCAGGGTGAGGGGAGGGCGTGCCGTGCCCCAACGGAGACCCATCGCGCTCAGGACCTTGTGTGCGGCGTCCGTGTCGGGGCGCCTGATCCCCACGGTGGGGCCTGTCCGACCCGTGTTGCGATCCACCATGCCCAAGAAAGGGCGCGTGCCACCCATGTTGCGATACGGAGGGTCCACGCTGGCACGTGCTGTTCCTATGTTGTGACGCGCGCTCAAAGAGGTGCCAGCTGGGGGCGCACTCGGCAAAGTGGTGGATGGCACAGCATTGGCTGATGTTTGGCCTGTGGAGGGTGGGGGACAAAAGGCAGGTTAAGGCCTGAGGCCGTCTGGGCAAGGAGAGGGGACCACCCGGAATGGCTTCCCTCCCAACCCTCCGACAGTGCCCGCTCCCTCAGCGCTGACCCTCCGACAGTGCCCGCTCCCTCAGCGCTGACCCTCTGACAGTGCGGCGCTCCCTCAGCGCTGACCCTCCGACAGTGCCCGCTCCCTCCGCAATGCCCTACCATTAGTGTCACAGCTGAGGTTGCTGATGTCCAGGTAAGTCTTTCCCTCCAGTACTTCAATGACGAGTGCAAGAGCTTCGGAGCTCATCGCTGTGCGATTCCATGTGTGTGTTTGGTTGATCAAGTATTTGAGAGATTTTCTACAGTTATAGTGCAGCGGGTGAACCAGAATGTCAGCTCCAATCGCCTGTACAACACGCATACACACACACACACACACACACACACACACACACACACACGCCCGCACACACGCCCGCCCGCACACACGCACACACACAGGCACACGCCCGCACACACACACACACGCACAGGCACACGCCCGCACACACAGGCACACGCACACACAGGCACACGCCCGCACACACACAGGCACAGGCACACGCCCGCACACACACACACACACAGGCACACGCCCGCGCGCACACACACACACACAGGCACACGCCCGCGCACACACAGGCACACACACGCCCGCACGCGCGCGCACACACACACACACACACGTCCGCGCACACACACACACACGCCCGTGCACACACACACACACGCCCGTGCACACACACACACACACAGGCACACACACACGCCCGCGCGCACACACACGCGCACACACACACACACACACACAGGCACACGCCCGCACACAGACACAGGCAC
>NC_063379.1:3314394-3316879 GCF_021869965.1 Rhincodon typus | reverse complement strand
CCATCTGCAATCTGACCCCACCACCAAAGACATTTTTCCCTCCCCACCCTTATCTGCTTTCCGGAGAGACCACTCTCTCTGTGACTCCCTTGTCCGCTCCACACACCCCTCCAGCCCCACCTCACCCGGCACTTTTCCCTGCAACCGCAGGAAGTGCTACACCTGCCCCTACACATCCCCCCTCACCCCCATCCCAGGCCCCAAGAAGACTTTCCACATCAAGCAGATGTTCACCTGCACATCTGCTAATGTGGTATACTGCATCCACTGTTCCCATTGTGGCCTCCTCTACATCGGGGAAACCAAGCGGAGGCTTGGGGACCGCTTTGCAGAACACCTACGCTCGGTTCGCACTAAACAACTGCACCTCCCAGTCACGAACCATTTGAACTCCCCCTCCCATTCCTCAGACGACATGTCCATCCTGGGCCTCCTGCAGTGCCACAATGATGCCACCCGAAGGTTACAGGAACAGCAACTCATATTCCGCTTGGGAGCCCTGCAGCCCAATGGTATCAATGTGGATTTCACAAGCTTCAAAATCTCCCCTCCCCCTACCGCATCCCAAAACCAGCCCAGCTCGTCCCTGCCTCCCTAACCTGTCCTTCCTCCCACCTATCCCCTCCTCCCACCTCAAGCCGCACCCCCATCTCCTACCTACTAACCTCATCCCGCCCCCTTGACCTGTCCGTCCTCCCTGGACTGACCTATCCCCTCCCTAACTCCCCACCTACACTCACCTTTACTGGCTCCATTCCTGCCTCTTTGACCTGTCTGCCTCCTCTCCACCTATCTTCTCCTCTATCCCTCTTCTATCCGCCTCCCCCTCTCTCCCTATTTATTTCAGAACCCCCTTCCCCTCCCCCTTTTCTGATGAAGGGTCTAGGCCCGAAACGTCAGCCTTCCTGCTCCTCTGATGCTGCTTGGCCTGCCGTGTTCATCCAGCTCTACGCCTTGTTATCTCGGATTCTCCAGCATCTGCAGTTCCTACTATCTCCGACACAGAGCCTGCTCACCTGCGCCCTTGACTGTCTCCTCGGACATCGAGGGGACGGAGATAATTTGTTAAACTTCCGGTTATTTGAAGGATGTGTTGTATATATTGCCAGTTTATCGAGAGGGCCTGTTCACAATGTATCCGTTTAAACTGTGACAACAAGGCTCACTTCCTGAAATCCCAGTACAGTCACCTAATTCTCGATGGTGTGGCTCTCAACAGCTACTTCTCAACTCACAAGCAATAGCCTAGTCCATGATCTGGTACCATCCTTCAGCTTATCTGTGTGCCGGATAATGGGATTCAGATGCCCTTCCAGCTCAGTCATATATCGCTTCCCTGAAGGGTTTTTGGAATTATACATTTATTTTCCCTTATTAGATAGAAAACTGACCTTATTGTAGAGATCTTGGACTGTTCCTGAATGGACTAAGAGTTTTTCTTTAACTGCGTTCATCTTCACTCAGCCTCTGCTCTTCCATTTATTTTGTGTGTCTCTCTCTCACTATCTCTCACTGTGTCCATTTATTTGTGGCAGCCACAGTCTATTTCATGACCTTTTCGATCTTTCTATGTCGCTTTATTTCACTCTGCACGTCTATTTAAGTCTCCTTCACGTCTCTCATTTCCTCTCTCTTTCTTTCTGGGACCCTGCCTCCGTCTATCTCTTTCTGCCTCATTCCTTCCATTCTCTCTCCCTCCATAGCTCTCTTGTATCTTTTTCTGTCCCTCTCTCTATTCCATTTATTTCAATCAGTCCCTCTGATGGTCCCTCTATCTGCATGCCATAGATTTTACAGCATGGAAGCAGACCCTACGCTCCAACTCATCCATGCTGACCAGATATCCTAAACTAATCTAGTCCCACTTGCCATCATTTGGCCCATATCTCTCTAAACCCTTCCTATTCATGTCCCCATCCAGATGCCTTTTAAATATTGTAATTGTACCAGCCTCCACCACTTCCTCTGGCAGCTCATTCCATACATGCACCACCCTCTGCGTGAAAAAGTTGCTCCTCAGGTCCCTTTTAAATCTTTCCCCTCTCACCTTTAACCTATGCCCTCCAATTTTGGACTCCCCTACCCTGGGGGAAAAGACCTTGGCTATTCACCCTGTCCATACCCATGAGTTTTATTTTTCTTCTGTTCATACCTCTATTTGACTTTTCTCTTCCTTCTTTCCCAAATTCTTCCTCTCTTTCACTTTCTCTCCGTGAATCTCGAACTCTCTCTCTGATATTTTCTCATCCCTCTATTTTGTTTTTTGTCTCCTTCTCTTCGTCTTCCCTCCTTCTCACTCTCACTGATTATTATCATGCCTCCTTGCCCATGATCTCTCTTTCCCATAAGACCATAAGATGTAGGAACAGAATTAGGCCATTCGGGCCACTGACTCTGTCCTGCTATTCATTGAGATCATGACTGGTCCAATAATCTTTAACCCTTTAAACACCAAAACCAATGATTCCCTGACAGTTTAAAAATG
>NC_063379.1:3305941-3314384 GCF_021869965.1 Rhincodon typus | reverse complement strand
TGTGTGTGTGTGTGTGTGTGTGTGTGTGTGTGTGTGTGTATGGATATGTGTGTGCGTATCTGTTTGTGTGTGAGAGTGTGTCTGTGCGTGTGTCTGTGGGTGTGTGTATGTTTGTGTTTATCTGTGTGTGTATGTGGGTGTGTATATGTGTGTGTGTCTGTCTGTGTGTATCTGTGTTAGTGTGTGTATGTGTGTGTTTGTGTATTTGTGTATGTGTGTGTGTGTGTGATGGGTCTGTGTGTGTAAATGTGTGTGTATGTACATGTGTGTGATTGTGTGTGTAAGTATTTATGCGTGTCTGTGTCCGTGTATCTGCGTGTGTCTTTCTGTGTCTGCGTCTGTGTGTGTATGTGTGTGTCTGTCTGTGTGCATATGTGTGTGTGTCTGTGAGTGTGTTTGTGTGTGTGTGTGTGAGTGTGTGTGTAAGTATGTATGCGTGTCTGTGTCCGTGTATCTGCGTGTGTCTTTCTGTGCCTGCGTCTGTGTGTGTATGTGTGTGTCTGTCTGTGTGCATATGTGTGTGTGTCTGTGAGTGTGTTTGT
Organism: Rhincodon typus; assembly: GCF_021869965.1. Taxonomy (NCBI): domain Eukaryota; kingdom Metazoa; phylum Chordata; class Chondrichthyes; order Orectolobiformes; family Rhincodontidae; genus Rhincodon; species Rhincodon typus. The sequence goes on along the minus strand of NC_063379.1, from coordinate 3,313,842 downwards.
GTGTGTGTGTGTGTGTGTTTGTGTGTGTGTGTTGTATATGTGTATGTGTCTGTGTGTGCGAGTGTGCATGTAAATGGGTGTGTGTGAGTGTATATGTAAGTATGTATGTGTGAGTGTGTGTGTGTCTGTGAGTGTGTGTGTCTGTGTCTGTGTGAGTGTGCGTGTGTCTGTGTGTGTGAGCATATGTGAGTGTGTGCACGTGAGTATGTGTGTGTGTGATGTGTGTCTGTGTGTACGTGTGTGTTTGTATGTCTGTGTGTCTGTCTATGTATGTCTGCATGTGTGGGTGTCTGTATGTGTGTCTGTCTGTATGTGTGTGTGTGTATGTGTGTCTGTATGTGTATATGTGCATGTAAGTCTGTGTATGTGTATGTGTATGTGTCTGTGCGTGTGTGTGTGTATATGCAAATGTGTGTGTGTGTGAATGTATATGTGTGTGTGAGTGTGTATGTATGTGACTGTGTGTGTGTCTGTGTATGTATGAGTGTATGTGAGTGTATGTGTGTGCCTGTGTGTGTGAATGTCTGTGTGTGTCTGTGCGTGTGTGTGCGTGTGTGTGTGTGTGTGTGTGTGTGTGTGTGTGTGAGAGAATGTGTGTCTGTGTGTGAGCGTATGTATGTGTGTGAGTGTATGTGTGTGTGTGTGGCTGTGTGTGTGTTTGTATGTCTGTGTGTGTGAGTGTGTTTGTGTGTATGTGTGTGTTTGTATGTCTGTATGTGTGTCTGTCTGTGTGTTTGTATGTCTTTGTATGTCTGTGTGTATCTGTGTGTGTGTCTGTGTTATATCACAGGCCTCCGTATTGTTCAATCTGCAGGAATGCGAAAGCTACATGCCCTCTCCATCCTTCATGTGAACATCGAGAACGACTGAAACGAAAACAGAAATTGCTGGAGAAACACAGCAGGCCTGGCAGCACCTGTGGAGAGAGAAAGCAGAGTTAACATTTTGGGTCCAGTGACCGTTCTTCAGAACTGGACCTGAAACATTAATTTCATTTGTCTTCCCAGAAACGCTGCCAGGGTTTCTTCAGAAATTTCTGCCTCTGTTTCACATTTCCAGTGTCCACGCTTCTTTGTTTATTTTGCCAGCAAGAGTGTTCTGAATCCTACTGAAAATTATCCCAAGGACTGGAACCCTTTCTATGTTTCCGTTTGGTTGTTTCTCTAATTCCTTACACCGCTAACCCCTCACCCTACTTTCCTCAGCACCTCCTCTTTCCTGAAATACAGTAGCCACTCGTTCACAGCAAGTCTACATTATGAACTGTTTGCCTTGTTGGTGGTGTAGTTTGGGGGGTGAACTAGTGATGTCTTGGCCTTTCAAAGAGTTTGCCCACTCCTCATCGAGTTGCGCTGGCGAATGTGAGGCCTCATTTGGAGCGTGATGTTCTGGTTGTCTACAGAAAGCATATTACTAAACTAGAAAGAGTTGCAGAAAAGATTTACTCAGACGTTACCTGGACTGGAAGGTTTGAGTTATAAGGAGAGGTCAGGTTATGTTTTCCCTGGAACGTAGGAGACTGAGGGGTGACCTTATAGAGGTCTATAAAATCATGAGATGGCACAGATGAGGCTTTTCCCCAGGGTAGAGGTGTCTAAAACTAGAGGGCATAGGTTTGAGGTAGGAGGGGAGAGATACCAGAGGGGCAAATTTTTTCACACAGAGGGTGGTGAGTGTCTGTAACAGGCTGCCAGAGATAGCGGTGGAATATTGTCATTTCAGAAACGTTTGGACAGGTACATGGAAGGGATGGGTATGGAGGGATGTGGACCGAATGCAGGCAAATGGGACTAATTTAATTGTGAAAACCAGGCAGCATGGACAAGTTGGGCCGAAGGGCCTGTTTCCATGCTGTAGACCTCTTTTAATCTACGACACCCTGGGACAATGTACAATGCATAGGCATCTAGCCTGGGAGACAACGCCATCAAAAATGCAACGAACATTTGGGGTTTTTTTTCTCCTCCAAGCCCTAAAAAGTGCTATGGTCACACTGTTAACGCCAAATTTTTATTGGATTCAAATTCCATCATCTACCAAGGCAGGATTTGAACTCAAGTCATCACCTGTCTCAAAGCCCAGCAAAAACACCACTGGGCCATCAGTCTTTGGTCTACACAGAGTCATATGGCATGGAAACAGACCCTTCAGTCCAACTCATCCATTGTCCAGTTTGCCCACATTTGGCCCATATCCCTCTAAACCTTTCCCAATCGTGTACCAGTCGAAACACCTTTTAAATGTTGCAACTGTACCTGTATCCACCATTTCGGCGAGCAGTTCATTCCACGTTATGAACCACCCTCTGTGTGAAAAAGTTGCCCCTCAGGCTCCTTCTAAGTCCTTCTCCTCTCACCTTAAAAAAAGTGCCCTTTCATTTTGAACTAACAAACTCTAGGGAAAGGACGCTTACTACTCACCTTACCTGTGCCTCTTGATTTTATAAACCTCTGTATGGTCGCCCCCTCCCCACCCCCACAAGCTCCTACTCTTCAGTGAAAAAAATCCCAGCCAATTCAGCCTCATCCTATAACTCAAACCCTCCAGTCCCATGTTTGTGAGTATTCTCCACTTTCTCCACTTTAATAATATCCTTTCAATAGCAACGTGACCAGAACTGGACACAGTATTCCAGAAGAGGCCTCACAAACGTCCTGTACAATCCCAACTCCTAAACTCAATGGTCCGAGTAATGAAGGCAAGCATGCCAAAAGCTTTCTTAACCACCTGTGTACATAGAATCCCTACAGTGTGGAAACAGGCCCTTCGGCCCAACAAGTCCACACTGAACCTCGGAGCATCCCACCCACACCTGTCCCCTTGTAACCCACCTAATCTACACATCCCTGAAGACTACAGGCAATTTAGCACAGCCAATCCACCCTAACCTGCACATCCCTGAACTCTATGGGCGATTTAACACGGCCAACCCACCCAACACAGACATACACAGAAACATACAAATACACACACACATACACACCTGAACTCTATGGGCAATTTAGCATGGCCAACCCACCCTAACCTGCACATCCCTGGGCACTACGGGACAATTTAGCACGGCCAATCCACCCTAACCTGCACATCCCTGGGCACTACGGGACAATTTAGCACAGCCAATCCACCCTAATCTGCACATCCCTGAACTCTACAGGCAATTTAGCACGGCCAATCCACCCTAACCTGCACATCTTTGGACTGTGGGAGGAAACCAGAGCACCTGGAGGAAACCCACGCAGACACAGGGAGAATGTGCAAACTCCACACAGACAGTCCCCTGAGGGTGGAATCGAACCTGGGTCCCTGGCGCTGTGAGGCAGCAGTGCTAACCACTGAGCCACCGTGCCACCCCGCATGTATGCAACTTTCAAAGAACTATGTACTCGAACCTCTCGGGTCTCTCTGTTTTGCAACATCCCCAGGGTCCTACCGATAGAACATAGAACATAGAACAGTACAGCACAGTACAGGCCCTTCGGCCCTCGATGTTGTGCCGAACTTTTACCCTAAACCTGAGGTCTATCTAACCTCCACCCCTACCTTATACAATCATCCATGTGCCTATCTAATAGCCGCTTAAATGCCCCTAATGAGGCTGACTCCACTACCCTCTCCGGCAATGCATTCCACGCCCCCACCACTCTCTGAGTAAAGAACCTACCTCTGACGTCTCCCCTTTATCTACCTCCACTCACTTTAAAACTATGCCCCCCTCGTAATAGCTACCTCCACCCTCGGAAAAAGTCTCTGGCTGTCCACTCTATCTATACCTCTGATCATTTTGTACACCTCTATCAAGTCACCTCTCATCCTTTGTCATTCTAAAGAGAAAAGCCCTAGCTCTCTCAACCTATCCTCGTAAGACCTTCCCTCCATTCCAGGTAACATCCTGGTAAACCTCCTCCGCACCTTTCCCAATCCTTCCACATCTTTCCTGTAATGAGGTGACCAAAACTGGACACAATACTCCAGATGTGGCTGAACCAGGCTTTTGCATAGTTGGAGCAGTGTATAAGTCCTGCCCTTGTTTGCTTCGCCAAAATGCAACACCTTGAATTCAAATAAAGTCCACCTAGCTGTGGCCTAACCAACATTATATACAGTTCCGGCATTGCCTCCCTGTTCTTAAACTTTATACCTCTTAAACCTTGCTGTGTATTTTGTGTTTATAGCTGTGTATGTGTTTGTGTGTGTATTGTACATGAGTGGGTATACTTTCCTGTGTTTGTGAGTGCACATTTCTGTGTCGGGATTTGTGTATGGATGATGTGGAGGTTGTTGGACTGGGGTAGACAAAGTCAGAAATCCCAGGACACCAGGTTATGGTCCAACATGTTTATCTGAAACCACAAGCTTTTGGAGCATAGCCCCTTCGTTAGATGAAGTGAGAGAGATGCACACCGTCACAGAATTTATAGGCAGAGAGATCAAGGGCAGAGAGATCAAAAGACCATACAAATGGTGCGAGTGAAGTGCTAGATAAGAAGTCCCTGCAGGTGATCCAAAGTGTTAGGCGGTGTGAGTAAAGTGTCAACAGCTGAGTAAAGAGCAAAGGGATGACCTATAATCCTATTAAATGAGGCAGAGAGATAATTACAAAAAATTAAAATTAAGGTGTTGCTGGAGACAAACCAAGTGGCTGGAATAACATGATAGGTATCAAAGTCACATGCCGAGGGTCTAACCAAAGTCATAAGTAACCCAAAACTGTACAAACTAATTAAGGTAGAGAGGTCATAACAATTTATCAAAGTAATGGTGTCAAAACAGGACAGTAAAGAAGACCTTACAAACACAGAACAGTGTGGTGGGGTCACATGTAGCCAACATCACGGTTGAGGCCATCTTTATGGGCACAGAACTTGGCTATTAGTGTCTGTTTGGCAATTCTGTATATCTCGAAGGCTATCTCGGAGGGTGCTTATCTGAAGATTGGAGGCTGAATGTCCTGGAACTGAAGTGTTCCCCTGCTGGAGGGGAACATCCCTGTCTAGCCATTGTTGCATGGCATCCATTCATCCATTATCATAGCATGGTTTCACCAATATACCGTGCCCTGGGCATCCTAGCCTGCAGCATAAGAGATAGACAACGTTGGCCAAGTCACATGAGCATCTGCCATGTACGTGGGTGTGTCGTGTTCCCACATGTGATGGTAGTGTCCATGCCTATGATCTGACGTGTCTTACAGAGGTTGCCATGACAGGGTTGCATGGTGCTGTGATTGAGGTTATCCTGAAGGCTGGGTAGTTTGCTGCGAACAATGGTCTGTTTAAGGTTCGGCGATTGTTTGAAGGTGAGAAGTGGGGAAGATCTTGGTGAAGCGCTCATCATCATCGACAATGTGTTGAAGGCTGTGAAGAAAGTGGCGTAGTCTCTCCGCTCCCAGGAAGTACTGGACGATGAAGGGTACCTATCGAACATATCCCGTGTCTGTCTTTTCAGGAGGTCATTACAGTTTTTTGCTGTGGCATGTTGGAACTGGTGATCAATGAGTTGAGCATCGTATCCCGTCCCTATGAGGGCGTCCTTCAAAATTTTATTCCTCCTCATCTGCTGACATGTTCAGTATCTGTAACATCTTCCTTACTGTCCTGTTTTGACACCATCACTTTGACCTCTCTACCTTAATCAGTTTGTACACTTTTGGATTACTTATGACTTTGGTTAGACCCTCAGCATGCGATCTGATACCTATCGTGTTTATTCCAGCCATTTCACTTGTCCCCAGCACCATCTTATTTTTAATTTTTTTTTGTATTTATCACTCTGCCTCATTTAATCATATCATAGGTCATCGCTTCGTTTGTTATTCAGCTGTTGACACTTTACTCGCACCTTCCGACACTTTTGATCACTAGCAGAGATTCTTTATTCAACACTCCACTCCCACCATGTGTATGATCTTTTGATATCTCTGCCTTTGATCTCTCTGCCTATGACTTCTGTTTCAGTGCGCATCTCTCTCACTTCATCTAACGAAGGGGCTACGTTCCAAAAGCTTGCGATTTCAACTAGACCTGTTGGACCATAACCTGATGTCATGTGACTTCTGACCTTGAGTGTAGGGAATCACTGCAAATCTTACGAACCCAGGCTACGCTCACAAAACGGAGGACAGTAAAGAGACCCTTGTATCTACCGGATCTCCATTTCCTACCCTTCTCTCCATAAACAGCGCATTTCTCCTTTCAAGATGACAGTCAAACTTCAGAAAAACTCAGTAGATCTGGCAGCGTCGGTGGAGAGAAAGCAGAGGCAATGTTTCGAGTCCAGTGACCTTCTTCAGAACTGTTATTCCCTATGCTTTCTGTTCATGGGTACAGCCACACCTGCTGAGTTTCTCCAGCAATTTCTGTTTTTGTTTTGGGTAGATTGAGGTCTTTCTCCTTGGAGCGGAGGAGACTGAGAGGGGACACGACTGAAATGGTTGAAAAAAATGAGAGATTGTAGATAGGGTAGATAGCCAAGGAACTTTTCCCCTTGATGGAGGGGTCAATGGCCAGGGGATACAGATTGCAGGGGCAGGGGGTTTCGAGGGTGGCGTCAGGGAAATGTTTTTCACCCAGAGGGTGGGTGGGGGATCTAGAGCTCACTGTCCATGAGGGTGGGAGAGGCAGAAGCTCTCATCATGGGCACCTGCGATGCCTCGGCTATGGGCCGAGCGCTGGGGAAATGAGATTGGAATAGTCAGGGGGTTGTTTTTGACCAGGGCAGACTCGATGGGCCGAAGGGCCTTTTTTCTATGCTGGCGATCTGGATGATTAAGGTTATAAAAACAGAAATTGCTGCAGATACTCAGCAGGTCTAGCAGCATCTGTGGAGAGAAAGCAGAGTCAATGTTTTGGGTCCAGTGACCCTTCCTCAGTGAAGCAGAATCACTGGACCCAAAACATTAACCCTGATTTCTCTCCACAGATGCTGCCAGACCTGTTGAATTTCGCCAGCAATTTCTGTTTCTGTTTCAGATTTCTTGCATCTGCCATTCTTTTGTTTTTAGTTGTCTATGATTAAGGCCCTTTCATGAGATAACTTTTACTAACGTGATGTTGTTTTGGGGGTTGGGACATCTGGAGGAACGGCCTGCTCCTCTTCAGGTGGCTCTTGTGGATGTTTTATATGCACCAGGAGGGGTGTGACCTTAGGTTGGTGCCTCATCTGTTGACCCCAGTGATGCAGCATTCCCTGTGTTCAAAGGCCAATTTGATGCTATCAGATGAGCTGGCCCCAAACCATTGTGTCATCTAGCATAGCTGTAATGTTGCATTCGTGGGTGAACTGTACTTTGAAAGGGCTAGAGACTGGCTTGAAGATCTGGTTTATAATATGCAATGGATGTGCGTTTATGCATTTGTAGATGTGTATGCATATTTGTGTGCATGCGTGTGTGTCTGCGTTTGACAGAGAGAATATGTATTTGTATCTATATGCCTATGCTGGTGTAAACATGTATTCATGTCTCTACACCTGACTGCATGTTGCCCTGTGTGATTCAGTATACATATATGTGTGTCAGTATATGTCTATGTATATTTCAGCATGTTTTTCAATGTGTGGATTTTTTTAAAATTTGTGTTTATTTTAGTGTGTATTTCAGTGAGTGTGCTGAGTTTTAGTCTTTTGGTGTGTATTTGTGTAAGTTTCTATACACGTGTTTATATCAATGTGTACAATGAACTCTGTGTGTGTGTGTCTCTGTGTGTATGTGTGTGTCTGTCAATGTGTCTATCTGTGTGCTTGTGTGTGTGTGTGTCTGTGTGGGCACGTGTGTCTGTATGTGTGTGTGTATATCTGTGTGTGCACATGTGTCTGTATGTGTGTGTGTGTATGTCTATTTGTGTGTGTGTCTGTGCATCTGTGTGTGTGTCAGTGTGTGCGTGTGTGTCTGTATGTGTGTGTGT
>NC_063379.1:3299554-3305931 GCF_021869965.1 Rhincodon typus | reverse complement strand
TGTGTGTCAGTGTGTGCGTGTGTGTCTGTATGTGTGTGTGTCTGTGCGTCTGTGTGTGTGTGCGTGTGTGTATGTGTGTGAGTGTGTTTGTGTGTCTGTCTGTCTTTCTGTGTGTGTTTGTGTGTTCCTGTGTCTGTGTATCTGTGTGCGCGCGTCTGTGTGTCTGTGTGTGTGTCTTTCTGTGTCTGTGTGTGTGTGTATTGAATCACATGAATTTTAATCTCTTCTGTGTGTACATCAATGAATGAATGCACTGGGTATATGTTGTTAGTTTTTCTGAACGTCTGTGCGTGAGAAAAGTGATACAATTGAGGTGTTCAGTTTGCTGATTAAATAACCTGATAAGTTAGATAGTGAGAAACGATTTCCTCTGATTTTGGAGGAGGGGACAGCGGTGAGACAAAGTAGTCCATAACACAAAGGTAAAAACCAAGAAAACAGTGTCAGCGAGTTCAGGAATGCTGTCAGGAAATCCTGGGGAAGTAAAGGGGATGTGATATTAGGAAATCTCTACCCAACCGCTAAAACAAACTTGGTGAGGTTGAGAGTGAGTTGAATATGCCGGAACTGAGATGGATAGGTTTTTTTTAAAATTGAATAATGCTTATAGAACTCAAGGCAGGTAAATGGATTTTTAGATGCGTCCCCATTTTCAGGGAGGACAAACTTAAGTTACTAAGGTAGCTTGGAGAAGTTGGGACCATTGTCTTTGGGGGAAAAAAATGGAAAGTTTGATAGAGGCGTTCAAAATCATGAGGGGTTTCCGAGTAAAATGAGGACGAAGAAACCGTTCCCCAATCCCGAAAGGATTTGAAACAATTGGCAAAAGGGCCAAAAGAGACACGTTTTAAACCGAGTTAGGACTGAGATGAGGAGAAATGGTCACCCAGAGAGTGACCAGTCTGTGGAATTCACTGCCACGGAGAGCAGTTAAGGCTAAAACATGGTGTGTTTTCAAGAAGGAGTTGGATATAGCTCCTGCGCTTAAATGGATCCAGGAGCATGGAGGCTAGGGCAAGATATAGGAGCAGAATTAGGTCACTCAGCCCATTGAGTCTCCCCCTTGCCATTTGATCGTGGCTGATATGTTTCTCAACCCCATTCTCCTGCCTTCTCCCCCACTAACTCTCAATCCCCTTACCAATCAAGAATCTCAATGATTAGCCGCGATCATTTTGAGTGGCAGAACAGGCTTGAGGGGGTCGAATGGCCCTACTCCTGCTCCTGTCTTCTCAGTCAGTAGCTGGATTCCACACTGCCCGAGAGCATGCTGAAGACAGATCCAATTGAGGCACTAAGAGGAGAAACTTTTCCCATTAGTTGAGGGGGGGAGTCAATAACAAGAGGGCCAGAAGGTTAAGAGGGCATTTCATGAAAGAAAGTCTTGAGCCAGAGGGTGGTGCGGAATCTGCCTGGGAGGGGTGGGGCGGGTGTTTGATGAAATGTCATAGCGTTCGAGGCTATGTGCTGGAGGGTGGCGCTAATTTAGATCTAGGAGCAGCTTTGTCAGTGCAGACTTGGAAGACCTTTTCTGCATTGTACGATAAATGAGAGTCCGATCTGAGGAAGGAGAACATGCTGAGTTAGCGCGGAGAAGGCTGGAGATTCTCGATGGGCTGGGGGGGTGGGGAGGGGGCAAGCGCAGGTCACAGTGGCCTGCCTCCGTGATCCTACAAGACCCACTGGGCCACGCCCTTCATTAGGGGAAAGAGAGATGGCTAGTGGTGGTTTACCCCAAAGCTCCCCACAGCTCAGGCGAGGGGTGGTGGGGGGTGGGAGGGGGGTGGTGGGGAGACTGAAGAAGTGAGCCTTTCATGGCAACCTCAGCTGGTGCGGGATTGGAACGTGCGCTGTTGGCATCACGCACTGGCATTCCAGCCGACTGGTGACGGTCGGGGGCAAATAGGACACAAGGAGGCCATTCGGCCCTAAACTGTGGTCGTTCTGTTTCCCCCTTCTCAAGCCCCTTCACACACACTCCCCGCCCCCACACACATGATCCCTTTAGCCCCAAGTGTTACATCTACCTTCTTCTGGCAATCCAAGGATGTTGCCCAGACTGGAGGGTTTGAGTTACAAGGATGGATTGGGACTTTATCTTCCCTTGAGGCTAAGGGGTGACCTTATAGAGGTTCATAAAACCATGAGGGGCATGGAGAGGGTGAATAGCCAAGGTCTTTTCCCCCAGGGTGGGGGGAGTCCAAAACTAGAGGGGCATAGGTTTAAGGTGAGAGGGGAAAGATTTAAAAGGGATCTAAGGGGCAGCTTTTTCACACAGAGGGTGGTCCGTGTATGGAACGAGCTGCCAGAGGAACAATGGTACAATGGCAATATTTAAAAGGCATCTGGATGGGTACATAAATAGGAAGAGTTTAGAGGGATATGGGCCGAATACTGGCAAATGCGAACTGGATGAATTTGGGAAACCAGGGTCTGTTTCCGTGCTGTATGGCTCTACAACTTTATGACTCTTACGGCCAGGAAAGGGCTCAGAAAAACAGGGGAAAAGTGTTGATGTTAGCTCAGCAGTTGGCTAAGTCGGTAGTGGTTTGGGAGGTTGAGGGGGGGGACCCTGATCACTATTGAAACAAGGCAGCAAGGCTCAGTTCTAAACTGTATTGACGGAGTGAATCAGAACCAGCTCTCGGTTTGACTCGATCACAGGAAACCGAGAAGAGAGACTTTAGGTATGTCTGGTTAGTGGAGGTGCCCCAGCCTGACCTGACTCCCTCCTACACCCTACGGCAGATATTCATCAGAGACTCAAAAGGCACAGAACGAACAAGGAAAGCGAGGTTCAATTTTAGTCATTCGAAGAAAGAAAACAGAGAGATAGAAAAAAAGAAAACACGCCACTTGCCAAAAGAAAAACACAAGTGGAGCGAGGCAAACCCAGCAAGCTCCTGACACAATGCAATAGGCAGATGAGGGAAAAAGGGTTCAGCAATACTGGGAACAGGGACCCAGTCACACACTACCCTAGTACTGCCACTGCCTGCACCTTAGAGCTGGACACTACAGAGGGGGCCCACGACACTGGCATCAAGGTATCTTTAATGAACACAACTGGTGAGCAAAGTACCCCCGGATATGTGCCTTATTGACCCAGAACTGGGATTAATGGCTGCAAAGACAGAAAACCAGGAATCTGAAAACAAAGCCCCAGCAAGTCTGGCAGCGTCCGTAGGGGGCAGAGAGAGAGAAAACGAGAGAAACAGCGTTAACATTTCGAGTCCAGTGACCCTACGCTACAACAGTGGGCTTGAAACCTCAACCCCGCTTTCTCTCTGACTCTCCACAGATGGCACCAGACCTGCTGAGTTTCTCCAGCAACCTCTGGTTTTATTTCAGATTTCCAGCATACGCAATTATTTGCTGTTGTTGCATTAGTGTGGCGACTGTTTGAAAGGGAAATGTAATTAATAGGGAACGACATTAAACAGTGTATTTTATTATTAACTAGGAAACGTAGGGAATGCTATTATTCAGATCTAAATTAGTCAGGGGATATAATTTCTAGAGATATATAATTTAACAAAGAAGATGTAAATGGGAACAGATAACACTGGGATTATAATTAAAAATGTACATTTAAAAAGTGTGCATAATTAACATGAATGCAGGTCGAAGAGGGGAAAATTACAGAAAATTATAGGCAATATAATTATTCAGGAATGCTTGACAATATCGATGATAGAGATACAGTAATCATTAAGCGAGCGAGAGAGAGAGAGACGGGAAACAAGGGGAATAATTAGCAGGGAGATAAGTCAAACAATTAATACAAAACAAAACGAGGGAGAGATTGAACGGAGTTTGCATTGGGCAGAGGATGTCTTTAAACTGTACTATGCAACAGACTAAACAGGGAATAGAATAAAACAAAGGACCAGGGATGATGAAGAAAAGCAGAAATTGCTGTAGAAACTCGGCAGGTCTGGTAGCATCTGTGGGGGAAGAGAGCTTCAGGGTGAAGGTTCCCGGGTCCTACTTCAGAACTGAAGGAACACATAACTGACAGTGATCCATATTAAATAGGAGATCACTACAGTGAAGTGGGGGCGAGGGGTTGGTGTGGGGAGGTGTGCAAATGAACCTGGATTGTTTAGGCAGGAAAGTTCGGTGATGTATATTTAAGTTGGGAAGGGTTGAACAGGAGGATATAATTAATAGGGAGACAAATTAAATATTGAATACAGTAAAACAGGAACACAATTGAAACGGGATTGTGAATAACGGGAGAGCGCAATAAATAAAAAAATGTAACAGGGGATGTATTTAACACGGGGGTTCAGCAATCAGAAAACGTGATTTAGACTTTTTTTTCGGAAAAGACCGAATATAAATACATACGGCGACAGATTTGAAAGAGAACAGAAATAAATGTGAGATGTAGTGAACAGGAAACAAACAGGAAACAAACAGTGCCTACATTTAACGGTGAGAATGATTTTACAAAACAAAAACCGAAAAGATTGAAACGAAAATGTAATTAACAGGGAAAAAAAACATTTAAGATAATTGACACGAAACGGGGGGGAACGAAACAGTTCTGAAACAACGTAAAAAGCCATAAATAAAGAGGTACATTAAACAGAGCATGTTAGTTAATCAGAAGAATATGTGGAAAATGTTTTATTTCATGGAAAGGGCATAGATTCAAGAAGGAATTAAATTTAATGGGAGATATAAATAAAAAAAAACAAGGGATTGTGAATTAGAATTACCAAGTATAATTATTAAACCACCATCCTTCACCATCAGAGTTAACAAGGTGGTATGTGAAAGTGATCTTACAGTAAAATACATGAGCAAAATGTATAATTATTAGGCAAATGCATTACAAAGGGCCATTAAAACAGAAGCGAATGGTAATTTATAAAAGGGGAACATTATTTGCAGAAAGGTGGAGCAAGCAGAGAATGTGCTCTAACGGGGAAAGATATTAAACGGAAAACGGAATCTAATTATTTGGGAGATACAGTGCGAGTTAGATAAATTACCCAGGGGAACACAGTTATGGGAGGCAGAATAAACGGGGTTTATGAATAGGGGGCTCATTCAACAAGGAATTGGAGTTAACAGACAGACAGAATAAATGGACAGGTCGGAGAGGGGAAATTTAATGAAAAAAGGCGTGTGAAACAGGAACGTAATTAACAGTCAGATGGGCTAAAAGGGGATGTGCAAAAAAGACACATAAATAATCCGGAATATATCAAGCCTATATTTTTTTTTAAACAGAGAGATTTGCAAATCGAAGAAGATAATTAAAAAGAAATACAGGAATCAGTATTATGAAGCTGAACTATAATTAAAATTAAACAGTGAAAGATACATTAAAAAGGTGAAAGTAATTTTGGGGATAAATTAAATGTGGTTAGAAAATTAGCTGAGTGATAATTTAAACAGAGTTTACAATTAATAGATTAAACTTGAAGTTCAGTTGACTGTGAAATTGGTTAAACTGTTGCTGTCAAATACTGTTACAATAAGGTAGATTAAAAAGGGTGTTTCATTAACTGGTTTATATATTAAACAGAGAATACAATGAATAGGGTTAAAAACTATCTAGAAAATATCTGCAATGAATGGGGTGTTACTGTACATAGGAAATATAATTAACAACGACTTATTAAACAAAAAAACACTGATAAGAAGGCAAATTTAACAGCGAAAACTGACTGAGACATGGATTAAACAGCAAATATAGTTACTAGGAAGGTTATAATGGAAGAAATGGATATGTATTATTTCTTTCTTTTTCTCTTGACAAATATATTAAACCGGGCCATTAATAGCAGGAAAATGCATCAGACACAGTTAACAAAATGTAGGAGCAAATTACTACAGATTCTGGATTTTTTTTTAACCGAAAACAACAAATGCTGCAGATCACAGCTTGCTCTTTCCCCATGGATGCTATCTGACCCGCTGTGTTCTCCAGCATTTGTTGTTTTCCAACATATTTAACGTCTTAAACAGGTTAATAAAATTAACAGGTGAGGTTATACAATTATGTTTACATAATTGACGCAAAGATACAGTCAACAGGATATTCGTGAAATGAGAATAGAAATGAGCGGGGAAATTATTGAGGAGGCAATGTCAAACCGATAATGCAAGTAACAGTGGAACATTTTTAAACACTAATTGTATTTAACCGAAAGACCAAAACAACTGCAGATGCTGTAAAACGGAAAAAAAATCCTGTTAAATGTTGTTAAATTATTAATTTCATTTCCCTATCCATCAACTATTTCGATCCATTAATTACATGCCCAGTATCATTATGCCCTGTGAATTATCTGCGATTTTGTTCCACCTATAGAATTATATTTTCGAGGAAGGATTCTCCCTGTTAATAGATTTCTTGA
>NC_063379.1:3281991-3299154 GCF_021869965.1 Rhincodon typus | reverse complement strand
TCAAGAAATCTATTAACAGGGAGAATCCTTCCTCGAAAATATAATTCAATAGGTGGAACAAAATCGCAGATAATTCACGGGACATAATGATACTGAACATGTAATTAATGGATCGAAATAGTTGATGGATAGGGAAAGGAAATTAATAATTTAACGCCATTAAACAGTTTTTTTTTCTGAATTGGGATATCAGTAAGTAATCAAGTGGGAGTCAGAATTTAAAAAGGGAAATAAAATTAATATTAAACGCTGAATGTAGGGAATTATAATGAACGGGAAGATACATTTAAGCTGCATTGTATTCATTGGAGAGGCTAGTTAAAACAGGAGAACATGATTGAGTGATCAGATATGGAAAGAACATAACGAACAGGGAAATGCACAAATCAGAATATTATTTACAGGGAGGTACATGAATCGGAGAATGAAATTGCCTGGGATTCGAATCTATTCAATAGGCAAACACGCTAAAATATTTAAAACGAAAAGTGCATGAAACATTGAATTTAATTAATAGGGGATTTATGTAAATAAATCTAAATCCAACAGGAGAACAGAATTGACTGGAAGGTGCATTAGGGCATCTATTCAAAGGGTAAATTCAACTTAAATATTCAACATTAAAAATGCAGGAAACATGCAATGTAATTAACGGGAGGTATATTAAAAAGGAATATAATTTAAAACGGAGTTAAAATTAAAATAGAAGTAAAATTGACAGGGGCTCGATTAAATGGGAATATAAATGACAGAGACTCATTCAACAGAAAGCTACAATCAACGGATAAAATCTGAAACAAAAACAGAAATTGCTGGAGAAACTCAGCAGGTCTGGCAACATCAGTGGAAGGAAAACAGAGTTAACATTTCGGGTCCAGCGACCCTTCTCTGCTTTCCCTCTGCACAGTTGGTTCAGCAACGAATATACTTAACAAAGAAGTAGATTGAACAGTGAATAAAGGTAACTGTGTGATAATATTAAGAGGGAATCTCAGGAATTGAGAGGTAGATTGAACAGTGAATGTAGGTAACTGTGTAATTATATTAATAGGGAGTCTCATTAACTGTGAGAGTAGAGAATTCACAGGTAGACGATTTTAACAGGGGAATGTACATAATTATCTGATACATGATGTAGTAGTTAGACTGAATAACCAGACACTTCAGAAAGGAAAATAATCAATAGATTTGGATTGTGCTCAGGTGTATGACTAACATACATTTCCATGCAATAAGGATGTGGTGAATGGAACTATCTGATATGGCACTTAAACAGGAATGGGACAGAGGCTGTCAGCTAATGTATTGGTTGTGGGCGATTGAACCCCTACTTCAGTTACTCGAAAAACCTTTTGTTGTGCTTGTGGTGCACCTCAGCCCTACGCTCCTGATCTTTGGGCATCCAGTGCAGAAGGGTATGGGTAAGGTAGAGGATTTGCTCCTGGGCCTGGTCAAGTTGACTGTTAACAGGTCCAGACAGCGGGCTGTGGAAGGGGTCGTATCTGTCCACTGTCTGCCCTTCTTCCACAGCGACATTCATCTCTGGGTGCCCACCAACACTCCCCATGCCTTTATGGAGAGGTGGGCATTATAGCTCCCCAACTCTCCTGACCACTTCCACACCACTGGAGGCCTGTATCCCCTTTAGAAGGGATTAGCATGTAAATTAATCAACTGAAAAACACAGGTCATTTACTGGTGGTAATTAATAGATGAAAAAATATAGCACAGATGCTTTAGTAAAGGGGAAAGCAACATTCAATTGTGTGTAACAGTACTAGATTAAACAGAAACAAACAGCACCAGTAGGTCGATTATTTTGGAGCTAGAAAGTGGGCTAGAAGGTCTGGGTTCAAGTCCCATCTACCTCAGAGGTGTAGCATAACATCTCTGAACAGAGTGATGAAAAAGAATCACCAGTGCTGACATTGCACATCACAGGCTCTGAAATGAATTTTTTTATCAATAAGATTTTTCCGTGTTTTAGATTGGTTCAGTTGCAATGCCCCAAAAGGGCTATTTTGTTCGTCTGATTATTTGGTACCATGTTTGATAAAATAGTGACGGTTCTTCTTCAGTGGAAATTGACTTCTGGACAATTAAAAGGTCCAGAGGGAAAGGTAATAATCATTGTTTGTGTTAAGTTGTACATTTATAATGAAGCCCTAGAAAACACAATAATTAAGGTTGTTGTGGTACAGTGAAAATTCATCTTATTTCAATTGGAATTCTAACATTCCTTTTAATTATATCCTTGTTTCATATCCTCCATTAATTCAATTCCATGTTCCACACAACTTTTTAAATAGTTCCCTTATTCCCTATTAAATAAATTCCTTGATTGAGACATCTCCCAGACAATGCCATTCTCTGATCAATGTATCAATCTCTGGGCTTGGAGGCCTGGATACCATCGCCATAAGACCATAAGAAATAGGAATGGGATTAGGCCATTCGGCCCCTTCTGTGTCATTCTGTAGGATCATGGCTGATCTGACATTCCTCAAGTCTGCTCTCCTGCCCTCTCCCCGTAACCCTTGATTCCCCAACTGATTAAGAATCTATCTCAGCCTTAAACATACACAAGGACTCTGACTCCACAGCTCTCTGTAGCAAGGAGTTGCAAAGGTTCTGAGAGAAGAAATTCCTCCTCCTCAACTCAGTCTGAAATTGGTGCCCCTTTATTCTGAGTCTGTGCCCTCTGGTCCAAGAATCTCTCATGACGGGAAACACCCTCTCAGCATTTACCCTGTCAAGCACCTTAAATAATCCTATAATTTTCATTGAGATCACCTCTCATTCTTCTAAACTCCAGCAGGTAGAGTCCCAACCTGTTTAGCCCTTGCTCAGAAGACAATCCCTCCATATCAGGGATGTTTCTAGTGGACCTTCTTTGAACTGCCTGCATGGGAATGACACCTTACCTTAAACAAGGGGAGCGAACTGCTCCAGATGTGGTCTCGCCAGCAACTTGTACCATCGCAGTGAGATGCTCCTACTGTTATATTCCAACTCCCTTGACATAATAACCAACATTCCTGATTCCCCGCTGCACCTGTGCACTGGTTGACTTGAAAAGTTGTACAAAAGTATCAATGAATGGGCTGGATAGGATTGTGAGGACATCAACGTATAGCAGGTGAGAGAAATGTTTGTTGGCACTCATACAAGAAGATTGAATCTCCAGGTTGCCAATAAGCCAGGAGACTAAATGATAGGAGACTAAATAAGAACACTGATAGATATTAAATTGGCTAATTAATCAATAGAGTAGATGTAAGCACAGTTACAGGAGCGGAAGGGTCATATTTTATTGGGGGCCGTGATTATCACAGATATGAGCTCTACAATAGTACTTCTTTTCAATTCATTTGTGGGCTGTGTCGCTGGCCGGGCCCAGCATTTATTGCCCTGTTCCTAACTGCCCCCCTTGAGAAGGTGGGGGTGAACTGCCTTCTTGAACGTCTGCAGTTAACCCACAATGTCCCCTTAGGGAGGGAATTCCGGAGTTTTGACCCAGTGACGCTGAAGGAACGGGGATATATTTCCAAGTCAGGATGGGGAGTGGCTCAGAGGGGAACTTGCAGGGGGTGGTGTTCCCATGTATCTGCTGCCCCTTGTCCTTCTGGATGGAAGTGGGTCGTGGGGTTTGGAAGGTGCTGCTGGAGGATCTTTGGTGAATTTCTGCAGCGCATCTTGTAGATGGTACACACTGCTGTGACTGAGCGTCGGTGGGGGGAGGGAGTGGGATGTTTGTGGATGTGGTGCCAATCGAGTTGGGGGCTGCTTTGTCCTGGATGGCGTCGAGCTTCTTGAGTGTTGTTGGGGCTGCCCCCATCCAGGGGCAACTGGGGAGTATCCCATCACACTCCTGACTTGTGCCTTGTAGATAAGGCATGTGGTTTCAGATATTTATCACATCCTGACTGATAAACATACAAAGTGCTTGGGCTTGAAGAAGATAGTCCAGAGTGACATCAGGCTGTTTATCCAACACTGATTGTTGGAACAAGCTGAGGATGTCCTGCCCATATCATAAACAGTGTTGAAGCAAAACTCTAGAGCAACTCTCTTTGGAGGATCCTTCTCCTGACATTCTTTCCTTTCACTGCCTCAACTGGGATTTAGGAATCAGTGATAGTAG
The DNA here is from genome assembly GCF_021869965.1 of Rhincodon typus. NCBI lineage: Eukaryota > Metazoa > Chordata > Chondrichthyes > Orectolobiformes > Rhincodontidae > Rhincodon > Rhincodon typus. Next base: position 3,295,010 of record NC_063379.1, on the reverse strand, counting down.
GAACTGCAGATGCTGGAGAATCCAAGGCAACAAGGTGCAGGGCTGGATGAACACAGCAGGCCAAGCAGCATCATAGGAGCAGAAAGGCTGACGTTTCAGGCCTAGACTCTTCATCAGAAATGTTTGCTTGGCCAACTCAGATCTCCCTTCCTCCTCATATCTCTGATGAGGGAGGCAGCACATGTAGACTGATCCATCTGCTCCCCATCCAGGCTGCATTCTAGGCAGACAAACCCTCCCAACTGCAAGAGAGAATGGAATTGCAAGGGGAGGGGTGGGGAGGGGGGGTGTTATTCTGCCCATCGTGTCCGTACTGGCCCTTGCAGAGAGGAGTCCAGCTCAAGCCATTCTTGGAGAGGGTATTGGAAAGTAAGGAAGATAGCCACCCAATATGCAAGCTCTGGCTTCAGTTCTTAGCTTAAAACTACTGGCTCCAGATTGGCGCTTGTTAGGAAATATCCTTTCTGTGTCGACTTTGTCAATCCCCTTTAGCATCTTGTACACCTCAATTAGATCACCTCCCATTCTTCCAAACTCCAAGGAGTATCAACCTAAACTGCTCAACCTCCCTTCATGAGACAAACCCATCATCTCTGGAATCAGTGGAGTGAGCCTCCTCTGAGCCGCCTCCAATACGACTCTATGCCTCTTCAAATAAGGGGACCAGCACTCTAAACAATACTCCAGGTACAGCCTCGCTAACGCCTTGTACACTTGCAACAACACTTCCCCACTTTCACACTCTATTCCTTTAAAAATAAATTCCACTTGCTTTCTTTACTCAAATGGATGACTCTTGCTCCAACCTGTGACATTCTCCCTCTCTATTCCCACTCCTCTCTCATTCGTTTATCTTTCTCTCGCTCTCCCCCTCCTACTTCTCACCACACTGTGCCTCTTTCCCTCTCTGGCCTCCCCCCTTCTCTCCTCTGAACACACTCCCAATTCAAATTTCTCTTGTTCATTTTCTCCTCCTCCCTCTCTATCTCTCCAGCCTCGGTCCCTTGTTTTTCTTAACTTCCCTTCTCTCCAACACCACCACCCCCCCAACCTCTCCCTAATCCTGTGCAATAGCATCTCCCCCCACCCCACACCCCACACCCTCAATTGTAACTGCCAGGCTTTCTGAACACCCACCTCCAACCACTCTCTCATTCTCAATCTGACGCAGTGGGATGAACCAGCCAGAAACAACAGGAAGAACAAAACTAACACAAAAGATACGACACCAGGTGAACCACAGCCCTTTGTAGACTTGATCTGCCATTGCCGAGGGTAAATATAGACGATGAGCCCAGAGTAGAGTTCAGCAAAATGAGAAGCGACAACTTGCAGATGTCAGGAAGCGGAACGGGATGTGGGCGAGCACACGCACTCACCAATATTTTCCATTCAGCCTGCCTGGGCTTTGTTACTCAAAATACACCTCTCTATTGTTTTAAATAAAAACTCTCTGAGAGTGTCACTGCGTGCCCAGATCAGCAGCTGTTGGCCAATTGAACCCCGCCTGCTACATCGCCTCTCTCCCAGGTGTCACCCCATGTCCTTTCGCGATTCTCACGAGTCAGCAAATTTCCCAGCCTCTCAGTCTGCCTCTATCTACAGCTTGCCTTTTGTACACGTTAGATCTCTTGCTTGCACAGAAGTTTGTGGGCATCACATCCCACCGTTTGGTCCTGGCGGAGTTTGAGGTTTTGAACTGAAATCTCCAAACGAGTGGAGATGTGGAAATGATCACGAGTTGCGAGGAGAGGCTGAACAAATTAGGCCCACTTCCTCCAGAACTGGGTAGGCTGAGGGGTGATCTGATCGAAATCCACAACGCATGGAGCAAGAGAAGTCAGGATAGATCGAGATAAACGACTTCCAGTGGTTGGAGGTTCTGCAGAGCCTGAGAATGAGGGCCAGGAGAGACGTTAGGGAGCGCTTTGACAGGCAAAGGGTGGGAGAGGTTTGGAAATCTCTTCCACACACATGGCAGCGAGTGCTGGATCAGTTTTGTTCAGTTTAAATCCCAGAGACAGATAGGTTATTGTTCAGCGAAGATCATGGGCCAAAGGCAGGTCTAAGAAGTTAAGCCAGCGATCAGCTGTGATCTCATTGACTGATAGGATATTCTCAACAGGCTGAATGGCCTCCTCCTGTTCCTATGTCACTGAGACCTTACAGATGCTGCCAGTCCTGTTGGGGTTTCTCTAGCACTTTCTACTTATGCTGCAAGCGTTTTATTGCAGAATTGTTAGCCCGCAGAACGAGGCTACTGGCGTTATTTCTCCATATCCCTGCACTCCATTCTGATGGGCCGAAGGGGCTCCTATATGGCCATTACTAACCAAGTAAACACCTTCTGGTATGCTTCAACTGAGCCTGCCTCCACCCATGCTTCCAGGCAGTGCATTCCACACCCAAACCCGCTCACTGCATGGGAAGGAAAGATTTCTCAAGCCACCCTTTCTTTGTTTCCACATCACTTTGAATCTGCCCTCCACCCCATCTCTTGTTTTTGTTCCTTTTAGGAAGGACTTGCCCTGATCTACTCTATCTAACCTACCCTCATCATTTGGAAAACCTTCACCAAATCCCCCCTGCTCTCAGCCTTCTCTTTGGAGAGTACAGGCCTGACTGTTCAATCTATCCTCATCAGCTGAAGTTTCACATCTTTCCTGGACCCTCCATTGCAGATGATGAGTTAACTTGCAGGGACTGGGAAGCTCTGATTTATAGCCCAGGCAATGGGATGTAAAAGCAGGGTTGTCTTGCTACAGCCGCGCAAGGCATTGGTGACACCTGAAATATTGTTTGGGCCTCCAGTTACTTAAGAAAGGATATAATTGCATGAGAACCATTCCAAAGACCATCCACATGACTGGGGATTAGGGGAGGGAGGCTTATCAGGAAGGTTTGGACAGGTTTGGGCTTGTATCCATTGGCGTTTAGAAGAATTAGGTTTGATCTTATTCAAAGATGCAAACACAGAAACAGAGAAAATAGGAGCAGTAGGCCATTCAGCGCTTCGAGCCTGCTCTGCCATTCAATATGCCATCCAACTCAGTCCGCTCTTCCTGCTTTCTCCTTAAATACTTTAATCCCTTTATTCCCAAGAACGATATCTAACTCCTTCCTGAAAACCTTCGATGTTTTGGCCTCAACTACTTTCTGTAGCAGGGAATTCCACAGGCTCCCCACTCTCTGGGTGAAGACATTTCTCCTCGTTTCAGTCCTAAGTAGCCTTATGTTCATTCATTCACAAGATGAGGGTGTTGCTGCTCAGACCAGCATTTACTGCCATCCCTAAGTGCCCAGAGGGAGGTCAAGAGTCAACTACATTGCTTGTAGGTCTGGAGTCACATGTAGGCCCACAGCAGGTAAGGATGGCAGTTTCCATCCCTAAAGGGCATTAGTGAACCAGATGGGTTTTTCCAACAATCCATGGTTATTGTTCGACTCTTAATTCCAGATTTTTATTGAATTCAAATTTCACCGTCTGCCCCAACAGGATTCAAATCCAGGGTCCCCAGAACATTACCTGGCTCTCTGGATTAGCAGTCCAGTGATAATACTACTACTAATCCACCTACCCTGCATCCTCAAACTCCCTGGATCTGGATCCACATGGGATCTACAGGAGACCAGACAGTAGGAAGGTATATCCATTTGTGGGAGAGACTAGGGAACTTGTTTTAAAAATCTCAGATGGGGAATGGGGAAAATCTCTTTTGCTCAGAGGTTTGGAATTCTCTCCTGATGGTTGGAGGCTGGAGCATTGACCTTTCTTAATGCTAGGTCATGTAGAGTTTTGATTGTCAAGGGAGTCAAGGGGTGTAAAGGGAAAAAAAAAAGTGGAGCTGAGGACACGATCAGACCAGGCATGATCTTATTGCATCAGAGAGAGTAAGAACTGCCGATGCTGGAGTCAGTGATAACACAGTGTGGAGCTGGAGGAACACAGCAGGCCAGGCAGCGTCAGAGGAGCAGGAAAGCTGACTTTTCCGGTCAGGACCCTTTTTCTGAAGAACTTTCAGAAGTTTCCTGTTCCTTTGACGCTGCCTGGCCTTCTGTCTTCCTCCAGCTCCACACTGTGTTATCTCATTATCTCATTGCATGATGCAAGAGGCTGGAGGAACTGAATAGAGTCATAGAGTCATCGAGATGTACAGCATGGAAACTGACTCTTCGGTCCAAATCGTCCATGCCGACCAGATATCCTAAATTAATCTAGTTTCATTTGCCAGCATTTGGTTCATATCCCTCTAAACCCTTCCTATCTGTGTACCCATCCAGATGCCTTTTAAACGTTGTCATTGTACCAGCCTCCACCACTTCCTCTGGCAGCTCATTCCATACACGCACCACCCTCTGTGTGAAAAAGTTGCCCCTCAGGTCCCTTTCAAATCTCTCCCCTCTCACCTTAAACCCAGTCTAGTTTTGGACTCCCCCACCTCGGGGAAAAGACCTTGGCGATTCACCCTATCCATGCCCCTTTTTTGCAAATGCAATGTTAGCATTTATTTAAGGAAGGCTAGGGGGTAAGAGCAGGGATGAACTGAGGCTGTATACGGCTCTGGTTAGACCACATTTGGAATATTGTCAGCACTTTTTGGAAGTAAGGAAGGACACGCTGGTGTTGGAGGGGGTCCAGAGGAAGTTTACAAGGATGATCCTGGGGATGAAGGGCTTGGTATATGAGGAGCGGTTGAGGGCTCTGGGTCTGTACTCAATGGAGTTTCGAAGGATGAGGAGGAATTTGATTGTAACTTACAGAATACTGAGAGGCCTGGATAGAGGGAACATAGAGAAGATGTTTCCAACAATAGGAGAGACTTGGACCCGAGGCCATAGCCTCAGCGTGGAAGGGATAACCCTTTAGAACGGAGATGAGGAGGAATTTCTTCAGCTAGAGGGTGGCGAATCTGTGGAACTCAATGCCTCAGAGGGATATGGAGACCAAGTCATTAAGTGTGCTTAAGACACATATGGTAAAGGGGCCAGGGGTTATGGGGAGAATGGATTGAGAAACATATCGAGAACATGATCGAATGGCAGAGCAGAACCAAAGGGCTGAATGGCCTAATTCTGCTCCTATATCTTATGGTCTGGTGCAAATTGTGACTGAAACTCTCAGATTGATGGCAAATGTGATCGAGTTCATAAAAGACCTTGCGTGAAGGAAATCTGCCATCCTATACCTGACCTAAGCTACATGTGAATCCAAACCCACAAAATTGAGTCATAGAGCTGTACAACATTGAAACAGGCCCTTCAGTCCAACTTGTCCATGCTGACCAGATATCCAAGATTAATATAGCTCCATTTGCCAGCATTTGGCCCATATGTCTCTAAACCCTTCCTAATCATATACCCATCCATTTGCCTTTTAAACGTTGTAACTGTGCCAGCCTCCACCACCTCCTCTGGCATCTCATTCCATACACATCCCTCTGCGTGAAAAAGTTACCCTTAGGTCCCTTTTAAATCTTTCCCCCTCTCACCTTAAACCTATGCCCCTCTAGTTTTGGACCCCACTACCCTGGGAAGAAGACCTTGTCTATTCACCCTATCCATGCCCCTCATGATTTTATAAACCTCTATAAGGTCACCCCTCAGCCTCCAACCCTCCAGGGAAAATAGCCCCAGTCTATTCAGCTTCTCCCTGTAGCTCAAACCCTCCAACCCTGGCAACATCCTTGTAAATCTTTTCTGAACTCTTTCACAACATCCTTCCTATAACAGAGAGACCAGAATTATATGCAGTATTCCAAAAGTGGCCTAACCAATGTCCTGTAGAGCCACAACATGATCCTCCCAACTCCTATAGTCAATGCACTGACCAATAAAGGCAAGCGTACCAAACACCTTCTTCACTATCCTGTCTACCTGCAGCTCCACTTTCAAGGAACTATGGACCTGCATTCCAAGGTCACTTTGTTCAGCAACACTCCCCAGGACCTTACCATTAAGTGTATAAGTCCTGCCCTGATTTGCCTTTCCAAAATGCAGCACCTCACATTTATCTAATTTAAACTCCATCTGCCCCTCCTCGGCCCATTGGCCCATCTGATAAAGATCCCGTTGTACTCTGAGGTAAACTTCTTCGCTGTCCACTACATGGCCAATTTTTGTGTCATCTGCAAACTTACTAACCATACTTCCTATGTTCACATCCAAATCATTTATGTAAATGATGAAAAGCAGTGGACCTCGCACCTATCCTTGTGGCACACCGCTGGTCACAGGCCTCCAGTCTGAAAAGCAAACCTCTTCCAATAACCCTTTGCCTTCTACTTTTGAGCCAGTTCTGTATCCAAATGGCTAGTTCTCCCTGTATTCCAAGTGATCTAACCTTAGTAACCAATCTAACATGAGGAACCCTGTCAAATGCCTTACTGAAGTCCATATAGATCACGCCCACCACTCTGTCCCCACAATCCTTTTTTTCACTTCTTCAAAAACCTCAACCAAGTTAGTGAGACACGATTTCCCACGCACAAAGCCACAAATCCTTAATCAGTTTTTTGCCTTTCCTACCTTCAAGCCAATTTTGTATCCACTTGGCTAGCTCTCCCTGGATCCCATGTGATCTAACCTTACTAAACTAGTCTACCATGTGTTTCGTCATGTTCTGTGAATCATAGAGACTCATGGGGTTTTACTGCGCAGAGAAAGGCCCTTCAGCCCATCATTTCTGTGCTGGTCACCAAGCAGCTATCTATTCCAGTCCCATTTCCTAGCACTTGGCCCATAGCCTTGGCATTTCAAATGCATATCTAAATACTTCTTCAAAGTCATGAGGATTTCTCCCTTTACCAACTTTACAGGCTGTGAGTTCCAGGTTCCCACCGGCCTCTGGTGATAAAATTCAGCCTTAAATAACCCTCTAAACCTCCTGCTCCTTACTCCAATCTATGCCTCTTGGTTATTGATCCCCTGCTAAAGGGAAACTTTTCTTCCTGTCTATGCCTCTCCCAATTTTGCACACCCCAATCAGGTCCCCCCTTCAAGCCTTCTCTGCTCTAAGGAAAACTACCCAAGCCGATGCAGTCCCTCTTCACATCTCAGTCCCTCCAACGTAGGCAGCACCCTGGTGAGTGTCTATCAGCAGCCCCTCCAGTTCCACCATAGCCTGCCTAATGTGTGGTGAGCTGAACTGTTCTTCATCTGTGGCCAACTAACATTATCCTCGCTCTTGTATTCAATGCCTTGCCAATGAACGCCAAGTATTCCATTAGCCTTTTTAACTGCCTTATCTTCAAATCCTGCTGTCTTCAACCATCTGTTGGAAATGCACTCCATACTTCCTCATGTCCTACAATTCGACGTTATTCCTTCTGCCTTGTTCGTCCTCCAATTACACACTCCAAGATTAAATTCCATTTGCCACTGTTCAGTCCATCTGACCAGTCCTTTAGTCTAAGGCTTTGCTCCTCAATGTGTACCACACCACCAGTTTTCATGTCTTTTATTGACCAGCAACTCATGTCTACATCACCACATTCTCGATCAGCAATGTAGCAAGGAACCCAGCACAGAACTCTGTGGTATGCCACTGGACACAGGCTTCCAGCCACAAAAGCACCCTTTGAGCACCACTCTCTGCTCCTTGACCCATTCTGGAACCAGTTACACAGCTCAGGATCTCCTGGGCTCTTATCTACTTGACCAGTCTCCCATGTGAAACCTCTTCAAGAAACTTACTGTAGCCCATATAAGCTACGTCAACTGCACTATCCTCATCTGTACACCTAGTCAACTCTGAGAAAAAACAATCAGACTTATTGTACATGATCTCCCCCAATCGTACTGATTATCCTTCATCAGTCCTCGCCTCCTCTAAAAAGGAATTAAATTCCGTTCCTCGGAATATTTCCAATAGCTTCTCTCCCATTCACGTTAAATTCACAGTTTCCTCATTTATTTTTCTTTATTCATTCATGGGATAAGGGCATCGCTGGCTAGGGCAGCATTTATTGCCCATCCCTAATTGCCCAGAGGGCAGTTAAGAGTCAACCACATTGCAGTGGGTCTGGAGTCACATGTAGGCCAGACCAGGTAAGGATGGCAGTTTCCTTTCCTAAAGGGCATTTGTCCTTAACCTCCCCCCAACCTCCATCCCTCTTGAATAATGGTACCACATTAGTTTTTGATTTGATTTTTGTTTTACTTTCCTGTGTGCCTTGGCACAGTGAAAAGTTTTGTTTTGCATGCAGTACAGGCAGATCATATCACACAGAGTGCATAAGGGTCACAGAACAGAGCGGGGAGTACAATGATATGGCTGCAGAGGCGGTGCACCAAGAGAGAGATCAACATTAAATTTAAAATTTGAGAGGTCCATTCAGAATTCTGATAACAACAGGGAAGAAACTGCCTTGAATCTGTTGGTGTGTGTGTTTAAGCTTTTGTATCTTCTCCTGATGAAAGAGGGTGGACGAGAGTATAACTGGCGAGGTAGTGGGGTCTTTGATGATGTTGGCTGCTTCTCCAATGCACCGAGAAGTGTAGGTGGAGTCAGTGGACGGAAGGTTGGCTTGTGTAAAGGACTGGGCTGCGTTCACAACTCCCTGTATGTTTCTTACGGTCCTGGGCAGAGCAGTTGCCATGCCAAGCTCTGACACAATCTGGATATGATGCTCTGTGCGGTAAACCCATAAAAGTTGAACATGCTGAATTTGTCCTCCAGTTCGCAGTGACTGGGCTAGAGTGAAAGTGAAAATTAATGCTGGGCGTCCGCTGCTGTGTCTCTCACAAGAGCCTTGGATACATCTCAGCTGTGCCTGGAGATTTTCAAGCTCTCTAAAACTGTTCACGCTACATGACAGCCCCCTCCCTGGCTTCCCAACCTACATTATCCTTTGCTATAAGATCAAACTGCTCAGTTAAAACCTCAGCTATGTCTTCCAGCTCCACACACAGAGTGCCACTTTGGCTCCTCATGGACCCTACTCTATCCCGAGTTATTCTTTTGCCCCCAAGGTACTGGTAAAAAGCAGAATATAGAATATCTACAGTGTGGAAACAGGCCCTTTGGCCCAACAAGCCCGCACTGGACCTCAGACCCATCCCTAATAACCCACCAAATCTACACATCCCTGGGCACTACAGGACAATTTAGCATGGCCAATCTATCCTAACCTGCACATCTTTGGACTGTGGGAGGAAACCGGAGCACCCAGAGGAAACCCGCGCAGACACGGGGAGAATGTACAAACTCCACACAGACTGTCGCCCGAGGGTGGGATCGAACCTGGGTCCCTGGCGCTGTGAGACAGCTGTGCTAACCGCCGAGCCACCGTGCTGTCTTTGGGTTTGCCATAGTGACTCTCAATTACATTAAACTAGATGCTGGAACTGTAAAGTTCCAGATAAATGTTCTTTCCTGCCTTGTCTTGAATATAGCGATGCATAAAGCCTTTGGGTTTTCCCTTTATTTTACCTGCCAGCGTTTTCTTACGACCCCTCTGTGCTCCCTTACCCCTTAAGAGGATCCAGGACTAGGACTCCACAGTCCCTTTGCACTTCAGGTTTCTGAATTTTCTCCCTTTCAGAGGTGGTCACAATCTCCAAGTGTGATTGAACCAGGGGTTTTTATAACTTCCCCATTTTTATACTCCAATCTAATCGATTTGGAATGCGACACTTGCTTGGTAACCATAATCAGAGGATTAGATAGGGTGGACAGTGGGAGCCTTTTTCCTCGGATGGTGATGGCTAGCACGAGGGGACATAGCTTTAAATTGAGGGGTGATACATATAGGACAGATGTCAGAGGTAGGTTCTTTACTCAGAGAGTAGTAAGGGCGTGGAATGCCCTGCCTGTAAAAGTAGTGGACTCGCCAACTTTAAGGGCATTTAAATGGTCATTGGATAAACATATGGATGATAATGGAATAGTTTAGTTTGGATGGGCTTCAGATTGGTTTCACAGGTCGGCGCAACATCGAGGGCCGAAGGGCCTGTACTGCGCTGTAATGTCCTATGTTCTATGTTCTAACTATTGTTGATTGTTGTAAAAAAAGTCCTTTAGGTAAGGAAATCTGCCATCCTTACCCAGTCAGCCCTACAGGTGACTCCAGGCCCGCAGCAACATATTAGCTCTCATGTGTTAACTCTCAATCTCTGCGGCTGAACAAAGAGACCTTGGGGTGCAGGTTCATAGTTCCTTGAAAGTGGAGTCACAGGTAGATAGGATAGTGAAGAAGGTGTTTGGTACACTTGCCTTTATTGGTCAGTGCAATGAGTATAGGAGTTGGGAGGGTCATGTTGCGGCTGTACAGGACATTGGTTAGGCCACTTTTGGAATACTGTGTTCAATTCTGGTCTCCCTGCTATAGGAAAGATGTTGTGAAGCTTGAAAAGGTTCAGAAAAGATTTACAAGGATGTTGCCAGGGTTGGAGGGTTTGAGATATAGGGAGAGGCTGAATAGACTGGGGCTATTTTCCCCATAGCTATGGAGGCTGAGGGGTGAACATACAGAAGTTTATAAAATCATGAGGGGCATAGACAGGGTGAATAGTCAAGTAAAAACCATAAGAACTGCAGATGCTGTACATCAGGAACAAAAACAGAAGTTGCTCCACTAACCATGGGGAAATGACTTTGGCTATTCAGAAGCCGCTGGAAATGCTCAGCAGATCTGGCAGCATCTGTGAAGAAGAATCAGAGTTAACGTTTGGGGTCCGGTGACCCTTCCTCAGTTCTGATTTTCTTTCACTGATGCTGCCAGACCTACCGAGCTTTTCCAGCAACTTCTGAATAGCCAAGGTCTTTTCCCCAGGGTAGCAAAGTCCAAAAGTAGAGGGCATAGGTTTAAGGTGAGAGGGGAAAGATTTAAAAGGGGCCTGAGGTGCAACTTCTTCACACAGAGGGTGGTGCGTGTAGGGAATGAGCTGCCAGAGGAAGTGGTGGAGGCTGGTACAATTATAACATTTAAAAGGCATCTGGATGGGTATATGAATAGGAAGGGCTCAGAGGGATATGGGCCAAATGATGGCAAATGGGACTAGATTAATTTAGGATATCAGGTCAGCATGCACAAGTTGGACCGAAGGGTCTGCTTCCATGCTGTACAGCTCTCTGACTCTAAGTATATCCCAGGATGTTGTGGGAAGTTAGGGAGGAAATTGTGGGTCCCCTAGCAGAAACATTTAATCATCTATAACCACAGGTAAGTCACTGGAGGACTGGAGAGTGGCTAATGTTGTGCCTTTATTTAAGAAGGGATGTAAGGAGAAGCCCGGGAACTATAGACCTGAGAGCCTGACATAGGTGGAGAGTACGTTGTTGGAGGTGATTCTGAAAGATGGGATTTGCATGCATTTGGAGAGGCAAGGAATGATTAGGATCGTCACATACTTGATTGCGTTTTTACAAGGAAGTAACCAAAAAGATGGATGAGGGCAGAGCAGTAGATATTGTTTGCTTGGACTCGAGTAAAGCCTTTGACAAGGATCCGCATGGTAGACTAATTAGTAAAGTTAGATCAGGTGGGATTCAGGGTGAACTTGCCAATTGGATGCAAAATTGGCTTAACGGTAGGAGACAGAGGATGGTAGTGGAGGGTTGTTTTTCAGACTGGAGGCCTGTGACCAGTGGTGTTCCACAGAGATTGGTTCCGGGTCAACTTTTATTTGCAATTTACAGAGATGATTTGGATGAGAATGTAAGATGCATGGTTAGAATGTTTGCAGATGACACCAAGATTGGTGGTTTAATGGACAGGAAGGCCACCTAAGATTGCAAACAGATCTTGATCAATTGGGTCAATGGACTGAGGAGTAGCAGATGGAATTTAATTTGGATAAATGCGAAGTATTGCATTTTAGTAAAATAAACAAGGTCAAGACTTATACAGTTAATGGTAGGACCCTGGGTAGTGTTGTAGAGACCCAGGGGGTTCAGGTACATAATTCTTTAAAATTTGTGTCACAGGTAGACAGGGTGATTAAGAAGGTGTTTAGTACACTGGCCTTCATTGCTCAGACCATTGAGTAGATACATTGGGATGTCCTGTTGAGGTTGTACAGGATGTTGGTGAGGCCTCTTCTGGAGCATCGTGTCCAGTTCTGGTCGCCCTGTTATAGGAAGGATATTATTAAGCTGGAGAGGGTTCAGAAAGGATTTACCAGGATGTTGCCCAGGAATGGAGGGTTTGAGTTGGAAGGAGAGGCTGGAAAAACTGGGACTTCTTTCACTGGAGCATCGGATGTTGAGGGGTGAAATACAGAGGTTTATAAAATCATGAGGGGTATATTTTTAAGATGAGACGAGAAAGATTTAAAAAGGTCATGAGGGGCAACCTTTTTAAGCAGAGATTGGCAATTGGTAAGATCACCCTGAATCCCATGTGATCTAACTTTACTAACTAGTCTACCACATGGAACCTTATCAAAGTCTTTACTCAAATCCAAATAGACAAGGTCCACTGCTCTGTCATCATTTTTCGATACTTCCTCAAAAAAAATCTCAATCAAGTTTGTAAGACATGATTTCCCCTGCACAAATCCATGCTGACCATCCCTATCTCATTCCTTGCCTCTCGGAATGCGTATAAATCCTATCTTTCAGAATTTGTGCGTGGAATGAACTGCCAGAGGAAGGGGTGGATGCAGGTACAGTTACTACATTTAAAATACATTTGGATAGGTACACGATTAGGAAAGGTTGGAGGGATATGGGCCAGGAGCAGGCGTTAGCTTTGTTCCAGATTACGGTCAGCATGGATTGTTTGCACTGAAGGGCCTGTCTCCGTGCCGTATGAATCTATGGCCCTTGGAATGGCTGAGCAAACCACTCAATGGAAGGACAATTAGAATAGAGAATAGAACAGAATCCCTACGAGTCCACACCGACCCTCAGACCATCCCACCCAGACCTATCCCGCTAATCTACACGACCCTGAACACTATGGGACAATCTAGCACAGCCAATCCAGCCTAACCTGCACATCCCTGGGCACTATGGGACAATTTAGCATGGCCAATCCACCCTAACCTGCACATCCCTGGGCACTACGAGACAATTT
>NC_063379.1:3280020-3281981 GCF_021869965.1 Rhincodon typus | reverse complement strand
TCCAGCCTAACCTGCACATCCTCGGGCACTACAGGACAATTTAGCACGGCCAATCCACCCTAACCTGCACATCCCTGGGCACTACGGGACAACTTAGCACGGCCAATCCACCCTAACCTGCACATCCCTGGACACTATGGGACAATTTAGCATGGCCAATCCACCCTAACCTGCACATCTTTGGACTGTGGGAGGAAACCGGAGCACCCGGAGGAAACCCACGCAGAGACAGGGAGAATGTGCAAACTCCCACACAGACAGTCGCCCGAGGGTGGGATTGAACCCGGGCCCCTGGCACTGTGAGGTCACTGAGGCGCCTTGTGGGAACCTTCATCCTGGGGTTGGGTGACGCACAATGAGAGCAAAAATGAGACCAGTGGATCTTTATTGGTAAGAGGATCAAAGGTTATGGGGATAAGGTAGCAGTTTGAGGTTGAGAAATTTAACAGCCAAGATAGAATGATTGATGGGCTGAATAGCCTAATTCTGCTCCTCGCTGTCATAGCCTAAAGACGAGTTAGAGACTCAAAACTTACACTAGAACACGGGGAACCAGGAATGTAGATGACCCACTTATAATACTTTACTAGCTAGCCCAGACAGAGCCGTCCTTTCTGGCTGAGGCTTCCAATTGCATTTCTGATCTAGTTTCATCTTGTTTTTGTTTTCCTCTTTCTCTCTCTCTCTCTCTTCCCTTCCACTCCCTTTTTGCAAAGTGACAATGGGGTCATTTTAGAAGCAGACACCGAGTACTTTAAATGTAAATACACAACCTTTTCTTTTTCCATAGGACATTTCATCAAACCAGTGAGGAGGACTGAGATATGCTTACAACAACTGAAAAGTGCCGGAGATCTGAAACAAGCAGAAAGCAGAAATTGCTGGAGAAACTCAGCAGGTCTGGCAGCATCAGTGGGGAAGGAGAGAGAAAACAGAATTAACCTTCCAGCCCATTGCCCCTTCCCTCTCTCTCTCTCACACACACACACACACACACACACGCAGATACTGCCAAACCTGCTGAGGTTCTGCGCTTTCGTTGTAAATATCTCAGTTCTCCTGTCGGCTTTGATGAGGCGCATTTTCAAAGGTTCATTTATTTTTTTTTTTCGCTTCTTTCGATTCATATTTTGGCTGCACGGCTTCTTCCTTTTTTGCTGCAGCAGTTCTGAGTTTCTCTGACAAGTTCTATTTTTGTTTCAGACTTCTAGCATCGGCAGTTCTTCGTATTATTTCAGTGAAATATTTACGATAGGGGAGGGCAGTAGGGCTGGGTGCTGAAGCAGACACCAGACTCGTTTAATCTACACCGTTAGATTGCTGAGTTCTTTGTAAATTTCTAACTTGTTTTGGCTTCAGAGATAAACAAAGCGGAGTCGCTGTCCGGCTGGAGTCACAACCATGAAGTGTTAACATGATGTGAAATTTACACCCCAAATTGCTGGGGAAAGCTTGGCAGAGCTGGCATCATCTGTGTAACCTTCTGAGCCAGTGACCCTTGATCAGAACTCAACTTCAAGAAGCGTGGAAGGGATGAAGCTGGAGCCCGAAATGTGAAGCCCCTGTTGGGATTTCACCAGCAACTTCTTTCTATGTTTTCGGGTCCCCAGCGCCTTTTTGATTTATTTGCGTGTGAAGCCCCCGGGCTCGCTCGCAAAACAACCTCGGGCGGCGTGATTAAATCGAATCAAAACGTCGTGAAAAAAAAAATGTGGCATCTTCCCCAAAACGACGATTAACCGAACCTTCTGAAATATGCGTTTAGCGATTGACCGCCCGCTGGTGAAAAGAATTGCAATTGAACTATGTCCTGATAAATGTAAAATTATTTTACTAATAATGCAAAATGAATATATAATCATAAAATGTAAAATATAAAATCAATATAATCTAATGTACTAAATTAATATTAGTTATTTAATAATGCAAAATTAATAATATTAAGTTAATATAAAATATAA